>NC_029790.2:52639696-52692408 GCF_000816755.2 Arachis ipaensis | reverse complement strand
GCAGTAAAGTCACCAAGCATCTTCCTTACATTTTTATTATTTTCGGCTGCCATCTCCTCTTCCTGTTCGAAAATTTCTGAAAGGTTATCTCTGGATTGTTGTATTTTAGCTTCTCTTAGTTTCCTTTTCAGAGTCCTTTCAGGTTCTGGATCTGCTTCCACAAGAATGTTCTTATCCTTGCTCCTGCTCATATGACAAAGAAGAGGGCACAAAATAATAATAATAATAGAGATCCTTTATACCACAGTATAGGGATCCCTGTGTGAGTAGAAGAAGAGGGGGAGACAAAGAATGTAATGTAATGGAAGAAACAACTGTGAGGAGGGTTGAGATGTGAGATGAGATGTTAGTAAATGAATAAATAAATAGAATAAGATGGGAGAGGGAGAATTTTCAAAAAATATTTTTGAAAAAGAATTAGTGATTTTCGAAATTGGTTTTTGAAAAATGTTAGTATTTTTCGAAAATTTTTATTTAAAAATTAAAATAATTAATAAATTAAAAAGAAATTTTGAAAAAGGGGGAAGATATTTTCGAAAATGAGAGAGAGAGAGAGAGTTAGTTAGGTAGTTTTGAAAAAGTTAAGAAACAAACAAAAAGTTAGTTAGTTAGTTGAAACAAATTTTGAAAAGATAAGAAGTTAGGAAGTTAGAGAAGATATTTTGAAATCAAATTTTTGAAAAAGATAAGAAGATATTTTTTGAAAAGATATGATTGAAATTGTTTTTGAAAAAGATTTGATTTTTAAAATCACAATTAATGACTTGATTCACAAGAAATCACAAGATATGATTCTAGAACTTAAAGTTTGAATCTTTCTTAACAAGCAAGTAACAAACTTCAAATTTTTGAATCAAAACATTAATTGATTATGTTATTTTCGAAATTTGGTATAAAAATAAGAAAAAGATTTTTGAAAAATATTTTTGAAACTTTCAAAAATAACTAAGAACTTTGAAAAAGATTTGATTTTTGAAAAAGATAAGATTTTCAAATTGAAAATTTGATTTGACTCATAAGAAACAATTTGATTTAAAAATTTTTGAAAAAGTCAATCCAAATTTTCGAATTTGATGAGAGAAAAAGGGAAAGATATTTTTTTGGTTTTTGAATTTTTATGATGAGAGAGAAAAACAACAAAAAGACTCAATGCATGAAAATTTTGAATCAAAACCATGAATGCATGCATGAATGATATGAATGTCAAGATGAACACCAAGAACACTTTGAATGTCAAGATGAACATCAAGAACATATTTTTGAAAAATTTTTGATGCAAAGAAAACATGTAAGACACCAAACTTAGAAATCTTTCATGTTTAGACTCTAAGAAACGAAAAATGCACATGTAAAACAAGAAAAGACACAAAACATGAAATCATCAAGATCAAATAAGAAGACTTACCAAGAACAACTTGAAGATCATGATGAACACTATGAATGCATGGAAATTTTCGAAAAATGCAAGATGCACATGCAAATGACACCAAACTTATGACATGACTCATGACTCAAACAAGAAACACAAAAAATGATTTTGATTTTTATGATTTTCTAATTTTTTTGGTATTTTTTTCGAAAATTATATGAAAAAGAAAAAATAAGGATTCCAAAATTTTTAACATGAATTCCAGGAATCTTGCATTCTTAGTCTAAAGCTTCATTCCAGGAATTAGACATGGCTCATGAGCCAGCCAAGCTTTCAATGAAAGCTCCGGTCCAAAACACTAGACATGGCCAATGGCCAGCCAAGCTTCAGCATGTAAATCAGACATGACATGCCTGACATACCCTACAGTCGTAAAACAGCTGATGGTTGGAAGCCTCAGTCCAAAAGAATTTAGATATGGCTTTACAGCCAGCCAGGCTTCACATGCTTCATGAAACACTAGAATTCATTCTTAAAAATTTTGAATCTAAAATTTTTTGGAAAACATTTTTATATTATTTTCGAAAACAGATGAGAAAATTTTTAGAAATATTTTTGAAAATTTTTTTCTTTTGAAAATAAAATAAAAAGAAAATTACCTAATCTGAGAAAGAAAATTACCTAATCTGAGCAACAAGATGAACCGTCAGTTGTCCAAACTCAAACAATCTCCGGCAACGGCGCCAAAAACTTGGTGCATGAAATTGTGATGTCCAGGCTCAAACAATCCCCGGCAACGGCGCCAAAAACTTGGTGCGCAGAAATTGTGATTACACTTTAACTATGTAAAATTCATCGCTCTTTCTTTCCCTGGATGTCTACTTTCCAACGCAATTGGAAGCGCGCCATTTCGAGTTCTGTAGCTCCAGAAAATCCACTTTGAGTGCAGGGAGGTCAAAATCCAACAGCATCAGCAGTCCTTCTTCAACCTCTGAATCTGATTTCTGCTCAAGTCCCTCAATTTCAGCCAGAAAATACCTGAAATCATAGAAAAACACACAAACTCATAGTAAAGTCCAGAAATGTGAATTTAACATAAAAACTAATGAAAACATCCCTAAAAGTAACTAGATCCTACTAAAAACATACTAAAAACAATGCCAAAAAGCGTATAAATTATCCGCTCATCATACACACAAGGATAGGATAGGAGAGTTGGAGACATTATCCTTGGGTAGTTCAATTTCTTCCTTGATGGAGCCAATTTCAAAAAAATGTGGTGACCATGGGCCTTGTCTGGTGTCTTGTCGTATTGGTGGGAGCACTTTTCATGACTGTATATGTGATCTAGGGGTTTGCGTAAGCATCATGCCGCTTTCTATCTTTGTGCGGTTGAATTTAGCTCCATTAAAGAAGTCGGCGGTGAAGTTTGCCTTAGCCGACAAAAGTGTGATCACTGTGATGGGAATAGCAGAAGATGTACTTGTGGCGATCAAGGACTTGGTCTTCCCGGTTGACTTTTAATCCGTGAAATGCCTCCAATAGAAAATAGAAGCTCATCCTCCGTTCTACTTGGTAGACACTTCCTTAAGACCTCTAAATTCAAGTTAGATGCCTTCACCGGCACATATTCCTTTGAGGTCAGAGACAAGACTATCAAGTTTAATTTGGAAGAAGCCATGAAGCATCCTTCCGAAGAGCATTCCGTTCTCCGATGTGATGTAATCGAAGAAGTGGTAGTGGAAGTGCGAAAAGAAAACCACAAGTTATGCTACTCTATTGTTGAAGAGACGGATGACCAAAAGGGTGAACAAGAGAAAGTTGTTAGGAATGAACTCCGTGAGCTTGATGAAAAGGAACCTCAGCTTGAGGCAAAGAGTGAACTGAAGCCTCTTCCATCTCATTTGAAGTATGCTTTCTTAGAGGACAACCAAAGGTTTCCGGTCATTATTACTAGTGAGCTTTCTAGTGAAGAAGAAGGGAAGCTCCTAGATGTTCTAAGAAAGTACAAGAAGGCAATTGGTTGGAGCCTAGCCAATATTGTGGGGATTGACCCCGCAAGTTCATGCATCGTATATTTCTCCAAGAGGGAGCTCGGCCGGTTAGGCAACCGCAAAGGAGGCTCAACCCGACCATCCTTGATGTGGTAAAGAAGGAAGTCACTAGGCTACTTGAGGCGGGTATCATATACCCAATTTCTGACAGTGAGTGGGTGAGTCCGGTCCAGGTTGTTCCCAAGAAATCAATCATCACTGCGGTTAAAAAGGATGATGGTGAAGTGGTCACCAAGAGAGTACAAAATGCGTGGCGAGTGTGCATCGATTATAGAAGATTGAACGCTGCTACAAGGAAGGAACACTACCCTTTACCCTTTATCGATCAGATGTTGGACCGTTTGGCGGAAAAATCCCATTATTGCTTTCTTGATGGATTCACTGGTTACTTCCAGATTCACATTGCCCCTGAAGATCAGGAAAAGACCACATTCACTTGTCCTTTTGGCACCTTTGCCTACAAAAGGATGCCATTCGGACTATGCAATGCACCTGCTACTTTTCAGCGGTGTATGACAAGTGTCTTTTCCGATCTGATAGAGAATTGTCTGGAAGTCTTTATGGATGACTTCAGTGTTTATGGAATTTCATTTGATTGTTGCTTAGAGAACTTGGCCAAGGTCTTAGCTAGATGTGTTGACACTAACCTTGTCTTGAACTTTGAAAAATGCCACTTTATGGTAAGACAAGGTATAGTATTGGGGCATGTAGTATCTAGTGAAGGCATTTCTGTAGACCCGGCCAAGGTCGATATTATCACCACTTTACCTCACTCCTCATCTGTGAGGGCGGTCCGCTCGTTTTTGGGACATGCAGGATTTTACAGGCGCTTTATTAAGGATTTCAGCAAGATTGCCTTGCTATTGTCGCGCCTCCTCCAAAAAGATGTGGACTTTGAGTTTGACAGTGCATGTGTGAATGCGTTTGAAGAGTTAAGGAGAGTTCTTACCACAGCACCGATTGTGCGAGACCCCAACTGGACGCAGCCATTCGAGATAATGTGCGATGCGTCAAACCATGCTGTAGGTGCCGTGCTTGCACAGCGCGATGGTAAACTTCCTTATGTCATTGCTTACTCTTCTAAAACATTGGATGCAGCACAATCCAACTATACCACTACAGAAAAGGAACTCCTAGCTATTGTTCATGCTTTAGATAAATTCAGGTCTTACTTGCTAGAGTCCAAGATAGTGGTATACACGAATCATGCAGCTTTGAAGTACTTATTGACAAAGAATGAGTCAAAACCTAGACTCATACGTTGGATCTTGCTTTTCCAAGAATTCGACATTGAGATTAGGGATCGGAGTGGATCTCAAAACTTGGTTGCAGATCATTTAAGTTGCCTTGAGAATTTAAAATTTGACCCATTTCTGATCGATGACTCATTCCCATTGGATAGTTTGCATGCTGTGTTGGATAGCTTTCCTTGGTTTGCACCAATGGCGAACTACTTGGTTGCAAAAATCTTCCCTCTTAACTTTTCTAAACACCAAAGAGACAAGTTGAGGAGTGATTCCAAATACTACATTTGGGATGACCCTCACTTGTGGAAGAAGGGAGTGGACCAAGTAATTCGAAGATGTGTCCCAGAATCTGAAATTCAACCCATTCTTGAAGCTTGCCATTCGTCCGAATATGGTGGCCACTTTGGCCCACAGAGGACAGCTAAAAAGGTGTTGGATTGTGGATTCTAGTGGCCAACCTTATTCAAGGATGCTAACCGGTTCTGTGAGCCGTGCCATCAATGTCAGAAGTCGGGAAATACGTCCCAAAGGCATGAGATGCCTCAGCAACCTATGTTGTTCTGTGAGATATTTGATGTATAGGACATTGACTTTATGGGACCGTTTCCCAACTCAAGTGGGTATCTATATATTCTGTTAGCGGTTGACTACGTGTCAAAGTGGGTAGAAGCCATACCTACCCGCCTTGATGGCGCCAATACCGTCATTTCTTTTATTAGAAATAATATCGTATGCCGTTATGGGTCGCCACGAGCAATCGTGAGCGACCAAGGATCCCATTTTTGTAACAGGAAAGTAGAGGCACTGCTCAAGCGCTATGGGGTATTGCATAAAGTTGCCACTGCTTATCACCCACAAACCAACGGACAAGCGGAAGTGTCCAGCCGGAAGATTAAGAGAATCATGGAAAAAGTGGTAAATCCACAAAGGAAGGATTGGAGCCTCCGGCTGAGAGATGCACTATGGGCGTATAGGACGGCCTACAAGACTCCGTTGGGGATGAGTCCCTTCCGGATCGTCTATGGTAAGGCATGCCACCTTCCGGTGGAAATTGAGCATAAAGCCTATTGGGCGGTAAAGCAGTGTAACATGGATTTCACCAAGGCAGGTGTGGCGAGGAAATTGCAACTAGAGGAGCTTGAATGCTTGAGAATGGAGGCATATGAGAATGCCCAGATCTACAAGGAAAAGACTAGAGGCTTTCATGATCACCACATCCGAAGGAAAGATTTTCAAGAAGGTGATGAGGTCCTCCTCTACAACTCGAGGCTTCGATTTATGCCTGGAAAGCTCCGCTCTATATGGGAAGGAGCCTTCAAGGTGAAGGAGATAAAGCCCTATGGAGTAGTGGAATTGTCTGACCCTCAAAGTGACACAACTTTCAAAGTGAATGGATGATAAACCATTATTTTATGGTTTATATTGTGTTTAATTGTGTGGTTTTATCAATTCTTTACCCACTTATTCATATGATTAGCATGTATTTACAATTCCTTCCCAAAATTACTCTATGGTTGAAAACTTGCTTCCTAGAGACTTTTAATTATGTATTTTAATTCTCCTTTATCCCATTCGATGTCGTGATCCGTGTGTTAAGTGTTTCAGGCTTCATAGGGCATGAATGACTTGGAAATTGGAGAGGAGGCTTGCAAAAATGAAAAGAACACAAGAAACTAAGGAGATGACCAGCGAGGAATGACACGAGCGCATGGCCCACGCGGACATGCGAAATGGAGAATTCGCAATGACGCGGATGCGTGCCTGACGCAAACGCGTGGATTAGAGTCTGCACGAGTGATGCGAACGCGTGAACCACGCGAACGCGTGAACCACGCGAACGCGTGACAAGGAAAATCACTGACTAACGCGAACGCATGGACGACGCGTACGAGTGACCTGCGCGATCTGCAAAAATAACAGAATACGCTGGGGGCGATTTCGGGCCACTTTTTGACCCAGTTTTTTGCCCAAAAACACAGACTAAACCTAGCGAACATGCAGAGACTCAAGAGGCATCCACACACATTCAGATTCATCACATTAGGATTACACTTAGTTTCCGATCTGAGTTTTTAGAGTTGCGTTACATTGATAGTTTTATGCTTTTACTTGGATTTTTGGATGCTGAAGGTCATTACCTCCGTCGAAGATATTACTTTAGTTTGTTTCCTTATTCCCTTATTTTTAATTAGTTACTCATTGACTCTATTCAAATAAGTATGTTACATTTTGAAATTATTAATATATGAAGTTATTTTTATTTTAATTAATTTTAATTCTCTATTTTAATTTATTTAATTATGTCTTCTCATATTTTTATGATTATTTATTTCATGTCAATGGAGTAGAATTTCTACTTGACATGGGGGTTGATTAAGAGGTGATACTTGAGTTAGAATGCTCAAGTGCTTGGTTGAATTGGACGTTGTTAGCTAATTCCATACCTACTAACACTAGACCTCCCCTAAGGGAGAGGACTAGGACCTGAGGGTAAGAGTTAGTTCAATCACCATTGAAATTGGTGAGACGGATCTTATCCGATTAAGAGCTATACGTGCAACACTGTCTCTTAATTAAAATCTCTAAATTGGTTAACTTCTGCCACGCATCAATGGACATAGAGTGAATAAGTACCATGGCTACAAGTCACCAAGAGAAGTGGAAGTGCTCCTACTTGAGGATGCACCAAGAGGAGAGGAAGCTTAAGCAAAGGACCGTCCAACTGAAGGACGTTAAAGAAAAGTGCTTGGTGGGAGGCACCCCACTGTGGTAAGATCCTTCTTGTGTATACCTTCTTGCTTTTAGCTTTAGATTCTTGTACATTTTGTGACTTCTTGATGTTGTTGATTGCTTAGGAATGATATTTTTGTTGATTTTGTTGACTTATTAGGATGTTCATATAGATTCCATCATTCTTGGTATGGATGAATTATTGAAGTTGGAGAAAATGCTTTGTTTCGAATAGTGCATGAATTTGTGAGTGTTTCCTTGACTATCTAGCTTAAACACCTGCCAAGAATGTATTAGAATAGCCCTTTCTATGTTGTTTGAAAAAAAAAGGGAACGAAGGCATCCGCGCGCGAGCGTACTGTGTGCGCGCGCGCCGGTGGCACATTTCACACTCCTGGTACAAAAACCCGAGAGTTATGCCCACCCTGTGCCCACTTCGTGCTAGGCACCCACGCGCAAGCGTGCATGACGCCTGCGCGCCCTCTGTAACTTAGCCATCGACGCACAAACGCACTGCGCGCGTGCGTCGGTTGTGCACTCTGACCACTCTGGTACAAAAACCAGAGAGTTATGCCAACTTCGTGCCTATTCTGTGCCCGTGATTGACGCGCAAGCGTACTTGACACGTCCACGCGCCTGTGCTGCATGCCAACCCTGGTACAAAAAACCTGAGAGTTAGGCCTACTTTGTGCCAACTCTGTGCCAGAAACCCAACTGTCTTCACGCGTACGTGCCCTTGACGCGCACGCATCCCTCGCCCAACCCTCACCGACGTACAAGCGCACCATGCGCGCGCGTCTGTTGCGCGAACTAGTTTTAAAGCTAGCGCACCCTGCTTCTTTCCTTCTCTCACCTCTTTTCCTTTCTTCTTCTTTCTTCCACCACCTCTTCTCTCTTCTTCCTCTTCCATAATCCACCACCACCGTCTCCGGCCACCCACTGGCGACCACCACCACCTCCGGTGGCACTACATCTCATGTTTCTCCTTCTTATTTTTTTTTTCACAAAGAAAACTCCACCTTGTTCTTTTACACTTCTCAAGGTTCTACTTCTTCTACATCTCATTTCTTGCTCTCTTCTTCTAGTTACATATTTCTTTTTGTTGATTCTCGTAATTTCTCTTTTAGTTGCATGATTATACTACTTGCTTTTTCGCTTGTTTACTTTTCCTTTTCTTTCTTTTCCATGGACGTTGGACTTGAGTTTTAATTTGCTTTGTTAGATCTTCTTGTTTTCTTTCATTATCTTTGTAAGTAGGTGATGTTGTGTGATGATTAATATTTTATTTTGGGCCTCTAAAATTGCTCATTGCTTGATAACTGCACGCCAAGTGTTCGAGGAAATGCACGAATGCCATTTTGGTTTATTTTAGTCATATACCTTCAATTTGGTGCTTCATCCTCATTCACTTGCTCTCTTCTAAGTGCACTGAATCCACTTTGCTTTATGCTTGCTAATTAGATACTCATTGAACATGACTTGCTCTTTGTTATGGATGCTTGAGATTATTCTTCTCATGCCAAATTGCATGCTTTACTCACTCTTGCATCCCATGCCAAGTGTTGTGACCCATGCCTCTATAATCATTTTGTTGCACAATTTCTTTTGGGAACTACCTCTCACTTGTATATTTTCGTTGAGATGATTCTTTGGGTTTAATGTTTTCCCTTTTTCCCTTCCTTTTTCAGGATGGCCACCAAGAAAGGCAAGGAGAAAGCTTCAAGGAAATCGGCCAAAAGGAGGGCACCCCAAAAGTCAACCTCCAAGGCACACCCTATACTACGAGCCAAACCCCTATCTAAGAAGGTGAAGGCATCCGCTCCTATTGATGAAAAAGAGAAGCGCAAACCGGCAAAGGATTCTTCAAGGTTCCCCAACCGCTTCTGTGAACTTGTGTTCTCCGCCATGGTTGAGAGGAACTATCATGCCGAGTGATAAACCCTGATTTTGTGGTTAATCTTGTACTTGATTTGGGAAATTTTATCAACTTTTCTCACATTTATTCAATGAAATAGCATGCTTTTGTAATTCTCCCTAGATTTGTGCTTAAGTGTGAAAACATGCTTTTTAGGCCTTAAAATAGCTAAATTTAGTTCACTTTAATTCCATTTGATACCTTGATATATTTGTTGAGTGATTCTAGGTTCATAAGGCAAGTATTGGATGGAAGAAGTGGGGAGAAAAGCATGCAAAGTGGGAGAACTCATGAAGAAACGAAGGAACCGCAAAGCTGTCAAGCCTGACCTCTTCGCACTCAATCAACCATAACTTGAGATACAAAGGTCCAAATGAGGCGGTTCTAGTTGCGTTGGAAAGCTAACATCCGGGGCTTCAAAATTATATAAATTTTGCCATAGTTTTCTGACGTATATAGGCATGTATGCACACATGACGCGCACATGCCGATGGATCAGCGTGGGTCCATTTTGGGCAACTCATTGGGGGCAATTTGTAGCTCATTTTGGGTCCAATCCAACTCATTTCTGATGCTATTGAACCAAAGGATTGAGAGGGGAATGAACCAAGTAGTCATAGTTTAGTTTTTGCATCATGTTGTAGGTTAGAATTCTAGAGAGAGAAGCTCTCCCTTCTCTCTAGAATTTAGGGCAGTTTAGGTTAATCACTCTCAAATTCATCTTTCAATTCTTGTTTTGATTTCAATTCTCTTTATGTTTTAGTGTTCTATTGTCTTAATCTTCTTAGTTTCTCTTGTTAATTTCTTATTTTACTCTCTTTTATATTGATGAACATTGTTGGATCTAATTTCCTTTTAATGCAATTTCATGTTTCTATATTTCTTTTATGTTGATCTTGCTTGCTATTATTGATTTCTTGCTTATGATAGTTATGGGTTTCATTAATTTTAGCATTTTGTGATGTTTACTTTTATTGCACACTAGGTGTTTGATAGAATGTTTTCTTTAGTTTTTGAGTAGTTTTCTTGACTCTTGGCCTAGGCTAAGGGAATTGAGTGACCTTGAGTTATTGGGTCTCATTGAATTGGGGATTTGAGAACCCTTGGTGGTCAATTTGATACCCATTGACACTAACCTACTACTAATCTAATTAGTAGATAGGTTGGGATTTATGGGTTGATGTTGATTAAGCCATTTGATATACTTCAAGAATAGAAGTAAACTTAATGAGCTTGGTTCCTCATAATTATCAATATTTGGTTTGTAGACAAGGATGGTGATCTCAATTGCATATGTCTAGCCAAGATTACTTTTCCCTTATTTTATTAGTTCTTGTTATTTTACTTTCTTTTCATTTAATTTCTTGCAAAAATATAAAAATCAAACCCCTTTGTTCCTTAATAGCCAATAATCATTCATTTCATTGCAATTCCTTGTGAGATGACCCGAAGTTCAAATACTTTGGTTAATTCTTATTTGGGATTTGTACTAGTGACAACCAAAATTTTTTATGTGAGAATTGTTTGTTGGTTTGGAGCTATGCTTACAACAAAGTTCTTATTTCTATAAGAGAAATTCTAAACCGACACGACAAAATCTCATCATCAAAATGGCGCCATTGCCGGGGAAAATTCTTATCTCTAATCTTTACTTTCCCACTTGAATATGGTTTGATTGAAAATGATGGGCAACTTAGAGCTCTTTGTGGGGTTAAGAACAAAAGGAAATTGAGTAGTGGGTGGAAATGCCAATCAAGGTTCCTTATGGTTGGAAGCTTAAAGTCTAAGTGCAATGGTTGGTATAGTTCTCAACTAAAGGGGTCTAGGGAGATGCTTTGGTGTTTACTTGAGAATTCGGATCACTTCTCACCCAATTGGAATTGTGATGATCAACTTGAAGATGGGTGTAGAAACAAGATTTGGGATCCGGGAATATATGAAGACCGATTTTGGAAGCCCTTAGCTTGTGTGGAACTTCATCAAAGCTTGGTGCCATTGATTTTGAATTTTGGAGCTTACTTGAAGTCCAAGCATTGGTGGAAGTTTCAAGATGAGTACAAGCATAAGCCACCATAACAAGGAGCTTTTCAAATGTCCAACTTAAGGACTTAAACTAAAAGTGCTAGGTGGGAGACACCCCACCATGGTAAACTCTTTCCATTCTCTTGTATATATAATCAATGAATGAATTGAGTTGCCATTATAGGTAGTTCTTCTTATTTTCTACACTCTTATGCATTTTGCTTTTATTGATAGGTTGTTTGTTGCATTCATGCTTTGATTAGAATAGTTGTTGTTAGATTGCATTTTGCTTCTAGTATAAGTTTTGTTTTTAGTGTATTTAAAAATTTTTCAAAAACCAAAAAGATTTGTTGTTAAATTTGATTTTTGATTGTTTTAGAATTCTTGTAGATTAGGAAAGTACCCTGTTTTTGTTCTAAGCATTTAAAAAAAAAGGGGGCATTGGCATGCAAGCGCGCTGTGTGCGCGCGCGTCGGCGTGGTTTCACATCTCCTAGTACTAAAACCCGAGAGTTGTGCCCACTTTATGCCTACTTTGTGCCAGGTGATCCGCGTGTAAGCATGCATGACGCGTACGCGTCCTTCTGCCAATCTGCGCATCGGCGCGTGGGCGTGCATAACGCGTCTGCGTCGCAAAAAAAAATAAAAATAAAAGAGTTTTTTTCTCATCTTCCATTTTCTTTTGTCCATTGCATTCGCATACTTTTATTCTTTGCATTTTCATTTTGTTTTTATAGCTTGTTTTTACCTTCTTTTTTTTTTTTTTGAGCTACTTATTTGAATAATGGTGTTGAATTTTCTTACTCAATTGTTGAGAATTTCTTGGTTAATCTTGGTGCTTCTTGACTTGTTTGATATTGTTGGGTGATGAAATTTTAAAATCAATGCTTAATCTTGTATGACTCTAATATTCTTTGCGCATTGATATGAACTTGCATGTCTTTCATTACCCACTCTTTCTAGTCGAACTTGATGCTTTTGAGTTCTCTTCATGCTTTGACATTACTCTTGCATCAAGTATTAATTGATATGCCCTTTGCCTATATTGCTCTCTCACTTACATGCGTAGCTAACATGTAGTGAGAATCTTACTCTTATTTGGCATTAGCCCCCGCCTATGTTCTACTTGCTTTGCTATCTTTGTTGTAGGCTTAATTCTCTTTCTTTTTCTTTCCTTTTAGGTTGGCCACCAAGAAGGAAAGGGCGGGAAAATCTTCTAAATGGGGCAACAAACAAGTTCACTCGCACAACCTTTTGAAGGAGCTCATCAATTGTAGCAACCCATCCACCTTGCTCTTTTTTTGCATGCACCGAAGACGGTGCAAATTTCTAAGTGTGGGGAGGTCGTCCGACCGATCTCCATGGATAACAATTTCCTTTCAACACCAATTTTTCAATTTTTATCTTTGTTAGTTAGTTGTTGCATTGCATGATAGGTTGCATGATAGTTAAAATTTGTACATATTTTACCACTCCTACTTATTTTAGGACTACTTGGTTAAGATGATGATTTATTTTCCAAGAAATTGTTTTAGGGCACCCTACCAATTCGAAAAAATTTTTTGTGTGAACTCGCTTGAAGAATTTATTTTGGAACATGGTTTTTGAGCTAAGAACACAAGCATGTGAGTTTTGAGCCTAATTGCGTGGTTACATCATATAACCACTTATTTCCATTCCTGTGTGCATTATTCTCTTTCTATGATTGTAATCTTTGATTTGTTTGATTCTTTATGTCCATTGTTCCATGAATACATGCATTTAAATGATTGAGGCCATCATTTCATCTAGCTCACTTACCCAAGTAGCCTACCTTTCATCAACCATTGCTAGCCAATTTTGAGCCTATTTAATCCCTTTTGTTCTTAACTTTAGCACATCACTACCCCTAAGTGAAAAACAATAAATGTCCCTTAATTTGGATCTTTGATTAGCTTAGGCTAGTGAGGGTGTGTATCATTTGGGTATGGGAAACTTGGGACATTGGTTGAGGTAAAAGTGTAATTTTTATTTTTGTTAAAAATATTGGAAATTGGGTACATATTCATGTACTATATGTAAAACCATATTCATTGATATGTTTGTATATAATTTTAAAAAAATGATAAAGAAAAAGAAAAAGAACATATATATATATATATATATATATATATTGGAAATTGGGTACATGCTCATGTGTAATGAATGTAAAACCTTATGCATTGATGCTTTTGTATATATTTCAGTGCAAAGCAAAAAGAAAAGAAAAAGAAAAAAATATGGAAAATAAAAGAAAAACGAAAAAAATAAAAGAAAAAAAAGAAAAAAGAAATAAAAAGGGGACAAAAATGCCCAAAGTAAAGTTCAATAAAAATCAATGCATATGGAATGTGAATTAAAGAGAATGCATGAGTATGTGAAAAAGTGAGAATCATGGGTAGCTAGGTATTGTATTAGAATTATATAGGTTGTTATATGTGTTTGGTGAGATCTTAGGTTAATCAAAGATTCAAATTTCAAGCTCACTTGACCATATACATCCCTACCTTTACCCTGGCCCCGTTACAACCTATGAATAAGTCCTCATGATGAATGTATGCATGCATTGAATAATTGTTGATTATTAGATGAAAAACAAATCATGGAAAGCATGATTAGAAGAGAATTGAGTGGATCGACCCTATACACTTGAGCGACTAGAGTGGATACACATCCGGTAAGGGTTCGATGCTCAATTCTTTGTTCCCGGCTTTCATGAGCTTTCTTCTTGTAAGTCTATTTATGCTTTATTTTGATATTCAAATTGGTAGGATTCATGAATCATCATACTACTTAGCCCTACTTGTCCATACATGCTCTTGGAGATTGATTTGCTTTTGACCAAGTAGGTAGAATCATCTTGCATTTAGTTGCATGCATGTAGATAGGAGCATATAGTTTATTTGCATTGAATAAATGTTCATACCCCTTTTCTTGTCCTTCTTTATTCGTAGCATGAGGACATGCTTAGTTTAAGTGTGGGAAGATTTGATAAACCCCCGATTTTGTGGATTATCTTGTACTTAATTTGGGGGATTTTATCAACTTTTCTCACATTTATTCAATGAAATAGCATGGTTTTGCAATTCTCCCTAGATTTGTGCTTAAGTGTGAAAACATGCTTTTTAGAACTTAAAATAGCTAAATTCAATTCACTTTAATTCCATTTGAATGCCTTGATATGTTTGTTGAGTGATTCCAGGTTCATAAGGCAAGTATTGGATGGAAGAAGTGGGGAGAAAAGCATGCAAAGTGGGAGAACTCATGAAGAAACGAAGGAACCGCAAAGCTGTCAAGTCTGACCTCTTTGCACCCAATCAACCATAACTTGAGCTACAGAGGTCCAAATGAGGTGGTTTCAGTTGCATTGGAAAGCTAACATCCGGGACTTCAAAATGATACAAAATTTTTCATAGTTTCCTGACGTATAGGGGTGCGTATGCGCACATGACGCGCACGCGCTGAAGGATCAGCGTGGGTCCATTTTGGGAAACTTATTGGGGGCAATTTGTAGCTCATTTTGGGCCCAATCCAACTCATTTTTTATGCTATTGAACCCAAGGATTAAGGGGGGAATAAACTAAGTAGTCATAGTTTAGTTTTTGCATCATGTTGTAGGTTAGAATTCTAGAGAGATAAGCTCTCCCTTCTCTCTAGAATTTAGGATAGTTTAAGTTAATCAATCTCAGATTCATCTTTCAAATCTTGTTTTGATTTCAATTCTCTTTATGTTTTAGTGTTCTATTGTCTTAATCTTCTTAGTTTCTCTTGTTAATTTCTTATTTTACTCTCTTTTATGTTGATGAATATTGTTGGATCTAATTTCCTTTTAATGCAATTTCATGTTTCTATGTTTCTTTTTTGTTGATCTTGCTTGCTATTATTGATTTCTTGCTTATGATAGTTATGGGTTTCATTAATTTTAGCATTTTGTGATGTTTACTTTTATTGCACACTAGGTGTTTGATAGAATGTTTCCTTTAGTTTTTGAGTAGTTTTCTTGACTTTTGGCGTAGGCTAAGGGAATTGAGTGACCTTGAGTCATTGGGTCTCATTGAATTGGTGATTTGAGAACCCTTGGTGGTCAATTTGATACCCATTGACACTAACCCACTACTAATCTAATTAATAGATAGGTTGGGACTCATGGTTTGATGTTGATTAAGCCATTTGATATACTTCAAGTATAGAAGTAAACTTAATGAGCTTGGTTCTTCATAATTATCAATATTTGGTTTGTAGACAAGGATGGTGATCTCAATTGCCTATGTCTAGCCAAGAGTAATTTTTCCCTTATTTTATTAGTTCTTGTTATTTTACTTTCTTGTCATTTAATTTCTTGTAAAAATATAAAAATCAAACCCCTTTGTTCCTTCATAGCCAATAATCATTCATTTCATTGCAATTTCTTGTGAGACGACCCGGAGTTCAAATACTTTGGTTAATTCTTATTTGGGGTTTGTACTAGTGACAACCAAAATTTTTTATGTGAGAATTGTTTGTTGGTTTGGAGCTATGCTTACAACGAAGTTCTTATTTCTATAAGAGAAATTCTAAACCGACACGACAAAATCTCATCATCACCGAGCATCTACTCGCCCCGCCGGACAAGGTTGCTCATTGTATTCCACCCCGCATTGAACGGCGAGGATGGGAGTTTCTTCTGAGAAAACCACAGGAGGTCAACCTCTCATGGTTGGTAGAATTCTACACTAACTACCATCTTCCCTCTCTTCAATCGGTATACGTACGCCGGAAGTAAGTCCCAATTTCAGAAGAGGCTATTCAGCAAGTGCTTAATGTCCTACCGGTACCAAGTGAAATGGATGGCTACCAAGAGGTCTTACGTCAGTGAGAAGAGTTTGGGTTTGATTGGGACTCGATTCTCCGAGTCATTGCTAAACCAGAGACATTTTGGACCCAAGGTCGACTCCGGATGCGGCCCAAGTGCATTGACGCACGTTCCCTCACTCTAGAAGCTAGAGCTTGGGCCCAGATCCTATCCCACTATGTGCTACCTAGCACCCACAAGTCGTCCTTCACGGCGGATCTCGTCTTGCTTGTTTGGTGTGTTCTCACGGAGAGACCGGTGAACATTCCGCTTCTTATCAAGCAAGCGATGGGTCAAATCCACGCTCGGGGTAATTTGCCATTTCCAGCATTGGTATCTGATTTAGTTGCTGCTGCGGGTATTCCTTGGGAGGCCATCGACATGAAGGCTATCACTCCGGCTAAGGGTGATGTGGTCCCAAGCAGAAAATACTTACAGCTTCCTATGAACAACCCAAGCCTTGACATAGCCCCTCAGCCTACTATTCCTCCCACCTCATCGTCACCACCACAGCAAAGATCCACCCATCAAAGAATAGAAGATCTACACCAGAAGATTGATAGATATGAGTGGCGTAACCAACACTGATACACTTACATCAAGAAGCTCTTGCGTTGTGTTACCCCTAGCATGAAGGAACCCGAGATATTCACGTCCACCTCAAACCCAAGTGATGGGGGCTCTGATGAAGGGGATAGTGAAGGTTCCGGTCCTGACCGCCCTTTGCGCATTGTTGGTAGCACGGAGGACCGTGCTAAATTCTAAGTGTGGGGAGGTCGTTCGACCGATCTCCATGTGTAACAATCTCTTCCTTTCAACACCCATGGATTTATCTTTTGCTTAGTAGTTAGTACATTGCATGTGTAGTTAGTCTTGCTTGTACATACCCCTTGCATGATAGTTAGTTCCTATAGAGTTACTTGGTCAAAATAATGACTTCTTCCCCAAGAAACTGTAATTTTGGGATACCCTACCAATTTTGAAAAAAATTTTGCGGCAAACTTGCTTCAAGAATGTATTTTGGAACATAGTGATTGAGCTAAGAACACAAGCATGTGATTTTTGAGCCTATTGTGTAGTTATATCTTCTAACCACTATTTTCCATTCTTGTGTGCATTATTCTCTCTTTATGACTATAATCCTTGCTTTGTCTGATTCTATATGTCCATTACTTTGTGTATGAATGTATTTACATGATTGAGGCCATCATTTCAATAGTCACTTTGCCCAAATGGCCTTAACCCTTTTATCTACCATTGCTAACTAATTTTGAGCCCATGATAAACCCTTTTTGTTCTTAAATAGAGCACATCAATAACCCTAAGTGAAAAACAATGAATGTCCTTAGATTTGGATCCTTGATTAGCTTAGGTAAGTGAGGGTGTGTATCATTCAAATGGGAGGGTATACTTGGGAACTTGGGTAGATGTAAAGGTGTGTATTTGTAGTTGTAATTGAGAATTCTGGGATTTGGGAACATAATCATGTATTGAATGATTGAACCATACGCATTGAAACTTTTGTACATGAAACCCCAAGAAAAAGGGGACCAAAAAGAAAAATTTTATGTGTATATATGAGAATGTAAGAAAAAGAAATAGAAAAAATAGAAGAAACAAAAATATGGATAAAAGAGAAAGCAATGAAATGGGACAAAAATGCCCCAAGACAAAGTAATAATAACAATGCGTATGGGATGTAAATTGAAAAGAATGCATGAGTATGCGAAAAAGTGAAACCCATGGGTAGCTAGGTATTGTATTAGAGTTATATAGGTTGTTCTATGTGTTTAGTGAGAACTTAGGTTAATCAAGGATTCGAATTTTAAGCTCACTTGACCATATACATCCTTACCTTCACCCTAGCCCCATTACAACCCATGAATAAGACCTCATGATACTTGTATGCAAGCATTAAGTAATTGTTGATTGTTAGATGAAAGACAAATCTTGGAAAGCATGATTAGGAGAGGATTGAGTGACGAACCCTATACACTTGAGCGAATAGAGTGGACACACTTCCGGTGAGGGTTCGATGCTCAACTCCTTGTTCCTGGCTTTCACAAGCATTCATCTAGCAAGTTATATGCACTGCTGATGAGCGGATAATTTATACACTTTTTTGCATTGTTTTTACATAGTTTTTAGTATGATTTAGTTAGTTTTTAGTATATTTTTATTAATTTTTAAATAAAAATCACATTTCTAGACTTTACTATGAGTTTGTGTGTTTTTCTGTGATTTCAGATATTTTCTGGCTGAAATTGAGGGACTTGAGCAGAAATCAGATTCAGAGGCTGAAGAAGGACTGCACATGCTATTGGATTCTGACCTCCTTGCACTCAAAGTGGATTTTCTGGAGCTACAGAACTCCAAATGGGACGCTCTCAATTGCGTTGGAAAGTAGACATCCAGGGCTTTCCAGAAATATATAATAGTCCATACTTTGCCCGAGTTTAGATAATGCAAACAGGCGTTCAACGGCAGCTTTCTGCCCTATTCTGGAGTTAACTGCCAGAAACAAGTTGCAAAGTGGAGTTAAACGCCAGAAACAGGTTACAAACTGGCGTTCAACTCCAAGAGAAGCCTCTAAACGTGTAAAGCTCAATGCTCAGCCCAAGCACACACCAAGTGGGCCCGGAAGTGGATTTCTGCATCAGTTACTCATTTCTGTAAACACTAGTAACTAGTTTAGTATAAATAGGACTTTTTACTATTGTATTTACATCTTCGGATCTATCTTTAATCAGTTTTATGCTATCTTAGACCTTTATGGGGGCTGACCATCCGGCCATGCCTGGACCATTATCACTTATGTATTTTCAACGGTAGAGTTTCTACACACCATAGATTAAGGTGTAGAGCTCTGTTGTTCCTCATGAATTAATACAAAGTACTATTGTTTTTCTATTCAACTCAAGCCTATTTCTTTTCTAAGATATACACTTGTTCTTCAACCTGAGGAAGGTGATGATCCGTGACACTCATCATCATTCTCACCCATGAAGGCGTGCCTGACAACCACCTCTGTTCTACTTGCAATCGCTTAAGTGCATATCTCTTAGCCTTCTGGTTCATGATGCATGGTTGCCTCGCCTGACAACCGAGCCTTCCATTCCATGAGATCAGAGTCTTCGTGGTATAGGCTAGAATTATTGGCGGCCATTCTTGAGATCCGGAAAGTCTAAACCTTATCTGTGGTATTCCGAGTAGGATCTGGAAAGGGATGGCTGTGACGAGCTTCAAACTCGCGAGTGCTGGGCGTAGTGACAGACACAAAAGGATGACTCAATCCTATTCCAGTATGATCGAGAACCGACAGATGAAAAGCCGTGCGGTGACAGCGCATTTTGGACCATTTTCACTGAGAGGACGGGATGTAGCCATTGACAATGGTGATGCCCTACACAAAGCTTGCCATGGAAGGGAGTAGGAATGATTGGATGAAGACAGCAGGAAAGTAGAGGTTCAAGAGGAACGAAAGCATCTCTATACGCTTATCTGAAATTCTCACCAATGAATTACATAAGTATCTCTATCCTAGTTTATATTTTATTTATATTTGTATTATCAATTCACCATAACCATTTGAATCCGCCTGACTGAGATTTACAAGGTGTCCATAGCTTGCTTCAAGCTGACAATCTCCGTGGGATCGACCCTTACTCACGTAAGGTTTATTACTTGGACGACCCAGTACACTTGCTGGTTAGTTGTGCGAAGTTGCGACAAAGTGTGATTCACGTTTGAGAGCACCAAGTCTTTGGTGCCATTGTTGATGATCACAATTTCGTGCACCAAGTTTTTGGCACCGTTACCGGGGATTGTTCAAGTTTGGACAACTGACGGTTCATCTTGTTGCTCAGATTAGGTAATCTTCTTTTTATTTTATTTTCAAAAATTTTTCAAAAATCTTTCAAAAATTTTCCTCTGTTTTCGAAAAAAAATTATTTATTCTATGGCTTCAGAATTTTTAACAATGAATTCTAGTGTTTCATGATGATTTGTTGAATCCTGGCTGGCTGTTAAGCCATGTCTAATCTTTTGGACCGAGGTTTCAACTTATCATCACAAGAGCTCGTTTATCTTTACCCATTTGGCAGTTACACACATAGCTGTTGTATACATGGGAGGTAGGCAATGTCTGCTAAAGCTTGGCTGGCCATTGGCCACGTCTAGTGTTTTAGACCAGAGCTTCCACTGAAAGCTTGGCTGTCTAGTAAGCCATGTCTAATTCCTGGACTGGAGCTTTAGACTAACACTGCAAGGATTCCTGGAATTCCTATTAAAAATTTTGAAATCCTTATTTTCCTTTTCAAAATAATTTTTGAAAAATATACAAAAAATTTTTATAAAATCATAAAAACCAAAAATTTGATGTTTCTTGTTTAAGTCTTATGTCAGTTTTTAAGTTTGGTGTCAATTGCATGTTTATCTCTTTCTTGCATTTTTCGAAAACTCATGCATGATGTTCTTCATGATCTTCAAGTTGTTCTTGATGATTGTCTTTGTTTGATCTTTAGTTTTCATGTTTTGTATCTTTTCTTGTTTTTCATATGCATTTTCAATTTGTTAGTGACTAAACATTGTCAATTTCTAAGTTTGGTGTCTTGCATGTTTCTTTTTTCTTAAACGTTTTCAAAAATAAAGTTCTTGGTGTTCATCTTGACATTCAAAGTGTTCTTGCATGCATTGTGTGTTTTGATTCATAATTTTTATATCTTGTGTCCTTTTTGTGTTTTTCTCTTTCTTCATTAAAAATTCAAAAATAAAAAAAAATATCTTTCCTTCATTCTCCCATAAATTTTCAAAAATTTGGTTTGATTTAGTCAAAAAGTTTTTAAATTTAGTTGTTTCTTATGAGTCAAATCAAATTTTCAATTTAAAAATCCTATCTTTTTCAAATTTTTTTCAAAAATCAAATCTTTTTCATTTTTTCTTTCATATTTTCGAAAATTTCAATTTGATTTTCAAAAATCTTTTTCTTATTTTGTTTCATAATTTCAAAATCTTTACTAACAATTAATGTGATTGATTCAAAAATTTCAAGTTGTTACTTGCCTATTAAGAAAGGTTCAATCTTTAAAATTTAAAATCATATCTTTTTGTTTCTTGTTAGTCAACTAATCAACTTTAATTTTCAAAATCAAATCTTTTTAAAATTTCTTTTTCAAATCTTTTTTCAAATTAAATGTCAATCACATCTTTTTCAAAATCAATTTCAAAATCTTTTCTAACCTCTCATCTTTTTAAAATTGATTTTCAAATCTTTTTCAAACGAATCTTATCTTTTTGTTTGATTCTTATCTTTTTCAAAACTACCTAATTAATTCTCTCTCTAATTTTCGAAAATCACCTTCCTCTTTTTCAAAATTTCTTTTTAATTAACTATTTGTTTTAAATTTTAATTTGATTTAATTTTTCTTTCTTAATTTTCGAATTTTAATTTTAATTTTAACTTAAAAACAAAAAATATTTTTATTTTAATTTATTTAATTTTTGAAATTCTCTCCCCCTCATCTCTTTCTAATTATTTTATTTATCTATTAACACTTCTCTTCATCTAAAAATTCGAACCCTCTCTTCCTCTTGGTGTTCGAATTTCTCTTCTTCTATTCTTTTCTTCTTCTACTCACATAAAGGAATCTCTATACTGTGACATAGAGGATTTCTCTTCTTTTCTATTTTCTTCTTTTTCATATGAGTAGGAACAAGGATAAGAACATTCTTGTTGAAGCTGATCCTGAACCTGAAAGGACTCTGAAGAGGAAGCTAAGGGAAGCTAAAGCACAACTCTCTGGAGAAAATCTGACAGAAATTTTCGAAAAAGAAGGAGACATGGCCGAAAATAATAACAATGCAAGGAAGATGCTTGGTGACTTTACTGCACCAAATTCCAACTTACATGGAAGAAGCATCTCAATCCCTGCCATTGGAGCAAACAATTTTAAGCTAAAGCCTCAACTAGTTTCTCTGACGCAACAGAATTGCAAGTTTCATGGACTTCCATCAGAAGATCCTTTTCAGTTCTTAACTGAGTTCTTGCAAATCTGTGATACTGTTAAGACCAATGGGGTTAATCCCGAGGTCTACAGGCTTATGCTTTTCCCGTTTGCTATAAGAGACAGAGCTAGAATATGGTTAGACTCTCAACCTAAGGATAGCCTGAACTCTTGGGATAAGCTGGTCACGGCTTTCTTAGCCAAGTTCTTTCCTCCTCAAAAGCTTAGTAAGCTTAGAGTGGATGTTCAAACCTTTAGACAGAAGGATGGTAAATCCCTCTATGAAGCTTGGGAGAGATATAAGCAACTGACCAAAAAGTGTCCTTCTGACATGCTTTCAGAATGGATCATCCTGGATATATTCTATGATGGTCTGTTTGAGTTATCAAAGATGTCATTGGACCATTCTACAGGTGGATCCATTCACCTAAAGGAAACGCCTACAGAAGCTCAGGAACTCATTGACATGGTTGTAAATAACCAGTTTATGTACACTTCTGAAAGAAATCCAATGAGTAATGGGATGCCTCAGAGGAAGGGAGTTCTTGAAATTGATGCTCTGAATGCCATATTGGCTCAGAACAAAATATTGACTCAGCAAGTCAATATGATTTCTCAGAG
Source organism: Arachis ipaensis (assembly GCF_000816755.2). NCBI lineage: Eukaryota > Viridiplantae > Streptophyta > Magnoliopsida > Fabales > Fabaceae > Arachis > Arachis ipaensis. The sequence continues at coordinate 52,669,600 of NC_029790.2, read as the reverse complement.
TCTGAATGGAATGCAAGCTGCATCCAACAGTACTCAAGAGGCAACGTCTGAAGAAGAAGTTTATGATCTTGAGAACCCTGCAATAGCAGAGGTGAATTACATGGGAGAATCCTATGGAAACAACTATAATCCCTCATGGAGAAATCATCCAAATTTCTAATGGAAGGATCAACAAAAGCCTCAACAAGGCTTTAATAATGGTGGAAGAAACAGGTTTGGCAATAGCAAGCCTTTTCCATCATCCACTCAGCAACAGACAGAGAATTCTGAGCAGAATCCATCTAGCTTAGCAAATATAGTCTCTGATCTATCTAAGGCCACTGTAAGTTTCATGAATGAAACAAGGTCCTCCATTAGAAATTTGGAGGCACAAGTGGGCCAGCTGAGTAAAAGGGTCACTGAAACTCCTCCTAGTACTCTCCCAAGCAATACAGAAGAAAATCCAAAGAGAGAGTGCAAGGCCATTGATTTGACCATCATGGCCGAACCTACAAGGGAGGAGGAGGGCGTGAATCCTAGTGAGGAAGACCTCCTGGGACGTTCAGTGACCAATAAGGAGTTTCCCTTTGAGGAACCAAAGGAAGCTGAGGCTCATCTAGAGACCATAGAGATTCCATTGAACCTCCTTCTGCCCTTCATGAGCTCTGATGATTATTCTTCTTCTGAAGAGAATGAAGTCGTTACTGAAGCGCAAGTTGCTAAGTACCTTGGTGCAATCATGAAGCTGAATGCCAAATTATTTGGTAATGAGACTTGGGAAGATGAACCTCCCTTGCTCATCAATGAACTAAATGCATTGGATAGGCAGAACTTACCTCAAAAGAAACAGGATCCTGGTAAATTCCTAATTTCCTGTAACATAGGCACCATGACCTTTGAGAAGGCTCTGTGTGACCTGGGGTCAGGAATAAACTTAATGCCACTCTCTGTAATGGAGAAACTTGGGATATTTGAGGTGCAAGCTGCCAGAATCTCATTAGAGATGGCTGATAACTCAAGAAAACAGGCTTATGGACAAGTATAGGACGTGTTAATAAAGGTTGAAGGCCTTTACATCCCTGCTAATTTCATAATCCTAGACACTGGGAAGGATGAAGATGAATCCATCATCCTTGGAAGACCCTTCCTAGCCACAGCAAAAGCTGTGATTGATGTGGATAGAGGAGAGTTGATCCTTCAACTGAATGAGGATTACCTTGTGCTTAAAACTCAAGGATCTCTTTCTGTAACCATGGAGAGGAAGCATGAAAAGCTTCTCTCACTACAGAGTCAACCAAAGCCCCCACAGTCAAACTCTAAGTTTGGTGTTGGGAGGCCAGAACCAAACTCTAAGTTTGGTGTTGAACCCCCACATTCAAACTCTAAGTTTGGTGTTGGGAGGTTCCAACCCTGCTCTGATTATCTGTGAGGCTCCATGAGAGCTCACTATCAAGCTATTGACATTAAAGAAGCGCTTGTTGGGAGGTAACCCAATGTTATTTAATTATATTTAATTTTATTTTTATTTTTATTTTGTGTTTTATTAGGTTGATGATCATGTGGAGTCACAAAAACTACTGAAAAATCAAAAACAGAATGAAAAACAGCATTAAAAACAGCACACCCTGGAGGAGGAGCATCCTGGCATTTAAACGCCAGAAACAAGTATCTGTCTGGCGTTTAACGCCAGAAACAAGCACCAAGCTGGTGTTTAACGCCAGAAGCAAGCATCTACCTGGCGTTAAACGCCAGATACAGGCTACATTTGGGTGTTTAACGCCAGAAACAAGCAGCAGTCTGGCGTTAAACGCCAGGATTGCACAGCAAGGGCGTTTTACACGCCTAATTGGAGCAGGGATGTTAAGTCCTTGGCCCCACTAGATCTGTGGACCCCACAGGATCCCCACCACTTCTTCTCTCCTCTTCACACCTTTTCATAACTCTCTTCCCCAAATACCCTTCACCAATCACCTCAATCACTCTTCCCCATCACCTCTTCACCATTCACATCCATCCCCTCTTCCCCATAAACCCCACATACCTCCAAAATTCAAACTCTTTTCCCTCCCAAACCCACCCCTAATGGCCGAACCCTAAACCTTCCCCAACCCCTATATAAACACCTCATTCCTTCTTCATTTTCACACAACATAACCCTTTCTTCTTACCCTTGGCCAAATACACACCTTTCTCTCTCTCCTCCATTCTTTCTCTTCTTCTCCTTCTTTCTTTCTTCTTTTGCTCAGGGAAGAGCAAACATTTTAAGTTTGGTGTGGTAAAAATCATTACTTTTTGTTTTTCCATAACCATCAATGGCACCTAAGGCCATAGAATCCTCAAGAAAGAGGAAAGGGAAGGCAATTGCTTGCACCTTTGAGTCATGGAAGATGGAGAGATTCATCTCAAAGGTCCATCAAGACCACTTCTATGAAGTTGTGGCCAAGAAGAAAGTGATCCCTGAGGTTCCTTCCAAGCTCAAAAAGAATGAGTATCCAGAGATCCGACTTGAGATCCAAAGAATAGGGTTGGGAAGTTCTCACCAACCCTATTCAACAAGTCGGGATCTTAATGGTTCAAGAGTTCTATGCAAACACATGGATCACTAGGAACCATGATCAAAGTGTGAACCTAAATCCAAAGCATTGGCTCACCATGGTTTGGGGGAAATACTTAGATTTCAGTCCGGAAAATGTAAGGCTGGCGTTCAACTTGCCAATGATGGAAGAAAACGCACGCCCCTACACTAGAAGGGTCAACTTTGATCAAAGGTTGGACCAAATCTTCATGGACATATGTATAGAAGGAGCTCAATGGAAGGTTGACTCAAGAGGCAAGTCGGTTCAATTAAGAAGATTGGACCTTAAGCCTATAGCTAGAGGATAGTTGGAGTTCATTCAACGCTCAAGCATTCCTACTAGCAACCGGTCTGAAATTACTGTAGACTGGGCCATCATGATCCAGAGTATCATGATTGGGGAGGAAGTGAAGGTTCATGAGATTATACCTCAAGAACTCTACAAGGTGGCTGACAAGTCCTCCACTTTAGCAAGGTTAGCCTTTCCTCACCTTATTTGCCATCTATGCAATTCGGCTGGGATTGACATAGAGGGAGACATTCTCATTGATGAAGATAAGCCCATCACTAAGAAAAGGATGGAGCAAACAAGAGAGAAAGGATCTCAACAAGAGCATAAGAAAATTCCTCACCATGAAATCCCTGAGATGCCTCAGGGGATGCACTTTTCTCCACAAAACTATTGGGAGCAAATCAACACCTCCCTAGGAGAATTAAGTTCCGACATGGGACAACTAAGGATGGAGCACCAAGAGCACTCCATCATCCTCCATGAGATTAGAGAAGATCAAAGAGCTATGAGGGAGGAGCAACAAAGACAAGAAAGTGACATAGAGGAGCTCAAGAGCAACATTGGTTCTTCAAGAAGAGGAAGACGCCACCCTCACTAAGGTGGACCCGTTCCTTAATCTCCTTGTTCTTATTTTCCTGTTTTTCGTTTACTATGATTTATGTTTTATTTATGTTTATGTCTTCACTATATGATCATTAGTGTTTAAGTGTCTATGTCTTAAAGCTATGAATGTCCTATGAATCCATCACCTCTCTTAAATGAAAACTGTTTTAATTACAAAAGAACAAGAAGTACAGAGTTTCGAATTCATCCTTGAAACTAGTTTAATTATTTTGATGTGGTGACAATACTTTTTGTTTTCTGAATGAATGCTTGAACAGTGCATATGTCTTTTGAAATTGTTGTTTATGAATATTAAATATGTTGGCTCTTGAAGAATGATGAAAAAGGAGACATGTTATTTGATAATCTGAAAAATCATAAAATTGATTCTTGAAGCAAGAAAAAGCAGTGAATAGAGAAGAGCTTGCGAAAAAAAAAAGAAAAAAAAAAAAGAGAAAAGAAAATTGGCGAAAAAAAAAAGGCAAAAGAAAAAGCCAAAAGCTCTTTAAACCAAAAGGCAAGAGCAAAAAGCCAATAGCCCTTAAAACCAAAAGGCAAGGGTAATAAAAAGGATCCAAGGCTTTGAGCATCAGTGGATAGGAGGACCTAAAGGAATAAAATCCTGGCCTAAGCGACTAAACCAAGCTGTCCCTAACCATGTGCTTGTGGCGTGAAGGTGTCAAGTGAAAACTTGAGACTGAGCGGTTAAAGTTGAGGTCCAAAGCAAAAGAAGAGTGTGCTTAAGAACTCTGGACACCTATAATTGGAGACTTTAGCAAAGCTGAGTCACAATCTGAAAAGGTTCACCCAGTTATGTGTCTGTGGCATTTGTGTATCCGGTGGTAATACTGGAAAACAAAGTGCTTAGGGCCACGGCCAAGACTCATAAAGTAGCTGTGTTCAAGAATCAACATACTGAACTAGGAAAATCAATAACACTATCTGAATTCTAAGTTCCTATAGATGCCAATCATTCTGAACTTCAAGGGATAAAGTGAGATGCCAAAACTATTCAAGAGGCAAAAAGCTACTAGTCCCGCTCATCTGATTGGAGCTAAGTTTCATTGATATTTTGGAATTTATAGTATATTCTCTTCTTATTATCCTATTTTATTTTCAGTTGCTTGGGGACAAGCAACAATTTAAGTTTGGTGTTGTGATGAGCAGATAATTTATACACTTTTTGGCATTGTTTTTACATAGTTTTTAGTATGATTTAGTTAGTTTTTAATATATTTTTATTAGTTTTTAAATAAAAATCATATTTCTAGACTTTACTATGAGTTTGTGTGTTTTTCTGTGATTTCAGGTATTTTCTGGCTGAAATTGAGGGACTTGAGCAAAAATCAGATTCAGAGGCTGAAGAAGGACTGCAGATGCTGTTGGATTCTGACCTCCATGCACTCGAAGTGGATTTTCTGGAGCTAAAAAACTCCAAATTGCATGCTCTCAATTGCGTTGGAAAGTAGACATTCAGGGCTTTCCAGAAACATATAATAGTCCATACTTTGCCCGAGTTTAAATGACACAAAGTGGCGTTCAACACCAGCTTTCTGCCCTATTCTAGAGTTAAACGCCAGAAACAAGTTACAAAGTGGAGTTAAACGCCAGAAACAGGTTACAAACTGGCGTTCAACTCCAAGAGAAGCCTCTACACGTGTAAAGCTCAATGCTCAGCCCAAGCACACACCAAGTGGGCCCAAAAGTGGATTTCTGCATCATTTACTCATTTCTGTAAACCCTAGTAACTAGTTTAGTATAAATAGGACTTTTTACTATTGTATTTACATCTTCGGATCTATCTTTAATCAGTTTTATGCTATCTTAGACCTTTATGGGGGCTGACCATCCGGCCATGCCTGGACCATTATCACTTATGTATTTTCAACGGTAGAGTTTCTACACACCATAGATTAAGGTGTGGAGCTCTGCTGTTCCTCATGAATTAATGCAAAGTACTATTGTTTTTTTATTCAACTCAAGCCTATTTCTTATCTAAGATATACACTTGTTCTTCAACCTGAGGAAGGTGATGATCCGTGACACTCATCATCATTCTCACCCATGAAGGCGTGCCTGACAACCACCTCTGTTCTACTTGCAATCGCTTAAGTGCATATCTCTTAGCCTTCTGGTTCATGACGCATGGTTGCCTCGCCTGACAACCGAGCCTTCCATTCCATGAGATCAGAGTCTTCGTGGTATAGGCTAGAATTATTGGCAGCCATTCTTGAGATGCAGAAAGTCTAAACCTTGTCTGTGGTATTCCGAGTAGGATCTGGGAAGGGATGGCTGTGACGAGCTTCAAACTCGCGAGTGCTGGGCATAGTGACAGACGCAAAAGGATGACTGAATCCTATTCCAGTATGATCGAGAACCGATAGATGAATAGCCGTGCAGTGACAGCGCATTTTGGACCATTTTCACTGAGAGGACGGGATGTAGCCATTGACAACGGTGATGCCCTACACAAAGCTTGCCATGGAAGGGAGTAGGAATGATTGGATGAAGACAGCAGGAAAGCAGAGGTTCAAGAGGAACGAAAGCATCTCTATACGCTTATCTGAAATTCTCACCAATGAATTACAAAAGTATCTCTATCCTAGTTTATATTTTATTTATATTTTTATTATTAATTCACCATAACCATTTGAATCCGCCTGACTGAGATTTACAAGGTGACCATAGCTTGCTTCAAGCCGACAATCTCCGTGGGATCGACCCTTACTCACGTAAGGTTTATTACTTGGACGACCCAGTGCACTTGCTGGTTAGTTGTGCGAAGTTGTGACAAAGTGTGATTCACGTTTGAGAGCACCAAGTCTTTGGCGCCATTGTTGATGATCACAATTTCGTGCACCAACTGCATAGTGATGTTCAAATTGGTAAGATTTATGAACTACATATCATTTTCACCCCGCATGCTCATATGTGTTCTTGGATGATGGATTTACCCTTGACCAAGTAGATAGATGCTTTTACGTTAGTTGCATGCATTCATTTAGGTAATTTGCACTTCATGAACCCTTTCTTACCATGATCTTTGGTCTTTTTATTTTTAGCGTGAGGACATGCTTCGTTTAAGTGTGGGGAGATTTGATAAACCCCAATTTTGTGGTTTATACTGTGTAGAATTTGGGGGGTTTTGTCAATATTTTTCACACTTGATGAGCGGATAATTTATACGCTTTTTGGCATTATTTTAACATGGTTTTCAGTATGATTTAGTTAGTTTTTAGTATATTTTTATTAGTTTTTAAATAAAAATCACATTTCTGGACTTTACTATGAGTTTGTGTATTTTTCTGTGATTTCAGGTATTTTCTGGCTGAAATTGAGGGACTTGAGCAAAAATCATATTCAGAGGTTGAAGAAGGACTGCAAATGCTGATGGATTCTGACCTCCCTACACTCAACATGGATTTTCTGGAGCAACAGGACTCCAAATGGTACGCTCTCAATTTCGTTGGAAAGTAGACATCCAGGGCTTTCCAGCAATATATAATAGTCCACACTTTACCCGAGTTTAGATGACGCAAACTGGCGTTCAACGCCAGCTCTCTGCCCTATTCTGGAGTTAAACGCCAGAAACAGGTTGCAAAGCAAAGTTAAACGCCAGAAATAGGTTACAAACTGGCGTTTAACTCCAAGGAAGACATCTACACGTGAAAGCTTCAATGCTCAGCCCAAGCACACACCAAATGGGCCCCGGAAGTGGATTTCGGCATCAATTACTTATTTCTGTAACCCTAGTAACTAGTTTAGTATAAATAGAACTTTTTACTATTATTTTAACATCTTCAGAACATCTTTTGATCATTTTTAGATCTCTAGACCTCCATAGGAGGCTGGCCACTCGGCCATATCTACCTTATTTGCACTTATGTATTTTCAACGGTAGAGTTTCTACACACCATAGATTAAGGTGTGGGGTTCTGCTATTCCTCATGAATTAATGCAAAGTACAATTGTTTTTCTATTCAATTCAAGCTTATTTCTTCTCTAAGATATACACTCGTTCTTCAACCTGATGAATGTGATGATCCGTGACACTCATCATCATTCTCACCTATGAACGCGTGCCTGACAACCACTTCCGTTCTACTTGCAATAGCTTGAGTGCATATCTCTTAGCCTCCTGGTTCATGACGCATGATTGCCTCGCCTGACAACCGAGCCTTCCATTCCATGAGATCAGAGTCTTCGTGGTATAGGCTAGAATTATTGGCGGCCATTCTTTAGATCCGAAAAGTCTAAACCTTGTCTGTGGTATTCTGAGTAGGATCTGGTAAGGGATGGCTGTGACGAGCTTCAAACTCGCGAGTGCTGGGGGTAGTGACAGACGCAAAAGGATTACTGAATCCTATTCCAGTATGATCGAGGACCGACAGATGATTAGCCGTGCAGTGACAATGCATTTTGGACCATTTTCACTGAGAGGACGGGATGTAGCCATTGACAACGGTGATGCCCAACATAAGCTTGCCATGGAAAGGAGTAGGAATGATTGGATGAAGACAGCAGGAAGCAGAGGTTCAGAAGGAACAAAAGCATCTCTATACACTTATCTGAAATTCTCACCAATGAATTACATAAGTATCTCTATCTTTATTTTACGTTTTATTTATCTTTTAATTATCAAAACTCTATAACCATTTGAATCCGCTTGACTGAGATTTACAAGGTGACCATAGCTTGCTTCAAGCAGACAATCTCCGTGGGATCGACCCTTACTCACGTAAGGTTTATTACTTGGACGACCCAGTGCACTTGCTGGTTAGTTGTGCGAAGTTGTGACAAAGAACTAAAATTATGAACGTGCGTATTAAGTTTTTGGCGCCGTTGTCGGGGATTGTTCGAGTTTGGACAACTAACGGTTCATCTTGTTGCTCAGATTAGGTAATTTTATTTTAATTTTAAGTTTTTGTTTTTATTCTTTTTATTTTTGAAAAATTCCAAAAAAAAATTTAAAAATAAATTATTCTTTGGCTTCAGATTTTTTAAGGATGAATTCTAGAGTTTCTTCATGATTTGTTGAAGCCTGGCTGGCTATCAAGCCATGTCTAAATTTTTGGACTGAGGCTTCCACTCATCATGGCAAGAGTCCTTGGACTCTCATCTAATCAGCTGTTATATGCCTGATTTGTATCTGCTGAAGCTTGGCTGGCCATTGGCCATGTCTAGTGTTTTGGACTGTAGCTTTCACTGAAAGCTTGGCTGGCTAGTAAGCCATGTCTAATTACTGGACTGGAGCTTTAGACTAACATTGCATGATTCCTAGAATTCTCATTAGAAATTTTGAAATCCTTATTTTCTTTTTCAAAATAATTTTTAAAAAATATACAAAAAAATTAATAAAATCATAAAACCAAAAAAATAATTTTGTGTTTCTTATTTGAGTCTAGTGTCAAATTGTAAGTTTGCTGTCAATTGCATGCTTTTTATTTTTCTTTAAATTTTCGAAAACTCATGCATGTGTTCTTCATGATCTTCAAGTTATTCTTGATGATCCTCTTTGATTGATCTTTGCAATTTTATGTTTTATGTCTTTTCTTATTTTTCATATGCATTCTTGAATTATTAGTGTCTAAAGAGTAAAAATTTTTAAGTTTGGTGTCTTGCATATTTTTCTTTTCTTAAAAATTTTCAAAAATAAGTCTTTGGTGTTCATCTTGACATTCAAAGTGTTCTTGCATGCATCATGTGTTTTGATTCATAATTTTCATGTTTTGAGTCTTTTGGTTGTTTTTCTCTTTCTTCATTAAAAATTCAAAAATCAAAAAAATATCTTTCCCTTATTTCACTCATAAATTTTCGAAAATTTGAGTTGACTTTTTCAAAACTTTTTAAAATTTAATTGTTTCTTATGAGTCAAATCAAATTTTTAATTTAAAAATTTTATCTTTTTCAAATCTTTTTCATTTTTTCTTTCATAGTTTCGAAAATTTTAAATTGATTTTCAAAAATCTTTTTCTTATTTTGTTTCATAATTTCAAAATCTTTACTCACAATTAATGTGATTGATTCAAAAATTTTAAGTTGTTACTTGCCTAGTAAGAAAGGTTCAATCTTTAAATTTTTAAATCATATCTTTTTGTTTCTTGTTAGTCAAGTAATCAACTTTAATTTTCAAAATCACATCTTTTTAAATTTCTTTTTCAAATCTTTTTCAAAATAAGTTTCAATCACATCTTTTTCAAAATCAATTTCAAAATCTCTTCTAACCTCTTATCTTTTCAAAATTGATTTTCGAATCTTTTTCAATTAATCTTATCTTTTTGTTTAATTCTTATCTTTTTCAAAACTACCTAACTAATTCTCTCTCTCTCTAATTTTCGAAAATCTCCTTCCTCTTTTTCAAAATTCCTTTTTAATTAACTAGTTGTTTTAAATTTTAATTTAATTTAATTTCATTTTCCTTCTTTTTATTTTCGAATTCTAACCTTAATTTTAAATTAAAAACAAAAATATTTTTATTTTAATTTATTTAATTTTCGAATTCTTCCCTCTCATCTCCTTCTAATTATTTATTTATTTACTTACACTCCTCTTCATCTCAAATTCGAACCCTCTTTTCCTCTTGGTGTTCGAATTTCTCTTCTTCTATTCTTTTCTTCTTCTACTCACATAAAGGAATCTCTATACTGTGACATAGAGGATTCCATATTTTCTTTTCTGTTTTCTTCTTTTTCATATGAGCAGGAACAAGGATAAGAACATTCTTGTTGAAGCTGATCCTGAACCTGAAAGGACTCTGAAGAGGATGCTAAGGGAAGCTAAAGCACAACTCTCTAGAGAAAATCTGACAGAATTTTCGAAAAAAAAGGAGACATGGCCAAAAATAACAATAATGCAAGGAAGATGCTTGGTGACTTTACTACACCAAATTCCAATTTACATGGAAGAAGCATCTCAATCCCTGCCATTGGAGTAAACAATTTTGAGCTAAAGCCTCAATTAGTTTCTCTGATGCAACAGAACTGCAAGTTTCATGGACTTCCATCATAAGATCCTTTTCAGTTCTTAACTGAATTCTTGTAGATCTGTGATACTGTTAAGACCAATGGGGTTGACTTCGAGGTCTACAGGCTTATGCTTTTCCCGTTTGTTGGAAGAGACAGAGCTAGAATATGGTTGGACTCTCAACCTAAAGATAGCCTGAACTCTTGGGATAAGCTGGTCACGGCTTTCTTAGCCAAGTTCTTTCCTCCTCAAAAGCTTAGCAAGCTTAGAGTGGATGTTCAAAACTTCAAACAGAAAGAAGGTGAATCCCTCTATGAAGCTTGGAAGAGATACAAGGAACTGACCAAGAAGTGTCCTTCTGACATGCTTTCAGAATGGACCATCCTGGATATATTCTATGATGGTCTGTGACGTGGCGAAAATTGGCGAGTTAAGAAATTATTATAAGAAATACGTTTCAAGTACAGTTCTTAACCAACCAGAAATCCGCTTATCAATTTAGAAGGGTTGTCACAAAATTTAAATTAAAATACTGGGAGTATGAATCCCAGGTCGTCTCCCAACGAGTTGCAGAGAGATGTGCTATTTTATTAATCAGATGTTTTCAAAAATGGTTTGAGTTGAATAACAGGAAATTAAATTGGAGAATTTATGTAATTTTAAATAAAAACCTTGACTGGGAGTAGATTAGTTGGAAGCCCTATTCTTGTTAGAGTACTCTCAAGATTAATTGATAATTGAGGGTTGTTCTGTTTAGTTATCCCTTACTAGGTAAGGAAAAGTCAAGCAAGTTGGAAAGCTATATCTATTCACAAATTCCAATCCTCTCAATTGAAAAGGATTGGTGTCAGTGACTAAAGGACAATCCAACAATAAACCCAATTACAATTTTTCTTTTAAGCATTCCAACTCAAGGTCTTCCTTTAAATCAACTCCCATCCAAGTTACGGAACTACTCGCTCATTGTAAATGTAGAATTCATAACATAGGAAAGGGAAATATAGAAAGACATGATAAATAATAATCAAAGGGATCAATTAGAAATAAAAATAGTTCTTGTATTAATAAATTCTAAAAAGAATCCAATACTAATTCTGAGTAAACAAAGAACATGGAAGAGTAAGAGACAGGTAAAGAAAACAAATGAGAATAACGAAGTCTTGTTGAGGTAATAACTCTTCTCAATATCCCAATGCGAAAAGCAATAAAAATAAAATCCTAAGAACTATGAATGTGTAAAGAGAAAACCTAGAGGAGGAGTAAAAACTAGATCTAAAACTGAGAATTGTCTATAATGAATCTCCCCTTTCGTTTCTGCATGTTCCCTGGCTATAGTTTGCTTTTCTAGGCCAAAAACTAGGTCAAAACAGGGCCCGAAATCGCCCCCAGCGAATTCTGCAGATTCTGCAGATCGCGTGTGTCACGCGATCGCGTCATTCATGCGGACGCGTCATTCGGCGTTTTGCTTTGCCACGCGTGCGCGTCGTCCACACCTCCACGTCACTTGTGCAATTCCGATCCGCGCGGTCGCGTGAGCCATGCGTCCGCGTCACTTCTCGCTGGTCATCTCCTCCATTTCTTGTGTTCCTTCCACTTTTTCAAGCTTCCTTTCCAATCTCCAAGTCATTCATGCCCTATAAAGCCTGAAATACTTAACACACAGATCACGGCATCGAATGGAATAAAGGAGAATTAAAATACATAATTAAAAATCCCAAGGAAGCAAATTTTCAATCATGGAATGATTTTGGGAAAGAATTATAAATGCATGCTAATCATATGAATAAGTGGGTAAAGAATTGATAAAACCATACAATTAAACACAATATAAACCATAAAATAGCGGTTTATCAGTCTGTCTGAATAATCAAAGATGTCATTGGATCATTCTGCAGGTGGATCCATTCACCTAAAGAAAACACCTGCAGAAGCTCAAGAACTCATTGACATGGTTGCAAATAACCAGTTCATGTACACTTCTGAAAGGAATACTGTGAGTAATGGGACACCTCAGAGGAAGGGAGTTCTTGAAATTGATACTCTGAATGCCATATTGGCTCAGAATAAAATATTGGCTCAGAAAGTCAATATGATTTCTCAGAGTCTGAATGGATTGCAAGCTGCATCCAATACTACTAAGGAAGCATCTTCTGAAGAAGAAGCCTATGATTCTGAGAACCCTGTAATAGCAGAGGTGAATTACATGGGTGAACCCTATGGAAACACCTATAATCCCTCATGGAGAAATCATCCAAATTTCTCATGAAAGGATCAAAAAAAGCCTCAACAAGGCTTTAGTAATGGTGGAAGAAACAGGTTTAGCAATAGCAAGCCTTTTCCATCATCCACTCAGCAACAGACAGAGAGTTCTGAGCAGAATCCATCTAGCTTAGCAAATATAGTCTCTGATCTATCTAAGGCCACTCTAATTTTCATGAATGAAACAAGGTCCTCCATAAAAAATTTGGAGGCACAAGTGGGCCAGCTGAGTAAAAGAGTCACTGAAACCCCTTCTAGTACTCTCCCAAGCAATACAGAAGAGAATCCCAAAAGAGAGTGCAAGGCCATTACATTACTTGGTGTGGCCGAACCCAGAGAGGAGGAGGAGGCCGTGAATCCTAGTGAGGAAGACCTCCTGGGACGCTCAGTGACCAATAAGGAGTTTCCCTTTGAGGAACCAAAGGAATCTGAGGCTCATCTAGAGACCATAGAGATTCCATTGAACCTCCTTCTGCCCTTCATGAGTTCTGATGAGTATTCATCCTCTGAAGAGGATGAAGACATTACTGAAGAGCAAGTTGCTAAGTACCTTGGTGCAATCATGAAGCTGAATGCCAAATTATTTGGTAATGAGACTTGGGAAGATGAACCTCCCTTGCTCACCAATGAACTAAATGCATTGGATAGGCAAAACGCATGGATCACTAGGAACCATGATCAAGTGTGAACCCGAATCCAAAGCATTGGCTTACCATGGTTCGGGGAAAGTACTTAGATTTCAGTCCAGAAAATGTAAGGCTGGCATTCAACTTGCCAAAGATGGAAGAAAACGCACGCCCTTACACTAGAAGGGTCAACTTTGATCAAAGGTTGGACCAAGTCCTCATGGACATATGTGTGGAAGGAGCTCAATGGAAAGTTGACTCAAGAGGCAAGCCGGTTCAATTGAGAAGACTGGACCTTAAGCCTGTAGCTAGAGGATGGTTGGAGTTTATTCAACGCTCAATCATTCCTACTAGCAACCGGTCTGAAGTTACTATAGACCGGGCCATCATGATCCATAGTATCATGATTGGGGAGGAAGTGGAAGTTCATGAGATTATACCTCAAGAACTCTACAAGGTGGCTGACAAGTCCTCCACTTTGGCTAGGTTAGCCTTTCCTCACCTCATTTGGCACCTCTGCAATTTGGCTGAAATTGACATAGAGGGAGACATCCTCATTGAAGAGGACAAGCCCATCACTAAGAAAAGGATGGAGCAAACAAGAGAGCATGGATCTCAACAAGAGCATGAGGAAATTCCTCACCATAAAATCCCTGAGATACCTCAGGGAATGCACTTTCCTCCACAAAACTATTGGGAGCAAATCAACACCTCCGTAGGAGAATTAAGTTCCAACATGGGACAACTAAGGGTGGAACACCAAGAGCACTCCGTCATCCTCCATGAGATTAGAGAAGATCAAAGAGCTATGAGGGAGGAGCAACAAAGACAAGGAAGAGACATAGAGGAGCTCAAGAGCACTATTGGTTCTTCAAGGAGAGGAAGACGCCACCCTCACTAAGGTGGACCCGTTCCTTAATCTCCTTGTTCTTATTTTCCTGTTTTTCGTTTATTATGCTTCATGTTTATGTTTGTGTTTGTGTCTTATTACATGATCATTAGTATTTAAGTATCTATGCCTTAAAGTTATGAATGTCCTATGAATCCATCACCTCTCTTAAAGGAAAAATGTTTTAATTACAAAAGAACAAGAAGTACATGATTTCGAATTCATCCTTGAAACTAGTTTAATTATTTTGATGTGATGACAATACTTTCTGTTCTCTGAATGAATGCTTGAACAGTGCATATGTCTTTTGATTTTGTGGTTTATGAATGTTAAATATGTTGGCTCTTGAAGAATAAGTAAAAAGGAGAAATGTTATTTGATAATCTGAAAAATCATAAAAATGATTCTTGAAGCAAGAAAAAGCAGTGAATACAAAAGCTTGCGAAAAAAAAAGAGAAAAGAAAAATGGCGAAAAAAATAAAGAAAAAGAAAAAGCAAGTAGAAAAAGCCAAAAGCTCTTTAAACCAAAAGGCAAGAGCAAAAAGCCAATAGCCCTTAAAACCAAAAGGCAAGGGTAATAAAAAGGATCCAAGGCTTTGAGCATCAGTGGATAGGAGGGCCCAAAGGAATGAAATACTGGCCTAAGCGGCTAAACCAAGCTGTCCCTAACCATGTGCTTGTGGCGTGAAGGTGTCAAGTGAAAACTTGAGACTGAGCGGTTAAAGTCAAGGTCCAAAGCAAAAAAAAAAAGAGTGTGCTTAAGAACCTTGGACACCTCTAATTGGGGACTTTAGCAAAGCTGAGTCACAATCTGAAAAGGTTCACCCAGTTATGTGTCTGTGGCATATATGTATCCGGTGGTAATACTGGAAAACAAAGTGCTTAGGGCCACGGCCAAGACTCATAAAGTAGCTGTGTTCAAGAATCAATATACTGAACTAGGAGAATCAATAACACTATCTGAATTCTAAGTTCCTATAGATGCCAATCATTCTGAACTTTAATGGATAAAGTGAGATGCCAAAACTATTCAAGAGGCAAAAAGCTACTAGTCCTGCTCATCTTATTGGAGCTAAGTTTCATTGATATTTTGGAATTTATAGTATTCTCTTCTTTTTATCCTATTTTATTTTCAGTTGCTTGGGGACAAGCAATAATTTAAGTTTGGTGTTGTGATGAGCGGATAATTTATACGCTTTTTGGAATTGTTTTTACATGGTTTTCAATATGATTTAGTTAGTTTTTAGTATAATTTTATTAGTTTTTAAATAAAAATCACATTTCTGGGCTTTACTATGAGTTTGTGTGTTTTTTTGTGATTTCAGGTATTTTCTGGCTGAAATTGAGGGACATGAGCAAAAATCAGATTCAGAGGTTGAAGAAGGACTGCAGATGCTGTTGAATTCTGACCTCCCTGCACTCAACGTGGATTTTCTGGAGCTATAGAACTCCCAATGGCACGCTCTCAATTGCGTTGGGAAGTAGACATCCTGGGCTTTCCAGCAAAATATAATAGTTCATACTTTGCCCGAGTTTAGATGACGCAAACTGGCGTTCAACGCCAGCTTTCTGCCCTATTCTGGAGTTAAACGCCAGAAACAGGTTGCAAAGCAGAGTTAAATGCCAGAAACAGGTTACAAACTGGCGTTTAACTCCAAGGAAGACCTCTACACGTGAAATCTTCAATGCTCAGCCCAAGCACACACCAAGTGGGCCTCGGAAGTAGATTTCAGCATCAATTACTTATTTCTGTAACCCTAGTAACTAGCTTAGTATATATAGAACTTTTTTCTATTATTTTAACATCTTCGGAACATCTTTTAATCATTTTTAGATCTCTAGACCTCCATAGGAGGCTGGCCACTCGGCCATGTCTACCTTATTTGCACTTATGTATTTTCAACGGTAGAGTTTCTACACACCATAGATTAAGGTGTGGAGCTCTGCTGTTCCTCATGAATTAATGCAAAGTACTATTGTTTTTCTATTCAATTCAAGCTTATTTCTTCTCTAAGATATACATCGTTCTTCAACCTGACAAATGTAATGATCCGTGACACTCATCATCATTCTCACCTATGAACGCGTTCCTGACAACCACTTCCGTTCTACTTGCAATAGCTTGAGTGCGTATCTCTTAGCCTCCTGGTTCATGACGCATGATTGCCTCGCCTGACAACCGAGCCTTCCATTCCATGAGATTAGAGTCTTCGTGATATAGGCTAGAATTATTGGCGGCCATTCTTGAGATCCGGAAAGTCTAAACCTTGTCTGTGGTACTCCGAGTAGGATCTGGGAAGGGATGGCTGTGACGAGCTTCAAACTCGCGAGTGCTGGGCGTAGTGACAGACGCAAAAGGATTACTGAATCCTATTCCAGTATGACCGAGGACCGACAAATGATTAGCCATGCAGTGACAGCGCATTTTGGACCATTTTCACTGAGAGGACGGAATGTAGCCATTGACAACGGTGATGCCCAACATAAGCTTGCCATGGAAAGGAGTAGGAATGATTGGATGAAGACAGCAGGAAGCAGAGGTTCAGGAGGAACAAAAGCATCTCTATACGCTTATCTGAAATTCTCACCAATGAATTACATAAGTATCTCTATCTTTATTTTACGTTTTATTTATCTTTTAATTATCAAAACTCTATAACCATTTGAATCCGCCTGACTAAGATTTACAAAGTGACCATAGCTTGCTTCAAGCCGACGATCTCCGTGGGATCGACCCTTACTCACGTAAGGTTTATTACTTGGACAACCCAGTGCACTTGCTGGTTAGTTGTGCGAAGTTGTGACAAAGAACTAAAATTATGAACGTGCGTATTAAGTTTTTGTCGTCGTTACCAAGGAATGAACGATCACGATTTCTGCGCACCAACACTTATTCACAAGAATTGCATGGTTTTATGTTCTCTTCCTAATATTGCTTCATGATGGAAAACATGCTTCTTTTGCCTTAGAATTGCTATATTTTGATCCTCTTTCATTACCATTCGATGCCGTGACGTGTTTGCTGAGTGATTTCAGAATTTATAGGGCAAGAATGGCCTAGAAGAGAGAAAGAAAGCATACACAAGAGGAAGGAACATGAAGATGTGAATTTTGGGAATTTCAGCATGGGCGCGCACGCGCACCTCGCATGCACGCGTGGGTGCGGACAGCTGGAAGCGGCGTGCAAAGTTCGGCGCATCCGCGCGGGTTAGAGAAGACCCCACCGACGCGCACGCGTACATGGCGCGCACGCGTGGATCGCAAAATCAATCAGCGCGCACGCGTGCATGGCACGTACGCGTAATAAGCTGCACGTGACCTCATTAAAGGAAATCGTGCCTGGTGATTTCTGAGGCTCAAAAGGCCCAAATTCAAGCTGGTTCTGCATGGAAAAGACCCAAGGATGCTCGGGGAAAAGGGGAGGATCATTCATTCACACTTAGACACAATTTTTAGCTAGTTTTTGGATTTTTCGTTTTTCTAGAGAGAGAAACCCTTGTTCCTCTCTAGATCTAGTTTGATTTGATCTTCCCTTGTGAATTCTGAATTGGATCTTGTTGAATTATTAGTTTTGATTACTTAATTTGAATTCCTTAGTATAATTTTGTTAGATCTTGTGTTAGCTTTATGTTTTCTTGTCAATTGTCATTTTCTACCCATTTCATGAATCTTGTGGATCTTGAATTGTTCATGTTACATTGATGATTTCCATGGTTAATTGTGTTGTTTGAGTAATTTTACATTGGTAATTGTTAGTGGGTACTTATTAATTTCAATTCAATTGCATTTTGAATATGTCTTTTAGTAATGTTTACCATGTGTTTGATGAAATGTTTCCTTTGATTATGGAGTAGTTTTCTTTACTCTTGGCCTAAGCTAAGGGAATTGAGTGACCTTGAGTCATTGGGTCTCATTGAATTGGTGATTTGAGAACCCTTGGTGATCAATTTGATACCCATTGACACTAATCCACTACTAATCTAATTAGTAGATAGGATGGGACTTATGGGTTGATGTGATCAAACCTATTTGACGTACTTCAAGCCTAGAAGTGGACACTACGTACTTAAGGCTTTTGAGAAGTAGACTTAATGGGTTGGTACCTCATAATTATCAATATTTGGTATGTAGACAAGGATGGCGATCTCAATTCCCATGCGTAGCCAAGAGTTGCTTTTATTATTCATATTTGAAAACCAAAATTTCAATTGCTTAATTCTAGTCATAGTTACTTGTTAGTTTTAGATTAGAATTATATTACTCGTCCTCTTATTAGTTTGAATTTCTCATACCTTGCTTAGCTACTTGAATTAGTTTCTTACATTTTAAGATTACTTGCTTGTTAGGACTCTTAGCTTAATTTCTTGCTCATGACTTACAACCCCGGAATTCTAACCAATGTTGAAGTACATGTTTGCCCATTCCTTGTGAGACGACCCGAGGTTTGAATACTTCGGTTACTTTTATTGGGGTTGACCTTGTGACAACCAATTCCTTCAAAATTTGATTCGCGGATTATTTGTCGGTTGAGGGCTATACTTGCAATGCGAAAATCTTAGGAAATTCCTTACCGACGGTATTCCTCCCATCATTCCACACGCCCAAGGAGGGCATTGCATGCCGAAGAAGACCAACACCCAAGAAGCGTAACACTTGCATGCAAAAGCGTGGCTTTAACATGAAAAGCGTGTCGCTTGGCCCAATCTTTACAATTAATTCTTTTTGCCACTTCAAGCCCATTTAGTATGCAATTTGGGATCACTCTAGCCTTGAAGAAAAGATACAAATCTCAAGATTTAATGCGAAAGATTAGATGTGATTTTATTTAATTTTGAATTTAAATTTTTGAATTTAATAATTAGGTTTAGTTTTTCTCTTTAGTATATAAGGGTCCAAAAAATAGTTTGGGAGGGACCTTCAAATTATTTGTTTCTTTTGATTTATGAATTGATAGTTTTTCTATCTTGATTTATGCGTTGATGTTTCCTTAAGAAAATATTTCGTTCTTCATACCAAAGATTTGAATGTGTTGGAAAATAATTCTCTTCTTATTTGAATTCTATTAAAACCTTGAAAAAATGATTAATTGAATTAAGTTTGAAAACTTCTTATCATAATTCTTAAGTTTTGGATTTGGATCTGATAAGTGACATCGAATCAACCAAGTTTAATTCTTCAGAATTGTGTGGTTTTTGAATTAGTGAACGCTCTTTACCTCTTGTCTTAATTAATTAATCAAGGAATTGATAATTTATTTGGATTGGAGAAATTAAGTTACCAAGGAATTGGAGTTTAATTACTTATGATTTTCCATAGAAATATCATTGTTCAATCAAGGTGGAAAGTGAAAACGTTTTTCCAAAAAGTTTTAACATATCTGAAACCTTAACTCTTTTTAAATCATATTTTTTCTCAATCTCTTATGACTTGCGTTAAAAATCCTCGTTCTTGATTCTCTGACTAGAGTATTTAATTGACCATTGTTTGCTTGATCCTTTAATCCTCGTGGGATCAACCCTCACTCACCTGAGGTATTACTTGATACGCCTCGGTGTACTTACCGGTATTTTGTGATTTGTAAAATTCGCATCAGCTCTCCCATTTAAATACCTGGGATTCTCGTTAGGAGCTAACCTGAGGTTTGTTAAGAATTGAAAGTCCATTATAGATAAAGTGGAGGGAAAGCCTAGCATCTGGAAAGCCAAGGTTCTCAATAAAATCGGTAAGTTGGTGCTCATTAAATCTGTATTGAATAGTCTTCCTGTATATTATTTGAGTTAATATAAGATGCCAAAGGCTGTTGCAAAAAAACTAATTTCCTTACAGAGAAGATTTCTATGGAGTAAGGGGGATGGTAGGCATGGTATGGCCTTGGTTAGGTGGGAGGTGGTGCAGGCTCCCAAAATGTTTGGTGGGTTGGGAGTCGGGAATGCCATGGTGCGCAACACAGCTCTGTTTAAGTGGTGGTAGGGTTTTTTAAAGGAGGAGTATCTGTTGTGGAAGAAGGTAGTTTGCTCTTGTAATAACCTGAACCCAAATGTCTTACTCTCCTCCTAGGTATTACCTGTTTAGGGGGCCTGTGGAAGGATATTTGTTATATATAGTTCAAGAATCAACAAATAAGACAGAAGATGATTACTGGGTTGTCTATAGAAGTTGGTGATGGAAGAAGGACTCGATTCTAGGAGGATGTCTGGGTGCGTGGTAGTTCTTTGAAAGATCAATTTCCGAGGCTCTTCTCAGTTTCAAATCAAAGAGGATCCATAATAGGGGATCGTGGGTTCTAGGATCGGTTAGAGTGGATATGAAACTTCCAATGGGAGTTGAATCTAGTGAACCAGTTGCATGATACCACAAGTGTAGTCAAACTTGCATATGATAGAGAGGATAGAGTTGTGTGAAAATTTGATAAACAAGGTGTATTTTCTACTAACTATTTTGTGCAGGTTTTGCAGGCAGAATTGATTTTGGAGGATATAACAAGTTATAACTTTACTAGGGCAAT
The DNA here is from genome assembly GCF_000816755.2 of Arachis ipaensis. NCBI lineage: Eukaryota > Viridiplantae > Streptophyta > Magnoliopsida > Fabales > Fabaceae > Arachis > Arachis ipaensis. The sequence continues at coordinate 52,648,909 of NC_029790.2, read as the reverse complement.
TTGAAAAGGTCTAGTTCCACCAAAAGTGGAACTGTTTGTCTGGTTTGTTTTGACCGGCAGGGTCAATACGAAGGGGAGGCTGAGTCGGTTTAGGGTTGTTAACCAGGAAGATGTTGTATGCGTGTTATGTAACAAAGGTGTCAAATATGGTCACCACTTGTTTCTTGGTTGTGATTTTTCTTGGCAAGTTTGGTATGCATGGATATCATTTGTTGGAAGGCGTTGGTCTTGCTCGGAAACATTAAAGGAATATTTTTAAAGTTGAATTGAGATATCAACTAGCAAGGAAGAGTGCAACAGATAGATGGTGTGTTTTTTTACGATTATCTGAAATATTTGGTTGAAAAGGAATAGAAAGATTTTCCAGAATAAAAGAAAAAGGATTGACAACATTATCAATTTATCCTTTCTTGACTACAAGAAGCGGTTAGGTATGAAACTCTTTTGTTATTGATGGCAATACCAAAGATAAAAAGAGAATAACTATTAGTATTTCTTGTGCTGGTTATTTTCTTTTGCTTGTTTTATGTGGAGTTTGTTGTCTTCTACTCCACCTTTTTGTGTTGAGTTTCTTTCCTTCAAAAAAAAAAAAAAATTCGTTTGGGAGGAAACTTGAACCGGCACTTTAGTAAATGAAAATTCTTCTCACCAACAAAGGAAAACTAATTATGGAGACAAAATTTGTATTAAATTATGCAGGTCATGTTTTACACATACTGTATTAAAGAATCGACACTTTTCTTCTTCAGCCGCATACAACAGTAATGATACATTCTGGAAAACTTGCTCTTCAAATGAAAATATCAACATGACATCAAAAGATGGAATGCAGGTTGAAACATTAATTATCTAGTAACTGAGCACGTCCTCCAGTTCTTCAAGTAAAATGGGTCACTTGCTAACGAAAGCCATAAGCCGTTTCTGGTGGTGGAACCTGTACTCATCATTTTCCTTTTACGGAAAATGTGTGATAACTCTGAATCTGCGATGTCATCAAAAACTGATACTCCAGGGTCAACCTCCCCCTACTAAATGAAACTTCATATGAATAATATATCATCACAAACAAAACTATGTCCAAAAATATGTAGATAACTATGTCTACTTCTTCCTCCTCTTCCCTTCTCCAGTGTCGGACCTTTCTGCTACACGTTTCGATTGTTTAGCACGTATCTCTAGTAGTTTAGATCTTGCATCACGGAAAATAGCATCTGATCTCGTAGCCAGAATTTGCTGCAAAGGTCATTTCATAATTGATTAGCCCTTCTTATCAATGGTGAGCAAGAGAATTGCAGAATTCAATACAAACCTGGATATGATCCATCGCTGCAAGGTTAAAACCAAAGATATCTTTCCATCCCTGACCCAAGGATTCAACACTTGTCAGTGAATCTGTAAGAACCTAGCATCTATATTAAGTGGAAGAATGAAACAGTAGTAAAAGAGCAAGACATGCAGTGATATCAGTGAGATATCATCCAATTTCCAGTATTTGCTTGTATTATGCAGTAAAAGGACTGAGTGACAAAAGCATCAGGTATTTGAGAGACCTGATTCTCTCCTAGTGCCTAATCCTATCTTTTCTCTCTTTTTTCATGCCCTCTCATGACTTCCCACAGCCCTTTATAGTTCCCACCTCTCTCTCATAACAGAATGCTCCCTCTCTCTCAGTCACTTTCCAGCTAGGCAAGTTAGTTACGAACCCCACCTTAGCCCATATTCACTCAATTACAATTAGGTCCCTAATTTCTAATAAACCTGGTACGTAACAGAATCATTCAAGTTCATCACTTATATCATTTATCGGTTATTTCTACAGAAACATAGAGCCCTCAAGGAAATATTTAATGTAAAAATCCTTCTTAGTAGGATGTTCAAGAAAAAACATTCAATTCACCACCTGTAATATAATATAAAATAGTCAATAACTGCTTATAAAGTAAATTAATATTAAAAAACAAAAAAACAGTCCCTCCGGTTCAAATTACAATAAATAAATAATTAACATTATTAATACTACCATGGTGAGCCATAATTACTAGGTATGATATTCATATGGAATCTTATAAGAAACCTTGATATGATTGAATTATCCTTGAATTCTCTCGACGCCTATCGGCATCAAAGGCATCAAGTTCTACATCCTTATGTATTCGATGCATCTCAAACAAGACTAAAAATAAGAGTAGGTTCAGCTAGTTTTCATCTTGTGCCATTTTGTATATACAAAGATTGTTTCATTTTTCAAAAAGAAGCAATCTTTTCCCATCCCAACTTCATAAGAATCAATGATTGAAAAAGTTAATGGAAGCTAACGACGAGGCATACCCCGTCTGCTACTATCAAACCAGGTGTGCAACAGGCAGAAACCCTAGCATAGTTACCTTGACATGTTCATAAAAAATGTCGCTGAAAGCAGTCAAAATAGGTCTAGCAGCCGGTGTAGTAAGCAGCTGATTATAATGTGTCTGCAGCAGTAGTGTTCCTATCCGGCAAATAAGCTCAACCTGCCATTATCAGGAAAACATGTTCTCACAACTCAGAAAAGATCCTTTAGAACTTTTGAGTTAATTTTAATGCATCTGGTGCTACTTCTTGTAGTTTCATTTATCATTATACAACAATATTTGAACTATGGTACATTCTTCAGTATCCTTGCTTATATGAGAATCTAGTACTAGTAACCCTTTTATAATTAATAGTTTAAAAAATAATTTATAAACACTATTAACATATGAAAATTTCTGAACCACAAATAAGATAAGGGTACAGGAGAAACTTCCTTAAAAGAAACTACAGCATGAATGGGCTAATCAAATTACCTTATCTGAATATGAAGTCCAATCCTTCAAGTATGACAGCAGTTTCAAAGCATCAGAAAAGGGTAAAGCCTGCAAAAAGAAATGGTAAAGCCATATTTGACGTTGACAATCTTGAAAAATAACTTACAATCATGTCAAGTATAGTTTCATTATTATATAACTAACATTTTCCAACGTTCATGGCACATCTCCACAGAGCTTGATTGCTTTATATTCTAGACTTCCAGATTTTTGCTAATAGTATCAAGGGAAAGAAATACTCCACATTCATGAATAAGAATTATACAATGTGTTTAACTTGCAAACAACATTAATTTAAAAAAAAAAAAAAAACGAAAAACCTGCAAAAATTAAAAAATAGTACATTGTCGATCATAGCCATTTAGTGTCACTTAAGGGTTTATTTAAATCTGTCATTTACAAAAGACATGATTATGTTCAACAATTTAGGAGTTTAAGGTAATATAATTTAGATTTAGCTACAAGAAAATCATAATATTGGAACTGCTCATCTCTGGTGCTCCAGTGAGAAAATACATAGTAGAACTAAGGGAGGTGATCAAGTTTAAGTGAATCAAACAACCAGATACATGGCCTAAATTTAATTAACAACATTTCTCAACATTGAACAAAAGTTCAGATGCTAAGGTGCTAAACATACCAATAATGTTTGCTCAAGATCATTGGAGTGAATATCTGAGAATGCACTAAGAACATAATCAGAAGGGGAAAGGCCATTCATAAGCGGATTTGCTTGGAATGCAGCAGCATTTTTATTATTTTTCTCCTCCTGTAAAAGAAAATCCGATAATTGCCACATTAATATTGTGAAATTGCAGACAAGTCAAAGTATATCCTCATTGGGTCTCGCTTTTATTTTGGCACTAAAAATGAATGGATGGTATCTTCAATTATAAATTAATTAATTATGCATAACTGAATGCTATGTATCGAGACAATNAAGATTTTATGTGTCTAACCATCTAAGACATTTATAGAATCAATAATGAGATAAAGCATTCATTTATACTACAAATGTTCTTGAGGAGAGAACATCTGTATACCTCATGTTCTGCAATACGCTTTTTCTCAGCTTCTGCTATGTCTAATCTCTCGATAATTAAGTCACTGGCAGTAAGGGTCTCCTGGGTTTTTTTCCCAGCTAAAGCCACAGCACCCTCCTCCGGTACTTCTTCCTTTGGTGCATACTTGTTTTCAAAAGCATTGTCAAGATCAGCCTCAAACATTTCCTCCAACCTTTTCTCCTTTTCTTCCTGCAATTCAAATAATTTATGGTTAAGCAAATTTTTTATAGGAAGAACAGCATCAAATCCAAATTATTTCTTTTATAAATTTACCACCAGGGCCAATATCATGTGCCCTGCAAAAAAAGAAGTAAATAGCTCCATCTCACAAGTTTGTATACCTCAATGAAAAACTGCTCTTCTGTACGATCCCATCGGCGGATTGATCGGTCATGAGATCCAGTGACCACGAAATCACCACGATTACTTATTGCAAGACACCAGACATCTGCATGATGTCCTTCGAGAGTCAACAGCAATTCAAATTTATCAGCATCCCAATATTTTATCAGCCGATCTTTCCCAACACTAAACACATAGTGTGTCTTCGGAACAAATTGCACTGCCATAACACTGCCATGTAACTTTCATCAGATAATTCAATTACAGCTCCATCATTACTCCCAAATATAGAAAAAGGATAACCAAAGAAATAAATAAAATAATTATCATGGAAAATTATGATGCACCTGTCAGCATGCGCAAAAATGGATTTATGACAATCACCAAAATCCAGACCCCAAATCTTCAAATTTTTGTCTGCTGATCCAGTCACAATTAAATCTCCATCTGATGAGATATCCATACAAAGAACAGGCAGCTTGTGGCCATATAATGAAAGGAAAAATTTGAACGTGTCTGCGAAGTGAACCTGAAAACAAAATAAATAAAGGAATTAAAGAACCCTTTTGAAAACCTAATATTGACTCTTTACATATATCAAATACAAACCTTAATCATATACAACATTAAGACATGCAACATCAAAGGACTGGAGACTTAGGACAAAATTATTAAAACCACAAAAGGGTGTTTAGCCTCAATATACAGAAGAAAAAATGCTTATGCTCCAAACGCCCCGAAGTTGTAAGAATTTAGGTCTTGAGAATATGTATTTTGAGGGGTGCAGGTAGAAATGAAAAAGGAACCATTGGCAGAAGGGAACTTATGATTCAAAAACAAAGATAAAAAGCTAAGGAGCAATAGTTGTCAACCTGAACATATTTAAAAATTTATAAGCCAAACAGGATAAGATCCAGATATCATACCTTCACAGTACCATCTAACAGCGCCACAGCAATATATTTAGAATCGGGACTTATTGCAACAACAAGAACATCATCATTCATCTTCATTGTACTGACGTTTGACACACTAAGTTGCTTAGTAGCCTGAAATAAAAAAAATGGGGAAGTGTTAGAAAATAAATAGATGACCAGGAATGTAATTGTTTGCTTGAGATGATTTCATTTATATTAAATTGGAACAAATTAGAAGGACCAGATAGATAGCTAGTAAAATAAAACAAATTTGCACTACCGGGGGGTATCTATCGAAACAACAGCATAATGAACTGCCACCTGTCCTATGGCATTTCTACATGTGCACACACGTGCAAGCATGCACACACAAGAGTGAAAAAATACATAGAAAATAAGAGGATAAATTTGATTCATTTCTTCTATTGATTCTCATAATGCTATAGCTCAAACTAATGCTAATATAACATGAGGGGAGATCACATATTGAACATTATTAACTTTTTCTACTTTATATTTGTTACTCAATGGGTGCACTGCAATTGTTACCCAACATCTCAAGTTCCTATCAATATAGACGTGCATGAAAAGCAAAAACATCTTAGTGGTTAAGGATTACATACAAAATCTAGGAATTAAATATATCTAACAGAAAATATGTTATAGAAGAGATTCTCAATAAGATTTTGCATCATTCAGAAACAAAAAGTCTTCGATATGCAATATGAGAAACATTAAATTGAGATATCTACTTGTAACAAACAAGTGCGTAAAAGAAAAATGATGAATGATGTCAAGAGCATACTTGACCGGGTTTTTGCTTCAACTGGTACTCCCAAAACTTAACATCATGATCAGCACTTCCCGTGACAAAACCATTTTTATCTGGCAGGAGAGCAATTGAACGGACAGAAGCACCATGAGCTTCCATTGCTTCTAAACGAGTGCCACTTCCAATGTCAATAATTTCTATGGTTCCATCTTTAGTTCCAACAAGCCCATACTTGTTAGAGGGCAGAATTAAACTGCACAGTCCATACCCAGAATCGATTGTCCTTAGGCATGACCCAGTGCTAGGGTTCCAAATCTTAACTGCATTGTGACTAGTTGACATCAAAAGACTGTTGTCCGAACTAAGTGTGACACTTCTAACATCAGAACGGTGTCCTTGTAGCTCAATAGCAAGTGTTTTTGTGGCTTCACTGCTTTCAATGGAGTAAAACTCAAGTAGATTATTGTTCAAGGACAATGCTAAACTAGCCAGTGAATTCTTAGGAGTGACTGGACAAAACGATATGGAGCATATCTTTTTGCTAGCTCTAAGAGTATGGAGTAGCTTAAAAACATCGGGCACAGTAACTGCAGGGTTACTTGTTTCTATGAGCCCTTGAGTCTCAGAAGTTATATCTCCTTTAACCCCTTTATTCATGTCTCCATTTTCAGTTCCCCCCAAAGCCTCTTTGGCATGTTTCTTCTCTTTCTTGCGGTGAACCCGACGTCTTGCCTTCTTCTTCGCCTCAGCCTCATCCAGAATACGGTATATCTCAACTGTCTTTCCTGCAACCTGACAAGCTAGCAGTTTCCCTGCCTTACTGAACTGCACAGTTGCCACTCTCTCCTTGCTTTGCCGCTGAATCTCGCCAAACTGCCTCAAAACTTCCCATTTGTTTTGAACAGAAGAGCCTCCATCACCAACCACTGCACTGTCCCCATTTACAGATTGTCCATCCACAGACTCATGCTTGATTGAATAAAACCGGAGCACCTTGTCTGCAGAACCAGTGACCAGATACCTTTCCTCAGGATCAACATCTATAGACCAAATTTCACTATGATGACCACCAACAATTTGTATACAGTACTCGCTGTCTAGATCCCACACTCTCAAGAACTTGTCTTTCGAGGAACTAACTAGCTTTTTCCCAGACCCCACAAATACTACATCAGTCACCTGCCACAAACAAACCAACTGACAATGACTTAATAATCAATCAAACCAATTACTATCAGCGTGTGTTCAACACAGTTTCACAAATGAACAAACTAAACCTGGTCACGATGCCCGCGGAGGCGAAACATGCCGGTCTCACCAACAACATCCCACAAAATGATATCATTGTCCTTGCTCCCGGAAGCAAGCACCGAAGCAGCCTTGTTGTAACGAAGAGCAGTGACAGCTCCCTTGTGCCCACTCAGCGTGGTCTCACAAGTTCCCGCATCAGAGTCCCAAATCCTTATGCTACCATCAGCATAACCAACCGCTACCTGCATCAAATAACCCCCCACATACACATACGTATTGTGAGAAAGAAAAAGAGAGAAAACCAAACCACAGTGAAAGCAAAACACAACTCAGAGAGAATCTAAGGAGAAAGACTCTCTCTATTTCTTCAGAATATTCACTTTTTTGAATATTCACTTTTTTGAATATTCACTTAAATGGTGAATAACTTCAGCACCTCTAAACAGAGTAACCGCAATCAAACTAGCTCATAACTAACTTGTCTAACTAACTCGTCACAGTTAATATTCCATTCCATCAACGGTGTCGTAGCTGTACCTGGGAAGAAGAAGGGGCAGGGGCGATGGACGTGACGGCGAGGGAGGAAACGCGAGAGGCAGGGGAAGGGGTTAGGGTTTTGGTGCAGATGCCTGGGCGGACGTGCCAGACGCCGACCTTCTCGAGCGCCGGAGAGAGGAGGTGCTTGCCGGAGCTGTCATAGGCTATGTTGGACTCGACGGAGGCGATAACGCCGAACGATGCCGCCGGCTCGTAACGGAGGTAGGCCTTCACCATGGTTGCTGCTGAAAAACGTGGATTTGCCCTCAAGAAGGGTTTTAGATAGGTTTAATGTAGTTCACTATTTCTTCCTTTTTTTATTCTTTTCTTTTTCCTTTTTTTTCTGTACAATTCAATTTATGTTTTTCGGATTTGCTCCAAATCTTTTTTTCTTATAATATATGTATCTATATGTTTTAATCAAGAAGGATGTATCTCTGACTAATAATTCGCCTCCCAATCCTCCCAGTGAGAAAGATCTTGTTAACCTTAATCCTCTAAGTTCTAACAATAATCAATCACAAAGTCTTTTTAAATTATGGAGAAAAATAGAAATTTTTATAATAAAATTTTAAAAAATCTCATATCACCTCAATAGTTTTTTAATCCAAAATCACTTGAAAAATGAAGCAAGCTACCGCGAGGTCCCAAAAAAAATGCAAGATGAGGACCATGTTTTCACACATGGATTTTCATGTAACAAGATGAATTATGTATTTTGGAGAATTGATCTCTTTATTTTTTTTCTTAAATGTTCATCCACTATTTTTCGTTAACTGTAATGCAAGATGAGGACCATGTTTTCACACATGGATTTTCATGTAACAAGATGAATTATGTATTTTGGAGAATTGATCTCTTCATTTTTTTTCTTAAATGTTCATTCACTATTTTTCGTTAACTGTATGTCGATATGCACTGTGAGAGTATCAATACCACATCTAACATTATTCAACCATGTGTAATAGAATGACCATGCGTTAGTTAAAAATATGTGGCATATCAATGTGGACGATAATGGCACATATCGTAATATCATTTGTATGCGTGTCCCTACATATCATTATTACAAACGATTCAAATTGCAGTGAGCTGGACATAACATCGGCTATGGAAAATGGGATTTTTCTATCACAATTAACAAAAAAATTAAATAACAAAAAGATTAAAGAAGCATGCAAGAAATTAAACAAAAAGCAAGTAAAACCATGAAAAGGAGATTCAAATGCTGAAAAGGGTCTTGACAAGAGTTGAGAGTCAAGGTTTTCTATCCTAGTCATTGACTACAAGCATGACAATTATGAAGGGTTAATCACAGGTAGTCAACCTTTATACATTGAGGAAAGTCAAATAGGCATAATTGATCTTAATCCACAAATCCCAACCAATTCACTAATTAGCTTAGTGAAAGACTAGCGTTAGTGGAAACAAAATCAACTAACAACATTAAATTACTAATCAACTAGTATATGTTCTTGTACACTGTA
>NC_029790.2:52591495-52639688 GCF_000816755.2 Arachis ipaensis | reverse complement strand
AAAATTAAAATATAAGAACTTTTAATATTTTGTATTTGTCTAAACCAATTTGAGTTTGTTGAGTGGTCATCTCACTCGTTCGCTTAAGCAAGTATTAAGAATTTGAATCTTGTATTGCGTGCGTAGTAATTCAATGGCTAGCGGTTGATCATTAATAAATGGAGTATCAATATATAGTTAGATTTTACAGGAGTACCGAAATTCGCAAGTACTCGACCTGTTCCTGTCCGGTCAGGATGGATAATAACCCGACCCGAGGTGGGAGTGGGTTTCATTCAGGGTGTAACACCCTAACTTTTAACACCTCATGATCGCACTAAAAGTCCGGGTGTCACCTACCTCTACTCTTTTAATTCCATACTATATTTATTTAACATTGAGCCTTTGTGAATACGAACCGAAGCTTTATTTCAGGAAATGATGAGTCTGTACTTTAAACTATTTAATCACAAAAATATATATATATTCACATAGCATTAAATAAATACATAGACATATCTCAAGGCTCTCAAAAACAAATCCTACCCCTCTAAAAACTAAAACAATAAACAACGAGAGAAAAATAAAATCTAACAGCTCAACTCGTAAACCTAATCTTCTATATATGCTCCTGTACCTCCGCACTAAACCTTCGCACCTGTAGCTGAAAGGGGTGGAAATAGGGGGTAAGAATTGGGGAGTTCTTAGTAGGGTCCGGGTTAGAAGTTAAGTTTGTTTCATTATATTCTCAATCAATAACAATAGTCAACAAGGTATAATCTAACTCAGCAATTACAGAACATAGAATCCAATCACAAGCACACATAATCATAGAAAACATAATCACAAACAAATATGCGTAAACAAGTATGATACATGTCTATCTCTATGCAGGCCATGAGCTCATGTGTCGGTTGCCTACCCACTCCCGACATTACCCGGGTACAAGTCCCAGATATGGCTTTCCAAATGCAAACAGTGTGCATATAAGTCTTATGGCCAGGCCGCATACCATGTGACTTTTAAGTATATTTCAGTATGCTTACATTTGGAAAACAGTTCTCAGTGTGTGGGCGTTCCCACTATACATTTGGCACTAAGACCCAAACAAAGTTGCATCTGCTCTCATGTGGCAGACAGTCTTTTAAAGTCTTTTTATCTTTGCCCTCTGCTCTCCTGTGGTAGAGATCTACTCTCTTGTGGCAGATATTCCTTTAGTTAATACATTATTTTCTTTCCTATGCTCTGTTCTTCTGTGGCAGATATTCATTAGATTCTCTTAGTCTTTACTCTTTGCTTTCCTGTGACAGAGATTTTTTTAGCTAATATATTCTTTTCTTTTCTCATCTTTCTCTTTTATTTTCTTACTTATTTTCTTCAATCTTTGAATTCTTTATCATAACTCAACTTCACATTCTTCTTTCATCTTTAAACTAAGTTTTAAAAAGAAGATTATAAATATTATTTTAAATGCTTCTTAAAATTAATCGTTTATATTAAAATAAATTATTTTTATAATTAGTATTTATCAAAAGTATTATCTCGTAAGAATATCATAATGTGTATTATTAATGAGAAAGCAAGCAAGCAGAGTAATCTTAAAAGCTTTAGAGAACGCATACTTAATTAAACTGAGTAATTTAATTCCACTTTTATTCCATTCGATGTCGTGATATATTTGTTGAGTGAATTCAAGTCCTAGAGTCAAGAATGGATAGGCAAAAGTGGAAGAAAGCATGCAAGAAGGAGAACACATGAAGAAAGCAAAGGAGAAGCACACAGACAAGTGTGCGTACGCACAACTGATGAGCGGATATTTTATACGCTTTTTGACATCATTTTCATATAGTTTTTAGCATGTTTTATTTAAGTTTTATTATATTTTTGCTGAAATTGAGGAGTTGGAGCAAAAGTCTGACTCAGAGGCAGAGAAAGTGCTGCAGATGCATACTTTACTTCAGAACTGAAAGCCCAAAACTGGCACTCAACGCTAGCCATCTGCCCTATTCTGGCGTCCAATGCCCAAGGGAGAAGTGACCAGTGTCCAACGCCTAAGATGGTGCCCCTAGCCAGCGTTCAACACCCTAGAGCCCTCCTAGCACGTGGCTTATCCTTTTGCGTAGCCCAAACACACACCAAGTGGGCCCCGGAAGTGGATTTTCACACTAAAAGACTGTTTTACCCTTCTTATGTAATCCTTAGTCATTAGTTTAGTATTTAAAGGAGAAGATCACTCCTTGTTAGAGACTTTTGATATTTCCTGGCATATTTCGAATTACACATTGTATTTTTTTATCAGTCTGAGTTTCTAAACCTCCTAAGTTGAGGCTAGGAGCTCTGCTGAGTTTTGTGGATTAATAAAAGTATTATTGTTCTATTTCCAATCTGTATTTGATTCTATTCTAAGATGTATCTTCGTTCTTCAACCTTATGAATGAGTTGAACCGGCACAAGGTTATCTCTATTCTACATGGGTTCAGTGAGCGTCGTTCATCGGATATCAATGAACCACTAGCTTGATTAGACATCTCTTTGACAGCTAATCCAGCCACGACTTCGTTGGGGACTTCTCGAGACACCAGTTCAGCTGAGGTATGGGGAGATTAAAGTCTTTGTGATAAAGGCTAGAACCCAAGGCATAGCATTCTCTGATCCGGAAGATTTGACCTTGTCTATGGAGTTTTGAGTAGGATCATAAAGGGGAATAAACTGCAAGAGCTTCACCCTCAATCAGACTGGATCCGTACTACCCCTCAAAAAAGGCGTTGATCACATACAGCCTGCCATAGAAGAAATCATTCACAGTTAGAGTAGACAGTGAAACCGGAGTAATCCAGAGGAATAAAGCATCTCCAAGGCCTCAACCATCTTCTTATCATTGCATTTACCATCAATTGAGTAACGTTATCTTTGTTTTACTTTTATGTGCTTTAAACAAACAAACAACTTTTCAAGCCGACAATCCTCGTGGGATCGACCCTGACTCACCTCAGATATTACTTGGACGACCTAGTGCACTTGCTGGTTCAGTTGTACGGAGTATGGGAATCCGTGCACCAACAACCCTCTGTGCATGCGCACAAGTGGTGAACCAGCAAGTGTGCATATGCATGCATCTGAGCATACGCACAAGTCCTTGCACATGACTTCATTAATGAAGCACATGGCTCACGATTTTGGGGCTCATTTGGCCCAATTTTTTGAGTTGCTGAGGCCTTTTGGAGTGCTATATCAAAGGAAAATGAAGACATATTAAGGGATTAGTTAGTAGTAGTTTTCTATTAGGTTAAATTAGATAGAAAGCATTATTAGGAGTAGGAGTAGTGTGGATAGAAAATTCTCTCTTAGGGTTTACTTTATTTCCATTGTAGCATTTTATAGTTAAGTTTTGATCTTGGATTTTGCTCATCTTTATTGTATGAACTTCTTAATTTCTTCTTTAATTTCAATACTTTTGTTACATTTTTCATGGTTCAAGTTACTTCATTAATATTTCCAATTTTGGTTTCTTGAAGTTTTGATTGATGCATTTAATGTTTTATGCCTTATATATGCTTGATTGAATGTTTATAGTTGATTTTGTGAATAGTTTGGATATAGTTTTCATTTTTCTTTGCAATTTCTCATGTTTTGGTTTTATGCCCACCAAGTGTTTGTGAAAATACCACTTGGTAATTTTGAGTAGATTTTCACACCTTGGCTTGGGACATGAGTTCCTAGGATACTAGAGTCATAATGTCTGACATTTAGTGGTGATTCTTGGGTAGTTAGTTGACTCTTGTTTCCATTGACGCTAGCTTTTTACCAAGTTAATTGGTAAGTTAGCTAGGACTTATGGATTAAGGTCAATTATGCTTGCTTGACTTACTCCTCGATGTTGGGGGTTAACGAAGCGAGATTGACTCATCATAGTTATCATAGTTGTGGTTATGACGATGATAGGATTCCTTAATTCTCATTCCCAAGTCAAGGCTTTTTATGCATTTATAGCATTTTCACTAATTTTGATCTTATATTCCTTTTGACTTTCATTAACATCCTTTTTTATCGTTTCTTAATTCTTTTAATCTTTCGTTCCTTGATTGAAAATCCCTTTTTCCTCACAACCAATAGTGTGACACCTTAATTGCATTCCTAGAGAGAATGACCTGAGGTTTAACTACTCTCGGTTATTTTAATTTCATTTAAAAAATCAAACTTTTTTAATTGTCGCTTTGGACTATGCTACCGACGAAATGATTCTTTTATTGAGAAATTCTAAACCGGCGTGAATCACATTCATCAAATTTTTAGCACCGTTTGCGGGGATGCAATTGGTGTTATATTTTTCATTGTTGTGAATATGTCAATATTGTAAATAGTACCTTTGGTTGTTTGTTTGCTTTTGTTAGTAAGTTTTGTTATACTTTCTCTAAGACTTATCCACACCATTACCACAATTCACCAGCATGGAACCCCAACACTTATTTTTCTAGCCACCAATTCGATACACCATCACCTCACTACATACAAAACCAAGACCCTCACCTTCATGAGTTTGATTGTCAACCTTCATCATCTCAAGTTTCATCTTCATATATGAATCAAGCCACACTAGAAGCACTCCAAGTGCTTATTCAAGAACAACAAGAGTTCCGGAAGAAGTAAGAGCAAGTCATGTCTACCTTAGCGGAAACCTTGGATCGGTTAGTTTCATTGCGTTCATGCCACAACCAAGGAATTCTCGTGGATGAATATAAGGAATCGAGTGAAGAAAAAATTACAAAATAAAGTAGAAGATGAGATGTCACAATATGAAGTACAAGAGGAGGTAAATGAAGAGTTGATGGAAATTGATCAAGTGGATTCCATCATCTATGATTTTTTGTCCAACTTGGTCAATCCCTTCAATGACCTTTATGAACCTGCCTTGATCGAATTTGAAAGAGATGTTGATGTGGACTTCACATAACCGCTAATTTTTTACTTGAGTGATAATGAGGAAGATTTAAGGAGGTTGAGGAAGAGTTCAACTACCGAGAAGTGAAGGTACTTGTACAAGAGCAAATTGAGTGGGTGAAAATTGTACCAACAAGTTTTCTAGGCCCACATCAATATGCCATCTTGGAGACGGATTATCAACTTCAAAACCTTCTTGAAATGTTAGATGGTGAAGAGAAGAATGTCAATTGGCAAGGAAATAGAAAGTTCATCAAAGAAGCCAATTCAACATTTAGAGTTCAACTATGGTGCAAGATTCAATTGAGTGGATCCCAGGGAGTATCCAAGTGTTCTAATGGTGATTTAACACAATGTTCATCCAAGTGCAAAAATGAAGATCAACAAGAAGGTGGACAAGAGACTAGAGTATGGGATCCGGGCATTAGTTTTAACACTCAACACTTATGGATCCTCAAGGCTAGTTTGGAACTGCCACCGAAGTTTGTCTTTAATTTGACCTTACCTTGGCAATTCAAGGAGGAGTGCAAGCACAAGCCACCATAACATAAGTTTCACTCAAAAATTCTAACTTAAGGACTTTAAACCAAAGTGCTAGGTGGGAAACACCCCACAATGGTAATATCCTTCTAACCCTTTCTTTCTTTTAGCTTTTATTTCTTGAATAATTGGTTATGTTGCTTAGTTTAGTTTAGTTGCAATTTGGTGTTGACTAGGCAATCTTAGTGGAATAATGTGCCTTAGAGGCATTAAAATTTTTGCAGAAACAGAACTCTGTGCGCACGCACAGGTTCGCACAAACCTGTGCGTACGCACACGTCTCCCATTTTTTGTCATCTGTGCATACGCACACTCCTTATCACCCCTCCTGTTCAGGGCGCTCGCACCATCCTATGCGTGTGCACCCTAACCCTTTTTCCCTTTGTGTGTATGGTCCCATCCTTGTGCGGCCGTACATTTAGCTGGTTTCTTGAAAAAAAAAAAACCTTCCCGTGCTTGTGCACGACCTTTTATACCCCTCTTGTTCATAGCAAACGCACACTAGTGTCCGTAGGAACATCCCTTTATTTTCGCATGTATGCGTGCGCACACAATCTTGTGCGCGCGCACAGACCTTGATACCCCTTCTGTTGGGAGTGCTCGCATGCCTCTGTGCGCGTGCATACCCTTTCTTTTCCCTAGTGTGCACCCGCATACTGCCTTGTGCGTACGCACAAGGCGTTTTTCAAATGTTAATTCGAAAGGGGAGACCAATCGCGCCTTCAGAAACCATAACCCCCACAAACCCTTTCTCTCTTTTTCGAGGAACCCAGCCCTCCGTTCGTCCGACGCCACCACCACCGGCGACCGCCGTTGCCCACCTTATCCCCCTTTTTTCTCCATTTCTTCTGTTCGCTGCACGAACCCCCTGTTCTCTGCGCAAGCTCTACTTCGCGTCTTCGAGTTTCGGCGAGCAACCACCAGCGGCGGTGAAACTTTGTGCCGCTGCGATGCTACCATTACTGCTCCCTAATCCTGTCTTTTTCCCCTTCTCGTCAACGCATGTTTCTCTCCCCTGCATCTCTATTTTTTTTATTTTACTTGCTTTTATATTATGATTTTTAGTATTTATATTAGACTTAGGTTACTTAATCTGTGTTTCTGGATTGAATGTTTGCTGGTTGATTTTTCTGGGTTACTTGCTGCTTACATTGAACTGAATCTGCTGCTTTTGAATCCTACACACCATATGTTTGATGAATTGCTTGAATGAAACTTTTTGTTTAATTCTTATGTCTGATCAGCATGGGCTTTAAATTTTATTATCCTTAGGCATTCTAATTCATAATTGTACAGTTTTATGTAATTTTTTATGATGATTGAGACTGAATTTTGGTTATGCACTTAGTTGCTATTTTTGCTTGGAACACCAAATGAATTTGAAATTTTCAGCATTGATCATTTGTTTGGTGTGTGAATTCAAAAGTGCATACCATGTTTTGTTTAGTGAATTGACTAAAATTTCTTATTCATGTTGGTTTGGAATATGAATGATCACATATAATCACTTGTTCTTTATGGTTTTTTGAGCAATTCAAATTGATTTTCATCAAGTATTGATTTTTGAACAAGGGCTGTGTGTGTTGATTATTTTCTCATTTTTGACGTGAACAAGTAAGTTCTTCAAAGATTAAATTGGATATTCTCTTTGTGCCAACTCTTGTTAAATCTTACACTTTCAAAGCACAATTGGGCAATAACCAAGTTTTTAGGTCAATTTACTTCCATTGCTCTACCTAGGTTGTTTGTGCTTTGATTATCATTCATTCCTTTAATTATCACTTAGGTTTCTTGATTTTGGAAAACTATATTTTCTTTTGAAGTATATCACATCTTTCAATATGTTTTCCTCAGTTAAGTGTTTGTTTACCTTATTGGCTCTAATTTGTATTCTTTGATTTTGTTTACCTTATTGGCTCTAATTTGTATTCTTTGATTATTTCCACTTTTGCTTTTATACCAATTGTCTTTTCTCCTGAGTTGTATTCTATTTTACTCTGTTTTCAGGATGCGTCGTAAGGGTAAGGAGCCCGATTCTTCATTAGCTCCTCCCTCTGTACGTCCGAGCACTCTGCCAGATACCTTTATTACCGAAGAAGCCCGCGAGCAATACAAAAAGTTGGAAAAGAAAGCTTTCCACTATGAGCGGAAGCTAAACGTGCTGGAGAAATATGCGAAAGCCATCCACAACAGACTTGATTTTTACCAGTGGAAATTCATAGAATTCGACTTGGTGGAAATCAATGAACACCTGATCAAAGAATTCTATGGAAATCTGCTGAAGAGAGACGCCGACACCGTTTTCCTTAGGAGGGTGCAGCTAGACACCTCCACCCATGCTTTAGAGGCTCTCTTACAGCTTTCGCATATTCTGCCGAGCCGTGACACTTACTCGAAGATAGTGGCAGATTTGACTCAGGGCAAGTTATCATTGGATGTTGTTCTGAAGAGGATTGGCCTACCTAAGGCCCGTTGGGAATACAACCGGAGAGAGAATGCGGTCCCCAGTAGTATTGCATGTGCTCATTTACATCCAAAGGCGAGGATTTAGCAACAAATCATTGCCAACTACATTTTGCCGAGCATGCATGCTACACACATCCGAGTCAGAGTGGTAGTTCTTCCTTGGGCCATTTTAGAGGGTAAGAGGATCTCTGTTCTGCCCCTCATTAGAGAGTCGATGTGGAAGGTGAACCAGTAGCAGAAATACAACATCCCCTTTCCATCGATGATCACACGATTGGCCACATTATCTGGGATAGAGTGGCGACCGGGAGACCGGACGTCTATCTTTATCAGTACCGCACCTACACCTGCACCTCAAACCACTTATGAGTTAGTTCAGGATATTCTTCAGGAAATCCACCGCCACGAACGCCGCTGCGAGCGTCGTTTTTAGTGGGTAGTGGCGAGACTGGAGGCCGAGACCCTGGACCACCTCCTGTGCATACTGATGAGTTCATATTTTTTTATATATTTTAGCTTGATTTGAATGGATTTCATCACATAAACTCACACTTAAGCACCAAAATAGCATACTTTTGTGTTTTATCCCTAAATTGGACTTAAATATGAAAACATGCAATTTTGTGCTTGAATTGAGCAATTTAATTCCACTTTTATTTCATTTGATGCCATGACTTGTTTGTTGAGTGATTTCAGGTCAATTAGGCAAGAATGGATAGCCAAAAGTGGAAGAAAGCATGTACAAGGGAGAACACATGAAGATAACAAGGAAAAGCACACACAGGCAAGTGTGCATGCGCACAAGTACCTGGGCGCGCGCACAAGAGGAAATTTGCATGTGTGCGTGTGCACAACCATCTGTGCATACGCACAAGTGGCGAAACAGCAAAGTGTGCGTACGCATACATCTGTGCATACGCATAAGACTCTGTACGTGGTTTCATTAATGAAACACGTGCTGCGCGATTTCTGAGGGCTTTTGGCCCAATTTTGGAAGCTCCAATGCTGAATTGAAGTGCTATATGAAGGGAGTATCAACACATATAACGGCATTAGGACTTAGAACTTTATGTTTACATTTTTCATATAGTAAGGGTAGGAGTAGTGTAGATTAGGGAGAGTTCTCTTAGGGTTTTTAATTAGGGTTCCTTGTAGCATTTTATAGCAAGCTTCACTTTTGGATTTTTCTCATCTTTTGTAAGTACTCTTAAATTTCCTCTTTAATTCCACTACTTTTGCTTTTATTTTCTTATGGTTCAAGATGCTTTGTTTATATATGCAATTTTGGTTTCTTGGAATTTTGATAGATGAATTTAATGTTTTATGCTTCCTTTATGTTTGATTGAATGTTAATTGTTGATATTGTGAATATTTTGGTTATAGCTTTCACTTGTCTTTGCAGTTTTCTATGTTTTACTTTTATGCCCACAAGGTGTTTGTGAAAATACCAACCTTAGAATTTGAGTAGATTTTCATACCTTGGCTTGGGATTTGAGTTCCTAGGATACTAGAGTCATAATGTCCAACATTTAGTGGCAATTCTTGGGTAGTTAGTTGAGTCTTGTTTCCATTGACGCTAGCTTTTTACGAACTAGTTTGGTAAGTTAGCCAGGACTTATGGATTAAGGTCAATTATACTTGCTTGACTTACTCCTCGATGTTTGAGGTTAACTAGGCGAGATTGACTCATCATAATTGCCATAGTTGTGGTTATGACGATGATAGGATTCCTTGGATTCTCTCATTCCCAAGTCAAGGCTCTTTATTGCATTTATAGCATCCTCCCTATGTTTTGATCTTGTTTTCTCTTTACTTGCATTAATTCCCAATTTTGATCATTGCTTAGTTCTTTTATTTCTTGATTTCCTTTAATCTTTAGTTCTTTGATTACTAAAACCCTTTTTTGTCCCCACAACCAAGAGCGTAACACTTCCAATTGCATTCCAAGGGAGAACGACTCGAGGTTTCATTACTCTCGGTTATGATATGAATTTGGAAAAAAACTAAACTTTGATTGAGAGGATTGTTTGTTGGTCTAGGCTATACTTGCAACGAAGAGATTCTTATTTTGAGAAATTCTAGATCGACAATAGTCCACTCATCAAGTTTTTAGCGACGTTGCCGAGGATGCAATTAGTGTTATATCTTAGGTTGTTGTAAATATATTGATCGTGTGAATATCTTACCTTTTGGTTGTTTGGTTGTTTTTGGTTAACACTTAGGTGTTCTTGTTTTTCTTGTTTATTGATGCATTTTATTTTTATTTTCAACTTTCTTTATGAGCTATCATCCTTGTTGCTCGGAGCTTGGTTGTAAGTCTTTTGTACGGTATGATGAATTCAAATTGGGATCGTTTTATGGAGTGGAAGAACCAATTTAGGGAGGAACCAATTGCGTTGAGCAACACTCATGGCAAACACCTCCCTCATACTACAACGAGCCAAACCCTCCCCTATGTGAATACCAAATCCAAAGATATGAAAGATACCCCCAACATGACCCCCAACCACCAAACCTTCAAGTACCACACCCTCCACCTCCATGGAATCAAGATACTTATACACCTTACCATCAACCATATGACCCATCACATCCTTATACACCACCTCAATACCCTCACCCACATAACACACCTCCCTACTATACAACCTTTCTCCCAACCTTTGAACCTTCTCTTCCATTAAATTGTGAAATTCTCCAACCCTTGCCCCAAGAACAACAAGACCTTCAAGCATTCTTCCAAGAGCAAGAAGGGTTTTGAAAGAAGCAAGAGGAGGTCATTGCTACCATAGCCGAAGCGATGAACTACTTGGCCTCACTACACTCAACCACTCAAGACATCCCCCTTGAAGAAGGTGGAGGATCAACTAAGGAGTAGAGTAAGGAGGGGAACATGGAGTCTCAAATTGAAGAAGTAGAATTGAAGCTTGAGTCACAAGTAACGGAAGGTAGAACTAGTGAACCGAAAGAGTTAAATGGAGAAGTGTGGGAGTTTGATCAAGAAGTGGATTGCATCATCAATGATTTTTTGTCTACCTTGGTCAACCTCCTCAATGATCCTGAGGAAGCTTTCCCCTTGGAGTTTGAGATAGAAAGGGAAGAGCTAGAAAAGAGTGGTGAGAAAGAGGTGATCATCCAAGAAGTGGAGGCATACATGTAAGAGTTTATAAGAGTGACTCCAACTCAAGGGCAATTTGAATGAGTGACAATTTCCTCCATGAGCTTCATAGGCCCATACCAATTTGCTATCTTGGAAACGGATCACCAACTTAAGGTGCTTCTTGGAGTGCTAAATGGTGAAAGATTGGGTGTTGGTTCCCAAAGGAGTTCAAGGCATAAACGGTGTAAGGTTCAATTGGGAGGATCACAAGATTCAAGTGGGTGCTTCAAAGGTGCTTGGAGAGGTTGTTCATTCAAAGGCATAAGTGAAAGTCAACAAGAGGATGATAGAGAAACCAAAGTGTGGGATCCGGGCATACAACTCTACAATCGACAATTTTCGGTCCCAATTATCGGCTTGAGGTTGCTTAAGAGCTTGATGTACTTCGTTTGGGATCCTGGAGGGTCTTGGAAGAGCAAGCATGGTTGGCAACTCAAGGATGAGTGGAGGCATAAGCCACCATGACACAAGCTTCAACCAAAAGTCCAACTTGAGGACTTTAAACCAAAGTGCTAGGTGGGAGACACCCCACCATGGTAATATCCTTTCAACTCTTCTTTCTTTTAGCTTTTGTTTATTGAATTTTGTCTCTTTGATTAGCTTAGTTCGATTGCATTCTAGGTTTAAATTAGTGGTATTTTATGTTTGATCATGTGTTTTTGATGAATGATATGTTTTGGGGTTGAAAACCTTTGATTGATATCATGGTTGGTGCCTTAGAGGCATTAAAAATGTTGCAGAAAATGAGTTCTGTGCGTGCGCACAGCCTTGTGCATACGCACACTTCCCCTATTTTTCCCCATCTGTGCGTGTGCACAACTGTGTGCGTACGCATACCCATTGTAACACGCTCTATTCACAACGCTCGCACCCTCTATGCACGTGCACCCCGCTACATTTTCATTCTATGCATGCGCACGAGCTCCTGTGCGTACGCACACATGGTCATTTTGTCCTGTTAAAACAAAGTGTGTTCTGTGTGTGTGCACAGCCCTGTGTGCACGCACATGTCTTTAGACCCTCTCTGCCAGCAGCGCTCGCACGTCTTGTGCATCTGAACGCCCCCAAGTTTTGCTGGTGTGCGTACGCACACTTCCTTATGCGTACGCACAAGTGCCGTCCTGGGCGTTAATAAGAAAGGGTGCCCTGCTGCGCTAGCCCTTCCACACCCCTTCTTCCTTTCTTCTTCACTTCTTCTTCTTCTTCACTCCCCCTCAGCCCAACCTAGCTACCACTTTCTTCCGGAGACCACCACCGTCGCCGTCCAACCATCGCCGGAGCCACCACCGCCGCCGCTTCTCTTTTTCTATTTCTTGTCTTGTCTTTTTCTTCTTTTCCTTCTTCTTTCTTTCATTTCTTCTTCCTTCTTTCTTTTTCTTTTCTTCTCTCTTTCTTCTCTTCTCCGGTGAAGTTTCGTCGCCATGAGCCTCGCAGTGGCTAACACAAGTGCCACTGTTGCCTATCCCTTTCTTTTCTATTCTTCATCTTTTTAATTTTGTTATTTTAATCTTCTTTGTTATGTTTAGTTCCTTGCTTAATTTCTATTTTCTTGATTTAACTTTGGTTGTTTAAGTTTGCTTAATTGTTTGTTTGTTGCATTGCAAGTGTTTAATTTTTAACTTATGGGTTGTTCATGCTTGAATCTTTGGCTTGAATTTGTTGAATTTGTGCACTGCACTCCATGTGTTGTCGCGACCATATGTATTAGACTATATCCTTGTTTGGCGTTCTAATTAAGAATTGTGAACTTTTGAATGATTATGATGTTATTTTGGGATTGGAATTTCAATAATGTACTTGTTCATTGTCTTGAGTTACTAGCACCAAATTGATTTAGAAATTGACTTTTTGTCTCTTATTTGGTGCAATTTTTAACAAGTACGTATTGAATTTAGTGAATTGAATGGAATTGCTTATTTCATCATGGTTTTTAAGTCAATATAATCACATCATAAGGTATTTTCTCCTTGTTAATGCTTTGCATTTGTTTGAGTTGACTTGACTTGATTCTTATCAAGACTTGTTGCTTTTTGTAGCAAGTACCCTATACATGTGATTATTTGATTCTTCGTAAAGATGAATAAGTAGTTTCTCTTCATCATTGAATTGGTTATTGTTTGCTGTGCTATTTTATATCAATTTTGCCCTTTCACTTGCACAACTTCAATATCCAATAATTTCTAAACTCAATTCACTCTTGTGGTAGTTGCCTAAGTTTGCTTGTCCTTAATTGATGCTCATCTATTGCTTGCATCTTAGGCCATTTAATTGAGGAACTCATGCTTACTTTTTTTTTGTGTGGATGCCTTTTTAACCGTGTGTGTTCCAACCGCGCGCATAATTGAAATACACACATGGCTAATTTTTATCATGCCGCACCACTATACAAACTTCCTCAATTAAATGCTTGTTTGTTTTCTTTTTGCTCCAAGTATACAATGTATTTGCTCCTTCCTTTACCTTTTTGTGCTACTTGCCCGATGATTCTTAATTATACTTTATTCATTCTTTTTGAGGATGAGCCGGCGAAGGAGGAGGACACTGAGGATGAAGATGCCAAGAATGCATTGGACTTGGCAATTTTAATACAACCCGAGCCCCTGCATCCGCCAACCGAAGGTGGAGCTCTTGAGAGACATTCTCCCCGGATCGGTTCGTGCTCGGAGGACCGTGCAACGCTTAAGTGTGGGGGAGGATTCGACATTTTTTGGGGTGTAAATTCTCTTTTTCGAACACTTTGCACTTTATTTTTGTTTCTTTTTATTATGTTTCTTGTAGATATTTGGAGTGTTTTTGATTGTTGCATTGCATTTTTTTCTAGTACATATATCTTAGACTATTCATAGTTCATATCTATTGCATTTTGCATCTTTTGCATGATATATATTTTATAGATAGAAGTTGTGATTGGATAATGTGAATAGCATGGTGCCTAGTTCAATGTTGGTCCTAATTATTCATGTTAGTTTTTGGTTGATGAAAATTAGGAAGAGAACTAGGAAAATTTTGAAAAATTGCATCCATCACATCATACATACATATAGGAAATAATTTTGGTGAAAAACAACAAAGATTTCTAAGAATTTTATTTTTAGGGCATTCTATTGAATTGATTTGGAAAATTGTTTTTAAACTTGCTTGAATGAATTTTTATGGAACATAGAAGAGGAGAGAACAAAATACCTTGTGAGTTTTTGAGCTTGAATGAGTGGTTACAATTTATAACCACAAATTTGTTCATTGTGTGCTATATCTCTTCTATGATTGTAATCTTGGTTTTGCTTGATTCTTTGTTTCCGATGATTGATGTTTGAATGCATTGAGCATGATTGAGGCCATCCTTGTATAACTCTCTCACCCATATAGACCTACCCTTGCATCTACCTTTGTTAACCCCCTTTGAGCCTTAATTAACCCCATTGTTTGTAATATCACCATATTACAACCTTAAGCGGAAAACCATAATTTACCTTGGATTGTATCCTTAATTAGCTTAGTGATGAACGGATTTTTGTCGGTAAAGAATTTCATAAATAAGTTCTCGTTGCTAGTATAGTTTCTAAACCAATAGAGAATCCTTTCGTACAAAAGTTTTGGTTGTCACTTAACCAAACCCAATAAAAATATAAATCAAAGTATTTAAACCTCGGGTCGTCTCTCAAGGAATTGCAGGGAGGTGTAGTTATTATTGGTTATGGAAAAGTCTCCTTTTGGGGGTTTTTGAAAGGTTGAACAAGGAATGTAAATGATAAGAAAATAAATTAATAATTGAGAAAACTCTTGGCAAGGTATGAGAATTATAAGTCATATCCTAGTTATCCTTATCAATTGTGATGAGAATTGTTCCTTGCTCCCACTTAGTTAACCCTTACTAAATAAAGGAAAGTCAAGTGGACCAATCAATTTGATTCCTCAGGTCCTAGTCAATTCCTATGGAAAGACTAGAGTTAGTGGAATTCAAATCAACTAGCAAACATAACAATTATCAATCAACAAGGGAGTTTGATAACTCAAGAGTCTCCAATTACTCAACCAAAGCTAAAAGAATGTAAAAAGCTAATTTAAAACTCTCCCAAGCATTCTATCAAACACTTAGAAGGCACGACATAAAAACATAAGTAGAAGAAGCAATAAACATGAAATACCTCAAATTTCATTAAATATAGAAAATCAAATCTAACATGAAAAGTCATAAACTAAATTGGGAAAAATAAACAAACCAACAAGAGAAATAGATAACTAAAGTGCTAGAATAAATAAGAGTAGAAGAGAAACTAATTAAACTAAGATAGAATCTAAAAGTAAGAAAAGCTAATCCTAAAATCCTAAAACCTAAGAGAGATGAGAGAGCCTCCCTCTCTAGAGAACTACATCTAAAACCTAAAATTATGTAAATGAAAGTATGTTTCAATATGTTTTGAGTCTCTGCTTGTTCCCTGGCTTTAGTCTGCGTTTCTGGACCGAAAACCGGGTCCAAACTCAGCCCAAAATCGCCCCTAGTGTTTTCTGAGATTTCTGCACGTGGTGCATGTCACGCGTACACGTACGCGTCAGCCACGCGTACGCGTCGATGGTCTTCTTCGCGTGTCACGCGTACACGTCAGGTACGCGCACGCGTCACCGTGAAAATCGCTTCTCACGCGTACATGTCAGGTACACACACGCGTCGCTGTGAATTTCTCCAAATCACGCGCACGCGACAAGTACGCGCGCGTGTAGTTCCTCACTGGTCAGCTCTTTATTTTCTTGTGTTCCTTCCATTTTCGCAAGCTTCCTTTCCATCCTCTAAGCCATTCCTGCCCTATAAAGCCTGAAAACACTTAACATACAGATCACGGCATCGAATGGTATAAAAGAGAGGATTAAGATTAGTAATTTAAGGCCAAAGAAGCATGTTTTTAATCAAAGCACAGAATTGGGAAGGAAAATGTAAAACATGTGAATTCAATGAATAAGTGTGAGTTTAGTGGATAAAATCCACTCAATTAAGTACAAAATGTACCACAAAATAGTGGTGCATCAAATCTCCCCATAATTAAACATTAGCATGTCCTCATGCTAAGCTCAAGGAGATATATAGAATGAATGGGGGAAAGTAAGACTCATGAAATGTAACTTATATATGAATGCAACTATATGCTAAGATATTTCTGTCTACTTGGTTGAAAGTAAACAAGTTCTTCAAGACAAATATAAATCAAATTTCACTAATTCAAACCATACAATAAAAGACAAGTAAACTTGTAAGAAGATGGCTCATGAAAGCAGGGAACATAGAATCAAGCATTGGACCCTCATTGGTAGTGTATATGCACTCTAATATCTCAAGTGTCTAGGGTTGATCACTCTACTCTTCTCTAGTCATGCTTTCTAAGACTTTGTTCTTCATCTAACTAATCAACAAAATTTAGTATACCAATGCAAACATCATAAGGTCTTTTCAAGGTTGTAATGGGGCTAAGGTAAGGGTTGATGACATGTCATCATGTCATGTTTTTCTATGTTTTTTCATAAAAGAAATTGATGATTAGTGCTTAAATATTGAATGATTTTGTGCTTAAATAATATATTTCTTTGATCTTTTGATTTTATAAACTTTGTAGGAAATAAGAAGAAAAAGAAGCAAAAAAAGCACAAAATAAGCTAAAAAGGAGAAAAGAGAGTTTTGGGGCACATTTTGGAGTTTAGGCACACTTTGGAGCCTTAGGCCACATTTTTAAAAGCGTGGCCCATGACTAAATCAAGGAAGTGTGGCCCATGAAATAAGCAAAGAGAGCGCTCATTTGCAAAGAAAGCGCTACGTTTACTTACTGAGCGTTTTCAAGCAAGTTAAAATTTGGAGGCAAAGTTTTGCAAACGACGCGCACGCGTGCTTGACGCGAACGCGTCGAATGTGAAACTTTGGAAGACCACACGTATGCGTAGGTGACGTGTACGCATGGGACAGCGTTGTCAAAGCGAGCGCTACATTCACAAAGTAAACGTTGATATGACGAGTAGGCGTATGGCATGCGTACGCGTCACAAGCTCAAAATCTGAAGATCACGCGTACGCGTAAGTGACGCGTACACGTCGATGGGCAAAAATGCAAAAGCACGCGCAAGCGTGAGGGATGCGTATGCGTGGGTGAATGAACGCTGCGCTCAATTTTAAAATGCTACGCTCTCCTGGAAGCATCACTTCTGCTCAATTTATCTGATTCCAGGCCCAAGTGAAATTCAAAGCAAGCAGAGCCCAATTGACATCACTCAAAGGCACAAGGATCATCTAGAATAGGAATTTTGCATTTAAGTGTAATTTGTTTTCAATTTGAATTTCATTTTGTAATTTAGGAATGCCTATAAAAAGGCTTTAGTTCTGTTAGGAAAAAGGAAGCGCACAGTAGAAGTAGGAGTAGAATAGGAAGCTCAGGCTGGAGGATTAGAGACTCCAGATCTCTCTTGGAGGATTAGAGACTCCAGAGAGCTTAGCATAGTTGATACACTTTTATCTTTCTACAATTGTCAATTTGGTTTATGAAATTTCAGTTTCTGATACTTCTCTCCTGCAATTTTACTTTCTACAATTTTACATTTGAGCTTACTGTGATCTGAATTTACTTTTCATGCAATTTAAGTCTTCTGCAATTGTTCTGAGTTCTGATTTACTACTTTCATTTAATTTCTCAGCACCCAATTCCCTTTACATTTGATGCAATTTACTTTTCTTTCTCTTTAAGTTTCAGTCATTTTACTTTCTGCAATTTACAATTCTTACAATTTACTTTCTGCTGCTTCAATTTCACCTATTTCACCACTGTTAGCTTGAATAAACTAATCACCTCACTAAAGTTGCTTGATCCATCAATCCCTGTGGGATCGACCTCACTCCTGTGAGTTATTACTACTTGATGCGACTTGGTACACTTGCCGGTGAGTTTGTGTGGAATTGAATTTTTCCTTCATCAAGTTTTTGGCACCGTTGCCGGGGATTGATATAGATCGACAATGATTAAGTGGGTGAGAAGTCTAGATTAAGCATTTTCTTTGTTTTTTCTTTTAATTTTCTGCTTTGAGTTGATACCAAGGTGTTTGGGTTATTGTCTCACTAAGAAATTCTCATCTATGACATGAATTTCAATTTTCATTGGTGATGTGTTTTATAAAATTCAAATGGAGTTCAACTCATCTTTCGATCAAACAAATTTCATGGGATATTATCCACCATCACAATATGATTCAAGTCATTATGCTAATGATGGATGGGAATATCACCAAGACTTAACAGATTCTGAGCACTCCAATCAATGGAGATATGCTTCAGAACCACAAGATGAGCAAGAGAATCATATGGGATATTTCCCACCACCACAAAATGATTCAAGTCATTATTCTAATGGTGGCTGGGAGTATCACCAAGAAATAAGAATGTATGAATAATCAAGTGAAATGAACTACTTTCCAAAGCCACAAAGTGACGTATACTGTTATGACACGCACACAAAAGATGGCTGGGAAGGGAATTGCAATGATTCACATTCTGATCATTCAAAGACATTATCACTTGATTATGCTGTTAGTACATACATGGAAGATTGCTCCTCCATACCACAAAATAATCCACACTATGATGAATTCAACAATCACTCAAGTTGTGGGTGGGAGGATCAAAACCAAATAGCATTCAATAGTTCATACTCCACTAATCAAGAAACATCATCACTGGAGTGTGCTTTCAATAAATTCTTGCAAGATTGTCCCCCAATACCATAAGATGATCCATCATGTGATAAATTCAACAATTCTTCAAGTTGTGCTTGGGAGAATTAAAATCAAAGAGCACCTAATGTGTCATACTCCATTAATCAAGAGCCATCATCACTTGAGCAAACCTTCAACTCATTTATGCAAAGTTGTCCAACTTCACCTCCCCATTTTTCATTTGAAAATTCTTCATCACTTGACTATACCTCAACACAAAGTTTCCTCTAAGATCCATACAGTTCATTTCACCAACCACAAGACACACCTGATTACTCACAAAATTCATTTCATATCCCTCAACACAACTTCACCACAATACCAACAAACCCACAAAATCCACCCCAATCTGTTTCTCTCATTCTACAAGCAAAACAATGCCTGCAAAGTGCCATAGACTCTTGGGAGAGAACTAGAGAATCCTTGGAAAGACAAGAACAATCCTGGAAAGAGTAAGAGATCCTCTTCAAGAAGATGGATGGACACTTAGAGCAAATGAGGAGAAACTTAGAACTGCTGAGCAAGGAAGATGAAGACCAATTGGTGGATGTGAAGGAGGAAGTGGAAGAGCAAGAAGAAGAGGCACTTGTGTCAAGAAAAATTTCAATGAAGAATGAGGTGGTGGAGGTATTTGAACCTGAAAATGCATATCTACAGAAGCCACTTGAGATGACAACGGAACATGAAAACTCACAACCCCCACAAACTTTCCTAAACCAAAGAGTCTCAACACTTGAATCTGTGATTGAAAGATATGAAGAGGAGATAAAGAAATCTTGGGAAGAACAATAAACCTCCTCCATGAAAGTGCTATTAAGTCAAATGTTGAGTGCAAAAGAGGAAGTGGAAGAACAAGAAAGTGAGGAAGACAATCAAGGAAGTCCATACTCAAGTGAGGCAGAAATTTGCATAGAAGAAGGGCTCATTGAACCACCAATGCAAGGAGCTCTTGATGAAGAGAAAGCTCCAACAATCACACAATAACCATGTCTTGATATCCAAGGAGTGAAGGCAACTAACAAGAGCACCGAGAAGAGGATTGTGACCCAGATACCAATGACAAAATTCAAGAAAAGGTCACCTGCAAACAATCCTACCCTTGATCCATCAAGCAAGCTCAAACAAGCAACTTACAAAAGGAAGCTTGCTGAGGAGAGACCAAGACAGGGGACAATAGCTAAATCTTCTTCCCCCTTGAGGTCATTCCTCTTAACAAACTAGAAGAAGAGGAAGAAAGTGAAGAACAACATGTCAAGCTAATGACACTAAAAGAGCGCTTGTTGGGAGGCAACCCAACCGTAGGTAACATTTTATTTCTTTGCTTTGTTTACTTTCTCTGTCTGCTTTGTTTAATTTCAATAAATTGTCATATGATTACATTCTAAGTTTGGTGTTGCCCTGCAACAATTTATTTTCAATCTTTCTGGATGATTGCATCAAATCAAAAATGAAAAGTGTCACACTAAGATTCTAAATTTGGTGTGCCACTTATTTTCTATGCAATTTATTCAGCAACACCACTTATCTGCATAATCATAATGCCTTTGCAGTGTTATCTTTCTTTTAGTTAGACAATTTTATCTTTCTCTTTGTTTTAGTCATTTCCCTATTTTTAATGCTTTCTTTTATTAACTATTTTTGTTAATACCTCACCAAGAAATCCCTATTCATGACAGATTTTTCACTTGGTGATTGTATTTAACAAATAACAGTTTCATTTGCTTAGTTTTAGTTCAAATAAATGGACATGTGACTGATGAGGGAAAAATGATTCCACACAAACTCACCGGCAAGTGTACCGGGTCGTATCAAGTAGTAATAACTCACAAGAGTGAGGTCGATCCCACACGGATTGATGGATCAAGCAACTTTAGTGAGTGATCAGTTTAGTCAAGCTAACAGTATTGAATGAAGTGAAAATTTGATAACAGAATGTAAATTGCAGTGAATTTAAAGTTGCAGAATGTAAATGAGCAGAAACATAAAAAGCAAGGAATGTAAATTGACAGGATCTTAAATGACAAGAAAGGTAAATTGCATGAAATGTAAATGGGATTAGGTGCTGGAAATTAAAGAGGCAGTGAATCAAAAACTCAGGACAACTGCAGGAATTGTAAATTGCATGAAAAGTAAATTCAGATCACAGCAAGCTCAAGAGAAACAAAAATGTGAAAGTGCAGAAGAACAGAATTGCAGGAAAGTAAATTGGGAGCAATGTAAATAGAGAAGTAAAATTACAGAGAAGGAAATTGGAGCTGAGGATTGTAGAAATTGAAATTTGCATAAACTGAATTCAAGATTGAAATATAGAAAGTGCAGAAAAATAAAAGGGTATCAAAGAGAGCTTTCTGTTCTATCCTACTCCTACTCCTATTGCTCTCTAGTAGAGCTAGCCTTCTTAATGAAATAAAACTGATGCCTTTTTATAGGCTTTACAAAATGAAAGTGAAATTGAAATTGAAAACAAATTACAATTCAAATGAAATTCCTAATCTAACTGTTTCTTGTGCCTTTGAGTGATGTCAATGGGCTTTGCTTGCTTTGGGGCTTCAATGAAATGGGTTGATTTGGATTTGCCCTTGAATGAATGGGTTGGAGGTGCATTGGTGATGCTCCAGTGGAGCGCTCCGTTGAGTAATTGAGCGCCCTGTTCACTTGTCATGTGTGCTTCCCCAGTGTGCAAGTTTTCTTCCTGGCGTTGCTTTAGTGAACGTCACATTCACTTGTTGAGCGCTCCTTTCATGGTGCACAACATTTCCCTCTTGGTGCTCACTATTTGAGCGCTGTGTTACCTTCCTTGAGCGCTGGCTTTTGTTTCCTTGCTGCACCTTGCTTCCAAAGCCCAATATGCCCGAAAAAGTGAACAAAGTGAACGCCACGTTCACTTTGGAAGTGAACGCCACGTTCACTTTGGAAGTGAACGCTAGGCTTCCTTGCTTTACTTTTATTAATGCCTTGGCTTTAATAATGTATGCATGCTTTCATTAACTTCTTTAGTAATGCCGTAGCATTCATTCATTGCATTCATTCACTTGGCATTAATGATTTAATGCTTCATGCATGCATTAATTGGCTTTGTAATGCCAATTAACGTGAAGCTCATTCATTTCATTCATTCTAATGAAATGCATGCTTTAGTTATTAATTCATGCATGCATAAAGCATTAATAATTAAATGCATGCATGCTTTCATTAACTTCTTTAGTAATGCCGTAGCATTCATTCATTGCATTCATTCACTTGGCATTAATGATTTAATGCTTCATGCATGCATTAATTGGCTTTGTAATGCCAATTAACGTGAAGCTCATTCATTTCATTCATTCTAATGAAATGCATGCTTTAGTTATTAATTCATGCATGCATAAGGCATTAATAATTAAATGCATGCATGCTTTCATTAATGCCTTGGCAAAGGATTGATTTAATAATATTATATGCATGCATTCATTGGCTTTATTAGCAATGCCAATTAATGAACGTTAGCGTTCATTCATTTAATGCCATGGTTCATTGGATTTAATAATTAAATGCATGCATAAGGCATTAATGCATATATATATATCATGCCATGACTTTTAAAAGCGTAGCCTAAGGTTCCAAAGCGTGCCCCAAAATTCTTCTTTTCTCTTTTTGAGCTTAATTTGTGCTTTTTTTGCTTCTTTTTCCACTTATTTCCTACAAAATTTATAAAATCAAAAGATCAAAGAAATATACCATTTAAGCACAAAAGCATTCAATATTTTAGCACTAATCATCAATTTCTTGTATGAAAAAGTATAGAAAAACATGACATGATTGATAAACCCATATTTTATGATATATTTTGTGCTTAGTTTGAGTGATTTATTCAATCCTTCACCCACTTATTCATATTAATTGCATGGTTTTACTTTTCCTTCTTTATTATGTGATGTATGTGAAAAACATGTTTCCTATGCTTAAAAATAATTATTTTGATTACCCTTTATTTCCATTCGATGCCGTGATTAGTGTGTTGAGTAGTTTCAGATCTTCTAAGGCAGGAATGACTCAAAGGATGGAAAGGAAACATACAAAAATGGAAGAAAAGCACAAAACGGAGTTTTTGAAGAAACTGGCAGCCACGCGATCGCATGGGCGACGCGGCCGCATGCCAGCGTGAAAAGGCATTGATGCGGCCGCATGACTGACGCGACCGCGCGTCTCGAGCGAAACACATATGACGCGGTCGCATGACTGACGCGACCGCGTGACAAGAAAAACTCCGAATGACGCGACCGCATGACCCACGCGGACGCGTGACAGAGGCCACACACCAGAAATTGCAGAAAACGCTCATAGTGAATTCTGAAGCCCTTTTTGGCCCAAATCCAAGTCCAGAAGGCATAGACTAGAGGTTATGAAGTGGGGGAATGCATCCATTCAAAGGAGAGTCTCCACTTTAGTTAGTTTTCATGATTTAGATTTAGTTTAGAGAGAGGTTCTCTCCTCTCTCTTCTCTCTTTAGGATTAGGATTTAGAATTAGGATTTTATTCGCTTTCAGGATTATCCCTTTATCAGGTTCAATCTTCCCTTTTATTTACTTTCGCAATTTAATTTATGAATTCTTCTATGTTACAGATTACTCTTTGAATTAATGTTAATTGAGGTATTTTAGTTTATTATTGCTTTTCTTTTATTTACATTATTGTTATTCCCATCTGAAGGCATTTTTATTCCAATAGATTTACTTTTCTCCTTTTGCCCTTGGTTAAGAAATCAGTAACTCAGGAGTTATCAAACTCAAACATGATTGATAATTGTTATCTTTGTTAATTAAATTGAACTTCAATAATCTCAATCATTTCTTAGGAAATAAATAGGATCCGAAGATCAACCCAGTTAATCCCTTGACCTTCCTTTATCTTAGTAAAGGTTAACAAAGTGGAATTAAGATTCAATTCTCATCATCATTGATAAGGATAACTAGGATAGGACCTCCAATTTCTCATACCTTGCCAAAAGTTTATTTACAGTCATTTATTTATTTTACTTGCCATTTAAGATCTGATCAACCCTTTAGGCAACAACACCCTCCAAGATATCATGGACAAAGACCATTCTACAATGCATACCAAGCAAATAGACGTGGTGGACAACCTTGTAATTACCAATAAGCCCCACCCTGTGCTTATAGACCATCCTCTCAACATAACTCCGAACCACCACACTCACAAGCTCCTTTTCACCATTCACCACCGTATGATCCTCATTTACCCCGATTCCAATCCAATTACTCCCACCACCACTTCCCAATGTACCACGTCCAAATCCATCACCCCGAGAATCAGAAGTTCGCCTCAAGGAAACAGTAGATCAACTTCAAATAACCCTTCATCAACTGGTGCAAGCAGTAAGTCTATTATCTTCTAGGCGTTCAAGCATTCAAGAACCTCCCATAGCACTATGTGGACAATCTAACGAAGAGCGTAGCATGAAGGAGATACTAGAAACTCCAGTAGATAAGACAGAGCATGGCTTCGTCCTGGAACAAGTAGAGGAAGCTGTCATTGTTAAAGAAGAAGAGTTGGTTGAAGACTTAGGAGACGCTGAACCTCCATGGGAATCCAAGGTTGTGGAGCATTCTGTCAAGGACGTTACAATTGATGCTAAGGGAAATTGTGTGCAATCCCCAGAGCAAGTCTTTCATGAAGAACTAGACAGAATAACCCAAGATGCAAGTCTCCTTGATAATGATAATCTCAAGTCAAGTTCTTCTAGTAATAAGCTTGCATCCGCAAGTGAATTCTCTGAGATCGAAGAATCTTCTCCAAGTGAATACGAAGATGATACGGAGGTATATTTCTCTCAACCTCCGGTCTATGACTTAAGTGATGAGGAAGACATAAATGGCTTTGATCAGGACATGGATACATCTGAAGAATCTTGCAAAGAAGTGGAGAAATTCACAGAAGAGTACAAGGGAGTAGAACTCACAGAACCACTGGAACCACCTATCCCAAGGCCATTACCACCCAATACAAGTTTCAAGTGGGTACAATCCTTAACCTTTAACTGTGTTTTTCCACTTGAATATGGTTTGCTTGAAACAGATGGCCAACTTAGAGCTCTTTGCGGCTTTAAGAGTAAAAAGGAAATGGCTCGTACTCAGAGCTGGTGCACAAGGTTCAATAAGGTTCCACGCTTCGACTCGAAGTGCACGGATTGGCATCATGATCAATCGGATGGATCTCGGAAAACGTTTGGTTATTCTGGTGAGAATCTAATTTCTAAACCGCCCAGATGGAAAAGTATAGATCAAGACGAAGGCGGATTTAAAAGCAAAGATTGGGATCCTGGAATCTATGCTGACAATCATCACCCCGGGAGCCTGACAATCTGTTTGAAGCTGCTCAGAAGCTTCACATGCCTAGTTTGGGACCCCGGAGGCTATTGGCATTCCAAGTATTGGTGGAGATTTCTGGATGAATTTAAGCACAAGCCACCATAACAGGAAGCTCATCCAATGTCCAACTTAAGGACTTTAACTAAAAGTGCTAGGTGGGAGACAACCCACCATGGTATGATCGTTCCTTTTTCAATTTTAATTTTATTTCGTTTTGTTTATTTTTGAGTTTTATTTTATTTTACTTCATTGAACCTGGAATCATGCATAACATTCATATTAGCATTGCATTCTGTATTTTGCATAAAAAAATGGTGTGCGACGCGACCGCATCACTCATGTGATCGTGTCAAATTGCGAAAAACACTACCCACGCGACCGCGTCATTCACGCGGCCACGTGATCTGGAGATCGGCATAAAAATCCCAACGTCCAGAAAGTTAGGCTGGAATCGTGCGGCCATTGTGCGTTTTGCACAAAATGCCCACGCGATCGCGTCCCTGACGCATTCGCGTCACTTGCACAACATCAATCCCACGCGATCGCGTGAGCGACACGATCGCGTCGCATGGATTACACAACACTCCTAAAGGAGACAGAGAGTTGCGCTGAAACAACGCTGGATTCGTGCGTTTAGCACAATTTCCAGCGATGCGATCGCATGCCCCAGGCGATCGCGTCATTCACTCTTTTAGCTATCCCATGCGATCGCGCCACTCACGCGATCGCGTCGACCCCCATTTCACTCCAACCACGCGACCGCGTGCCCCACGCGATCGCGTGGATTCAAATTTATAACCCCCCAAGTCACGCGAACCCTAACATTCGCGCCCCCCCAAACCCTCTCCTCCCTCTCTTCTTCTCCGATCACTCACTTCCTCCGAACAGCAGCCACCGCCGCCGCGCCAGCCTCCTCCGCCACGCCAGACACCACCGCCACCATCCCCAGCCACCTCTCTGCCCCACTCTCCTTAATTTGCCTACCAAGTTCCGCACACGCCACCCTTCTATCCATTCGTAGTTAATTCATATTTTTTCTGTTTATGTTCATACTTAGGCTAGTTAGTTATGCATGTTGTAGTGGATTTTAGGTTGTTAGGTAGCCTAGGATGTGGTTAGTGGATTTAGGCCTGTTTAATTGCACTGTTCGTGTTTCTTGTTTTATCAATTTACAATTCTACTATTGCTGTGAAGTTTAGTAACGATCATATGCTGCTCTTCAAGTTCATGCTTCTATGCTCTTTCTTATTCATACTATTTATTTGCAGCTTTATTTTTGATTCATATGAACTATTCTGTTGCTGTTTATTTTCCAGGATAATCCAATTTTAGCCGGAATACTGCCCAAATTTCTGTAAAATATTTCCATTCATGTCTTGGTTTTGGCATTTTCCACTGTGCTTTCCTTAGATATCACCAAACCAATTCCTGAATGCCAGGGCAAGCTTTCTCATTCTCT
This sequence comes from Arachis ipaensis, assembly GCF_000816755.2. Lineage (NCBI taxonomy): Eukaryota > Viridiplantae > Streptophyta > Magnoliopsida > Fabales > Fabaceae > Arachis > Arachis ipaensis. The sequence goes on along the minus strand of NC_029790.2, from coordinate 52,613,039 downwards.
TTGATTTCCTGGTTCATAAATTGCATTTTTGATATTTCTATTCCAATTTTTGCTATTTCTATATCTATCTGAATCATCATCAACATGTTTTCCTTGTTTGGTTATGAGTTACCTGTAGCTTCTAATTATGAATGCTTGTTACTTAGAAACTTATCCTTATGCCACTTACCTTACCCCATTTTTCACTAATTCACTAATTTTAACTTCCTGAACTCTTTTTCAATTCTAACCAAACTAACCTTTCAAAACATCTCTTCTGGTTTTTCACTTTTTTTTTAATCTTTTAACCATGGTATACTGATAATTTTTTCCTAATTAACATGCCTTCTATTACATTTTGGATTATGAATTCCTCTTTTCAAACTTTTAACTCCTATACAATCCTTAATGCACATTTACTTAACTCATTTTCCTTATCCTATTGCTCCTTTTCCACTTTGTGTTTCTTTTGACTATTTGCCTATTTGTTTTCCTGTTTTTATTATATCCTGGTTTTCTATTTTTCAGGATGTCTGCCTCCCAGAGAAAGGGAAAAGCAAAGGCGACCACTGGCAAACGTAAAAGAGGAGAATCCTCCATGTCCATCATGGACATCATGCACGATGACTCCTGGCGGGAGAAAAATTTTACCCCGCAGGAGAAGGCTGACCAGCTACTCCCTGCTAACGATCTAGTAAAGTTTGCAAACCGATACTGTGAGCTGAAGTATCTGGTGTTTGCAAAGGAACCTATACTTGGAGAGGACTTTGAAGATCCCAGAAGAAGTCCAGCAATACACCTCTGATCAGATCAAACAAAGAGGCTGGTTCTTCCTGGAAAGAAACCTGACTGAGGTCAATGCATCTTGGGTAAGGGAATTCTACTGCAATTACTTCAAGACTTCCCCAGATGCAGTGAACCTCAGAGGGAAGCAGATTCTGGTCACTGAAAAGGCCATTGAAGATGTTCAGAAACTTCTGCCTAAAACTGATTAGCTGGATGATTATCAAAGAGCTGAGGAGGACATGCGCTTCATGAAGTTTGATTGGGATGCAGTCAAGGCCAGGATAGCTCTTGACCTGACCGTTCCTTGCATTATGGGTCAGAACACTACCATGCCAAAGGGAATCAAGCGGATTTACTTGAATGATGAGGCTCAGCTATGGCATCAGATACTTAGCAACTTCATTATGCCGAGTACTCACAAGAATAAGATACCAGCCGCTATGATCACCCTCCTATGGGGTGTGATGGAGGGTAAGGACCTGTACCTGCCACGCTTTATCCGGTACTATATGGCTAGGGTCCACGTCCGAGGCACTCTTCCCTTTCCCTATCTGATTACACAGCTAGGCCGTCGAGCTGACGTACCTTGGGAGGATGCTGATGCAAAGCCACCTGCTGTCGAATGCAAGAAGATTATCCCTCACAGTAGAAACTTTCTGGCTTTGGGCTACAGACTTCATTTCCTCACTACTACTGTTGAGACAGCCACACCATCTGCCGGCCCCTCTTCTTCCACAGCTACCCCTGCCACCACCACTGCACCTCCACCTGCCCCAGAGCCCGTCTATCATCTAGTGCACCGCTTGTTTCGACGGCTTGACAAGATGGAGCGTCGCAACAAGCGACACTATGAGCACCTGAAGCTAATGATACGATCTGGCGACATCCCCTCCGAGCCTGACACACCATCCGAGGCATCTGAGGAGGAGGCGGATGATCACGAGGCAGCAACCCATCCACAGAGCAAGGCTGCGCAGGCAGACACAGAGCAGGCCGCATCACATCAGGAGGCTCCGCCTCAGATTCAGGTTGTAGACCCCGAGATCCCTATCCAGTCAGCACCTCCTCTGCAGCAGGCAAATCTTCAGACTACCATCACAGAGACTCCAGCTACCCACCCTTCTAGTGATGACACCCCTTCACACCCTGCTTGAGTGAGCATCAGGGACGATGCTTTATTTTAAGTATGGGGAGGTCGCCATCTCTGGCGTATTTTTTGGTGAACCACTACAGACTCTTTCATTTTATTTTGCTCTTTTTCTGTATTTTTCTTTTTATTTTTATTTTTCTTTTCTCAGTACTTATACATTGCTATTTTCATGTATTTATACTCTATTTTCTGCATTTTGCATCTTTAGTTCATATTTTAGCCATTTAGTTTTAGTTGCAATTCTAACTTATTAGTTATAGAAATTGTGGATTAATTAGTATAGTTTACCCTTTTTAGCATAAGATATCTTAGTTTAAATTGAAAAATATAAAAAGGAAGTAAACTAGGAACTTGAACATAATAAGAAATAATCCACACGACTTGTATATATAGCATTACATGTTAGTTAGTAAACAACATTTCATCAAGGAGAAACTAAAACTTTAAAGCCACCTTAAGTTTTACATTGAGAATAATGGGAATTTTTAACTGAACCTGCATGACATACATAACTGATAAATGATTTTTGAGCTAGAGAACACACAGCCTGTGAGTTTTGAGCTTAATTCTATGGTTACATTCAAACTATAATATTTTATTCCTGTGTGTTCCGCCCTTCTTATTTATTCTGATGTTCTTTACTTTGTTTTAATCTATATGTCCAATTATAGAATAGAAATACATACCAAGAGAGTGATTGAGGCCATTATTTGATTTTAGCTCACTTACCCCAAAATAGCTTACCTTTTACATCACCCTTGTTAGCCCCCTTGAGCCTTTAAATCCCCTTTTATTCTATAAACCACATTACTAGCCTTAAGCAGAAAAACAAACTAAAAATCCTAAGTTGAATCCTTGGTTAGCCTAAGGTAGAAATTGTGTATGGTTTACATGTGGGAAACCTATTGGGAACATGGATGATAAAAACAAAAAGGTAGAAAAGTTGAAAAGAATAAAATAATTCAAATAAAAATTTTGGGAAGCATGCTTGATGCGCATAAACTTGTTATGCTACGATTTAGGAAATTGCACGATCGGCAAAATTCCTTCCGGCAAGTGCACCGGTTATCGTCAAGTAAAAACTCACAATAGAGTGAGGTCGAATCCCACAAGGATTGGTTGAGTTAACTTAGATTGGTGTGTGAACACGAAACTAAGTTCCTTGCCATATGCAGCAATTGGGATCATATGCAGAAAACCTCATGTGCTTTTATTAAGAAAATAACTATGAACTAGAAAAAGAAACTATGAACTAGAAATCAAACTATTGTTTAAGTAGTTTCCCTGATTGGTTGGAGCTAGTGACTAGTCATGCTGAGGTAGAAATGTGCTTTTAATGAAGTTTTTGGTGGAACACCAAACTCAGAATCTCACATTCACCCTTGAATTGTTTTGGTGTGCAACACCAAACTTAGCTCCTTGCAATACAGATAAATCTACTTAACTCTTTTATTGAAATAACTAGAAAAGAAAAACTACCTTTGGTTGGGTTGCCTCCCAACAAGCGCTTCTTTAACGTCATTAGCTTGACATGCTGTTCCTGACTTTCTTCCTCTTCTTCCAGTTTGTTAAGAGGAATGACTTCAAGTGGATAAAATGTGAAATCATAATAATTGAATTACCATGTGCATTTAAAAAAAAAGTGTTATTTTTTAGTATTTGAATAAAGGGGACACAAAAGAATTCCCCAAATGTGAAATAAAGCAATGCACATAGGATAAAAAAAATAATAAACATTGAAACATGAGCATGTAACACCAAAAGTGGGAAAAAGTTGGAACATAGGTAAAGAAGTTTTGCTTTACAAAGTATGTATGTTAGGTGAGATCTTAGACTAATTAAGGATTCACTTATTAGCTCACTTAGCTTTATACATATACCCTTACCTTTACCTTGGCCCCATTACAACCTTAACTAAAGACCTCATGATTTTTGGTATGTTTATATTCTATAATTGTTGATTGGTTAGATGAAGAACAAAGTTATAGAAAGTAAGGATAAAAAGAAGAATAGAGTGATAAACCCAATAAACACTGAGTGACTAGAGAGTAAACACAAAATCCAGTGAGGGTTCAATAGCTCATTAACATATATCTCTGCTTGAATTATTAATTGTCTTGCAAGTTTATAAAATGTTTTTCTCTCCTATCTCAACTGTAAAAGTGCTTTATCAACTATCTAAGGTTTGGCTATATATATATATGACTCCTTGAGAATGTGAATTAATTCAACTACATGTAAGCTTTATATACAAGTGAATAACAATTAAGAATTGTGTGATTCATGTAGGTAGTTACATTTAGAATAGATTGCATTGCATGGCATTCCACCACTTTAACCTAACATTACTCTTGGACTTAGCATGAGGACATGCTATTGTTTAAGTGTGGGGAGGTTGATAAACTCATATTTTATGATATATTTTGTGCTTAGTTTGAGTGATTTATTCAATCCTTCACCCACTTATTAATATTAATTGCATGGTTTTACTTTCCCTTCCTTATTATGTGATGTATGTGAAAAATATGTTTCCTATGCTTAAAAATAATTATTTTGATTACCCTTTATTTCCATTCGATGCCGTGATTAGTGTGTTGAGTAGTTTCAGATCTTTTAAGGCAGGAATGACTCAAAGGATGGAAAGGAAACATACAAAAATGGAAGGAAAGCACAAAACAGAGTTTTTGAAGAAACTGGCAGCCACGCGATCGCATGGCGACGCGGCCGCATGCCAGCGCGAAAAGGCATTGATGCGGCCGCATGACTGAAGCGACCGCGCGCCTCGAGCGAAACACATATGACGCGGTCGCATGACTGACGCGACCGCGTAGCAAGGAAAACTCTGAATGACGCGACCGCATGACCCACGCGGACGCGTGACAGAGGCCACGCACCAGAAATTGCAGAAAACGCTCATAGCGAATTCTGAAGCCCTTTTTGGCCCAAATCCAAGTCCAGAAGGCATAGACCAAAGGTTATGAAGTGGGAGAATGCATCCATTCAAAGGAGAGTCTCCACTTTAGTTAGTTTTCATGATTTAGATTTAGTTTAGAGAGAGGTTCTCTCCTCTCTCTTCTCTCTTTAGGATTAGGATTTAGAATTAGGATTTTATTCGCTTTCAGGATTATCCCTTTATCAGGTTCAATATTCCCTTTTATTTACTTTCGCAATTTAATTTATGAATTCTTCTATGTTACAGATTACTCTTTGAATTAATGTTAATTGAGGTATTTCAGATTATTATTGCTTTTCTTTTATTTACATTATTGTTATTCCCATCTGACGGCATTTTTATTCCAGTAGATTTACTTTTCTCCTTTTGGCCTTGGTTAAGAAATCAGTAACTCAGGAGTTATCAAACTCAAACATGATTGATAATTGTTATCTTTGTTAATTAAATTGAACTTCAATAATCCCAATCTTTTCTTAGGAAATAAATAGGATCTGAAGATCAACCTAATTAATCCCTTGACCTTCCTTTATCTTAGTAAAGGTTAACAAAGTGGAATTAAGATTCAATTCTCATCATCATTGATAAGGATAACTAGGATAGGACCTCCAATTTCTCATACCTTGCCAAAAGTTTATTTACAATCATTTATTTATTTTACTTGCCATTTAAATTGCTTGTTCTTCATTTACTTTATTTGCTAATTAAACTATTCACTCCTCATTCTCAAAACCCCAATTTACAATCTCCATAACCAATAATAAGAACATACTTCCCTGTAGTTCCTTGAAAAGATGACCCGATGTTTGAATACTTCGGTTATCAATTTATTTAGGGGTTTGTTACTTGTGACAACCAAAACGTTTGTGAGAAAGGTTGATTGCTTGGTTTAGTAACTATACTTGCAACGAGAGTTTACTATAACCTCTAAACCATCAATCTTCAATTCTTTCAATGATGACATGTCATAAGTGACTGCATTCTAAGTTTAGTGTTGCTATGCAACGAAATTTGTTTCCAAATCTATACTGGATACTTGCATCAATTCCAAGTGAAAGTGTCACACTAAGTTTGGTGTGCCACTTATCTTTTATGCAATGTATCATGCACACCCTCTTATTTTTGTAATTACAATGCCTCTGTTTCATGTGCCTTCATGGTTATTCTTAATTTTGCTTGCTTAAACACATGTACTACTGATATTTCATTGTGTAAGACACTCATGATCCATCTTAGACCCCATCACCACTGTTTCAATTGTTGCTTGAGGATAAGAAAACACTCTAAAGTTAGTACGGGAAGAGGAAGAATGGGAGGAAGAGGACAACAACAGTGAAGATGAATTACAAGGTGGTAACGTTCCTTTTTCCTCCTACTTATTTCCAATACTTTAATTTGCATGATTGTCTTTATCTTCTCTGTATGCATGTGTGATGTGAATAAGCATAGTTTGATTGCTAAATTGTAACATTTTGCTGTGACATTATGACTACCATCTTGATTTTTGTGAGTTCAAAAGCAATAAAGCATCATGATCATAAACAAACAAGGTCATTAAAGAAGAACTTAGCATGAGCTTATGAGTATTCAAAGGCTAGTATGGTTAATTGCATTAAATTGTATTTAATTGAAGTTTTCATCTAGGACATTTTATAAAATTTTTGAAATCATGAAAACCTTGAAGAAGCAATTGCAAATTGAGGCAAGAAAAGCTAAAGGGAAAGAATGAGGAAGCTGAAGGCTCTGAGTACCAATGACAATTCAATTGTTAAGTACTTGTGGTGTTTATGTATAAGGCAAAAAGCTTGAAAATAAAACACTTAGAGTCAAGGCTAGGCTCAAGTGCAAAAGCACTCCCTCAAAGCTCAAGGCTCTGAGCATCAAGATTAGAGAGTCAAGAAAAGAAACAAATGAGCTTAATGAAGTCCTCTAGTTAAATGCTTGTGGTGCTTATGTATCAAGTGGTAATACTTGAAAATAAAGCATTTAGAGTCGTAGTTTTGTTATCAACTCATGGGGCAAAACACCCAAAAGGAGAAGCTAATGAGAAAATGAAAAGCTTGTTTCAAGGATGAAATATAAGGAAAAGATTTCATAAAATGAGCTAGATAGAAGCATCAATCATTTACATTTCTTTTGTGATTGTAGCATGCATAGAAAACTAGTCAACCATGAACATCAAATTGCTATTCTTCTCACCTTGGTTTGTCAAAATTTACTACATGATTCTTTTCTTGCTTGGGGACAAGCAAGGTTTAAGTTTGGTGTTGTGATGACATGTCATCATGTCGTGTTTTTCTATGCTTTTTTATAAAAGAAATTGATGATTAGTGCTTAAATATTGAATGCTTTTATGCTTAAATAGTATATTTCTTTGATCTTTTGCTTTTATAAACTTTGTAGGAAATAAGAAGAAAACGAAGCAAAAAAAGCACAAAATAAGCTAAAAAGGAGAAAAGAGAGAGATGAAGAAGAAGAAGAAATGGAGGAGAGGGAGAGAGAGATGTGTTTCGGCCAAGAAGGGGAAGAGAGGGTTGTTTTGTGTGAAAATGAAGAAGAATGGAGGGCTTTATATAGGGAAGGGAGGGGGTTAAGGTTCGGCCATAAAGGTGGGTTTTGGGTGGGAAATTGATTTTGAATTTTGATGGTAGGTGGGGTTTATGAGGTGGGTTTATGGAGAAGAGTGGATGGATGTGAGTGGTGAAGTAGTGATAGGGAAGAGAGATTGAGGTGATTGGTGAAGAGTTTTGGGGAAGAGTGTTTATTGGGAAGAGAGGATGAACATTGAGAAGAGGGAAGAGAGTGAGTGGTGGTAGGTGGGGATCCTGTGGGGTCCACAGATCCTGAGGTGTCAAGGAATTGCATCCCTGCACCAATTAGGCATGTAAAATGCCTTTGCATGCAATTCTGGCGTTTAAATGCCGAATTGATGCTTGTTTTGGGCGTTCAACGCCCAGATGCAGCATATTTCTGGCGTTGAACGCCAGCCAGATGCTTGTTTCTGGCGTTCAGCGCCAGCTCTTCTTCACTGTGCATTTCTGGCGTCTGAACGCCAGGATGCTGCTTGTTTCTGGCGTTCAACTCCAGAAACATGCTCTGTTCTGGCGTTGAACGCCAGACAGATGCTCCTTACTGGCGTTTAAACGCCAGTGAGATCCTCCTCCAGGGTGTGATTTTTCTTCTGCTGTTTTTGATTCTATTTTCAATTTTTATATTTATTTTGTGACTCCACATGATCATGAACCTAATAAAACATGAAAAAAAATGAAAATAAAAATTTGATAAATAAAAATTGGGTTGCCTCCCAACAAGCGCTTCTTTAATGTCAATAGCTTGACAGTGGGCTCTCATGGAGCCTCACAGATGTTCAGAGCATTGTTGAGAATCCCCAACACCAAACTTAGAGTTTGGATATGGGAGTTCAACACCAAACTTAGAGTTTAGTTGTGGCCTCCCAACACCAAACATGATTGCACCAAGGTACTTGGTAACTTGCTCCTCAGTAACATCCTCATTCTCTTCAGAAGAGGAATACTCATCAGAGCTCATGAATGGCATAAGGAGGTTTAATGGAATCTCTATGGTCTCTAGTTGAGTCTCAGATTCCTTTGGTTCCTCAGAGGGAAACTCCTTATTAATTACTGGACGTCCCAGGAGGTCTTCCTCCTTGGGATTCACGTCCTCCCCTTCTTCTTTGGATTCGGCCATGATGGTTATATCAATGGCCTTGCACTCTCCTTTTGGATTTTCTTCTGTATTACTTGGGAGAGCACTAGGAGGAGTTTCAGTGATCTTCTTACTCAGCTGGCCCACTTGTGCTTCCAAATTTCTAATGGAGGACCTCATTTCATTCATGAAACTCACAGTGGCCTTAGATAGATCAGAGACTAAGTTTGCTAAATTAGAAGTATTTTGTTTAGAGTTCTCTGTCTATTGCTGAGTGGATGATGGAAAAGGCTTGGTATTGCTAAACCTGTTTCTTCCACCATTATTAAAGCCTTCTTGAGGCTTTTGTTGATCCTTCCATGAGAGATTTGGGTGATTTCTCCCTGAGGGATTATAGGTGTTTCCATATGGTTCACCCATGTAATTCACCTCTGCTATTGCAGGGTTTTCAGGATCATAAGCTTCTTCTTCAGAAGATGCCTCTTGAGTACTGTTGGATGCAGCTTGCATTCCATTCAGACTCTGAGAAATCATATTGACTTGCTGCGTCAATATTTTATTCTGAGCCAATATGGCATTCAGAGTATCAATTTCAAGAACTTCCTTCTTCTGAGGTGTCCCATTACTCACAGGGTTCATCTCAGAAGTGTACATGAACTGGTTATTAGCAACCATGTCAATGAGTTCTTGAGCTTCTGCAGGCGTTTTCTTTAGGTGAATGGATCCACCTGCAGAAGTATCCAATGACATCTTAGCTAATTCAGACAGACCATCATAGAATATATCTAGGATGGTCCATTCTGAAAGCATGTCAGAAGGACACTTTTTGGTCAGTTGCTTGTATCTCTCCCAAGCTTTATAGAGGGATTCACCTTCTTTCTGTCTGAATGTTTGAACATCCACTCTAAGCTTGCTCAGCTTTTTAGAAGGAAAGAACTTGGCTAAGAAAGCTGTGACCAGCTTATCCCAAGAGTTCATGCTATCTTTGGGTTGAGAGTCCAACCATACTCTAGCTCTGTCTCTCACAGCAAAAGGGAAAAGCATAAGCCTGTAGACTTCAGGATATACTCCATTAGTCTTAACAGTATCACAGATCTGCAAGAATTCAGTTAAGAACTAAAAAGGATCTTCAGATGGAAGTCCATGGAACTTGCAGTTTTGCTGCATCAGAGAAACTAATTGAGGTTTCAGCTCAAAATTGTTTACTCCAATGGTAGGGATGGAGATGCTTCTTCCATGTAAATTGGAATTAGGTACAGTGAAGTCACCAAGCATTCTCCTTGCATTATTATTATTTTCGGCTGCCATCTCCTCTTCTTGTTCGAAAATTTCTGAAAGGTGCTTGCTGGATTGTTGTAATTTAGCTTCTCTTAGTTTCCTCTTCAGAGTCCTTTCAGGTTCTGGATCTGCTTCAACAAGAATATTCTTGTCCTTGCTAAGATATGATAGAAAGATATGATTGAAATTAGTTTTGAAAAAGATTTGATTTTTAAAATCACAATTAATGACTTGATTCACAAGAAATCATAAGATATGATTCTGGAATTTAAAGTTTGAATCTTTCTTAACAAGCAAGTAACAAACTTGAAATTTTTGAATCAAAACATTAATTAATGATGTAATTTTCGAAAATATGATATAAAAATAAGAAAAAGATTTTGAAAATATTTTGAAAAATATTTTTGAAATTTTCGAAAATAAAAAAAATGGAAAAGATATAATTTTTGAAAAAGATTTGAAAGAGATAAGAAATTTTTTTTTTAAATTGAAAATTTGATTTGACTCATAAGAAACAATTGAATTTTAAAAATTTTTGAAAAAGTCAACTCAAATTTTTGAAATTTATGAGAGAAAAAAGGAAAGATATTTTTTTTTTATTTTTTTTGAATTTTTAAAGATGAGAGAGAAAAACATGAAAAATGATGCAATGCATGAAAATTATGGATCAAAACAATGAATGCATGCAAGAATGCTATGAATGTCAAGATGAACACCAAGAACACTTTGAAGATCATGATGAACATCAAGAACATATTTTTGAAAATTTTTATATACAAAGAAAACATGCAAGACACCAAACCTAGAAATATTTCATGTTCAGACACTATGAATGCAAAAATGCACATGAAAAACAAGAAAAGACACAAAACAAGAAAACATCAAGATCAAACAAGAAGACTTACCAAGAACAGCTTAAAGATCATGAAGAACACTACGAATGCATGAATTTTTCAAAAATTTTATGCAAACTTTAAAACATGCAATTGACACCAAACTTAAAATTGACTCAAGACTCAAACAAGAAACATGAAATATTTTTTTGATTTTTATGATTTTCTAATTTTTTTGGTATTTTTCAAAAATTATTTGTGAAAAAGAAAAATAAGGATTCCAAAATTTTTAATATGAATTCCAGGAATCTTGCACTCTTAGTCTAAAGCTCCAATCTGAGGGTTAGACATGGCTTAATAGCCAGTCAAGCTTTAGCATGTAAATCAGGTGGATCAGGAGCAGTAGCAGGTGGATTAGCAACAACTAGCTTGCTCTTGATAATGTTAGGTTGGAAGCCCCAGTCCAAATAAATTTAGACATGGCTTTACAGCCAGTCAGGCTTCAACATGCTTCATGAAACTCTAGAATTCATTCTTAAAAATTCTGAAGAACAATATTGTTCATACCCTAGGTCGAGCTGTCCGATCTGGGATGATTCAAGATAAAGCAACCAAACTCTTCAGGTCAGACTATCCGACCTCTCCTCAAAGAGCTCGGCCAGTTAAGGGCCCAAATAGAGGAGCACGACCCGAATCCTAAGGCGGCTTATGCCTATAGAGATGAAGGCGGTTCCGCTGAAAGATACGCTGACCTCAACTCAAAGATAAAGATAAGATAAGATAACTAACTTATCTTATCCAAAAGGTCACATCTCACTGTTATAAATACACTGGAGCACCCAGGTATAACTCATACTCTAATTCTACATAAAACCTATTTAATACCCATGCTAACTTAAGCATCGGAGTCTCTTGCAGGTACCCCCCACCATCCGGTGAACAAGGAGCAGCAGTGCAGCCAGTCCAACAAGTCGGACGCGGCGGCTCCGGCCACCATCAACAAGTCGGACACAACAGCTCCGACCAGCACAGAAGATCTCATTCGAGATCGACCTCCCGTTTCAGGTAACCCTCGGAACATTGGCGCCGTTTCTGGGGAACCTGGAAGTCATCCCATCATCATGGCGGACAACCATGACAACGATCACGATTCAGGTCTGGAGGATCGAACACCGTACAAAAATGCGAACATTACGCTACAAGACACTCCGGAGACCAACCAAGACAAAGACTCACCAAATTCAGGAGCCATAGAAGCACTCCTAGATCGCCTAAAACAACTGGAAAAAGAAACCCACCAACAAAGGGAAATCGGGAGAGATCTACAAAGAGAGATGCGGCGACGTTGGGAGTTGGAAGAAAAACTGCAGTAATTGGAAGCCGATCTCAAATCAAAAGCCCCTCGCGCTAATCTCGAAGAGAATTCACACAAAGAGCAAGACCCCTTCACTAGGGAAATCATGAAAACCAAAATTCCAAAAGACTTCAAACTCCCGAATATGGCCCTATATGACGGCAGCACGGATCCCAACCACCATCTCAGTAACTTCAGAAGCAGAATGTACCTCACTGACGCCCCAGATGCTGTTCGCTGTAAAGCCTTCCCAACAACTCTCACAAAGACAACTATTCGGTGGTTCGACAAGTTACCCCCAAAATCCATCTCAAATTTTGACGACTTAGCTAAGAAATTCCTAGCCATATTTTCCATTCAAAAAGATAAAGCTAAGCACGCCCCCAGTTTATTAGGAGTCAAACAAGGAGATCGGGAGAGCCTTCACAACTACATGGAAAGATTCAACAAAACATGCATGGACATACAAAGTTTACCCACGGAGGCCGCAATCATGGGACTCATCAACGGCCTACGAGAGGGACCTTTTAGTCAATCTATATCAAAAAAGTACCCGACTACCCTCGACGAAGTACAGGAGCGAGCAGAAAAATACATCAATATGGAAGAAAATGCTCGATTAGGAGAATCCTCGAAATCGGGAGCTTCCTACCGTGACAGAGACAAGGAATCCAAAAGAAAAGACGACAGACAAGGGGAGAAAATTAAGAAGTACCATAACTATACTCCTCTTAGGGCATCCTTGGTCGAAATATACAAAGAAGTCTGCCATACGGAAAAAATTCCCCCAGCACGGCCACTCAAAGGCAAGAAGGGAGGAGGAAACCGAAAGGAGTATTGTGAATATCATCGGGTCCGGGGACACTCCACTAACGAATGCTTCGACTTGAAGAACATCATAGAAAAATTGGTGAGGGAAGGAAAACTAGATCGATTCCTGGCCACCCGAGATGACGAGCAAAGAAAGAGACGAAGGGAGGATGACACTGAACGAGCGGAACGATCACCTCGGACGCCAGAAAGACATGTCCACATGATACATGGCGGCTTTGCAGCAGGAGGAATCTCCAAATCCTCTCGTAAGAGATACCTCAAAGAAATATACCATGTCGAAGGAGAGGAAGAAACACTCAACATCCCAACGATAACATTCACTAAAGAGGACGCAACCGGCATCATTACAGGACACGACGATCCCATGGTTATCACTATCATATTGGCAAACGCCAACCTACATCGGACGTTAATAGATCAAGGGAGTTCTGTCGACATCTTATTCAAAACAGCCTTTGATAAACTTGGATTAGAAGAAAAAGAACTTAAAGCATATCCAAACAGTTTGTTCGGACTAGGAGTCACTCCGGTTCGGCCACTAGGATACATACCACTGCATACCACCTTTAGAAAGGGAGACCAATCCAGGACCCTCAAAATAGACTACATTGTAGTCAACGTAAGCTCAGCCTACAACGCTCTCATAGGCCGGACCATGCTCAACCAACTTGGTGCAATAGTCTCAACCCCACACCTATGCATGAAATTCCCAACTCCAAAAGGGATAACCACGATAAAAGCAGACCAGAGGATGGCGCGTCCCTGTTACAACGAGAGCCTCAACCTCAGGGGTAAAGGAGAAGAGTTCCACACAATCGAGCTGGGCAGAGTTCAACAACGAGAAGAGTTTCGCCCCCAACCAGAGGGTGAGATAGAAAAAATTCAGATCGGGAATACCTCGGAAAAAACAACTAATATCGGCACAATCCTCAAAGGAGATTTAAAAGAACTGCTAATACAATTTTTGCGAGACAATGCCAACCTTTTTGCATGGAAAGCCGCAGACATGCCAGGCATAGACCCTAAACTAATGTGTCACAAATTAGCAGTTTATCCAGGATCTCGACCAGTCCAGCAGAGACGAAGAAAACTTGGGCCAGAGCGATCCCAAGCTGTGGAAGAGCAAGTGCAAACACTGCTGGAAGCCGGATTTATAAGGGAAGTCAAATACCCACTATGGCTAGCCAACGTCGTTTTGGTGAAAAAATCAAGTGGGAAGTGGTGAATGTGCACCGATTACACAGATCTCAACAAAGCTTGCCCAAAGGATCCATACCCACTCCCGAGTATTGACGCCCTGGTAGATGCTTCCTCTGGATATAAATATCTCTCGTTTATGGATGCGTATTCAGGATACAACCAAATCCCCATGTACCCACCGGACCAGGAAAAGACCTCATTTTTAACGCCAAAGGCGAACTACTGCTACATCGTAATGCCTTTCGGCCTTAAGAACGCAGGAGCCACTTATCAAAGATTGATGAATAAAGTCTTCTCGGATCACATCGGGAAAATTATGGAAGTTTATGTGGACGACATGCTAATTAAAACAAAAAGCGAACAGACACTGTTAACCGACTTAGCTCAGGTGTTCGACACCATCCGGAAGCATGATATGCGACTCAATCCAGCAAAATGCACCTTTGCGGTAGAGGCAGGCAAATTCTTGGGCTTCATGCTCACACAAAGAGGAATCGAAGCAAATCCAGATAAATGCCAAGCCATACTCAACATGAAAAGCCCAACCTGCGTAAAAGAAGTACAACAACTCAACGGGAGGTTGGCCGCCCTATCCCGATTCTTAGCAGGAGCTGCAATAAGATCTCTCCCCTTCTATGCTACTTTAAGAAAGGGAAAACAGTTCGAGTGGACGACAGAATGTGAACAAGCGTTCCAAGACTTTAAGAAGTTCTTAGGACAGCCACCTATCCTATCCCGACCTCAAGAAGGAGAACCACTCATACTATATGTCGCAGTAGGGGACAAGGCAGTAGCGGCAGCACTAGTCCGAGAAAGCGAAAACGGGCAACAACCCGTCTACTTCATTAGCAAAGCACTGCAGGGATCCGAGCTGAACTATCAGAAAATAGAAAAATTTGCTTACACTCTCGTTTTAACATCTCGGCGACTCTGCTACTACTTCCAGGCCCACACCATTAAAGTTCGAACTAATCAGCCCTTAAAGGGAATACTGCAAAAAACAGATTTAGCAGGCAGAATTCTACAATGGGCAGTCGAGCTGTCAGAATTCGACCTCCAATATGAAGCTCGGACCGCCATCAAATCACAATACCTGGCCGATTTTATCGCCGAATTCACAGATGCCCTAGAAGCCCCCATAGAGTGGAATCTGTATGTAGATGGTTCTTCGAATAAAACGGGATGTGGCGCAGGAGTTATAATAGAAAGCAACCAGGGAACCCAAGTTGAGCTCTCCCTCAAGTTCGGATTCCCGGCTTCAAATAACCAGGCGAAATACGAAGCATTGCTAGCTGGTCTAAAATTGGCTGAAGAGGTGGGAGCTCGAAAACTTAACATTTATAGTGATTCGCAGGTGGTCACATCACAGATAGCAGGGAGCTACCAGGCCAAAGATCCCACCATGAAAAGATATCTGGATAAGACCAAGCAACAGCTCGAACAAATCGGGGAATACAAGATCTGCCACATACCCCGTGAGCAAAATGCTCGAGCTGACGCACTCTCAAAACTGGCCAGCACCAAACCAGGGGGCAATAATAGAAGTCTCATCCAGGAAATGCTACAGAACCCATCAATCTCGGAAACAAAAAAAGTCCTAACCATAACAGGCCAGGACCAAGGATGGATGATCCCCATAATTAACTACCTCAAAAAAGGAACGCTCCCCGCAGAAGAAAAGAAAGCAAAGAAGCTAAAAAGGGAGGCACAATACTACACCATCATAAACAACATCCTGTACAAAAGAGGGATCTCGGTACCATTACTAAAGTGCGTACCGACCTCCCACACCAGGGAAGTGCTAGAAGAGGTACACAGCGGCATTTGCGGCAATCATCTCGGAGCATGGGCTCTTGCCAAAAAGATACTCCGGGCAGGGTTTTATTGGCCAACTTTACAGAAAGAATCTACAGAATTCGTAAAGACATGTCCACCATGCCAGAAACATGCCAATTTCCACATCGCCCCGCCAGAAGAACTCATCAGCATAACTGCGCCTTGGCCTTTTGCGAAATGGGGACTCGACCTTCTCGGCCCCTTTCCCCAGGGATCAGGGCAAGTTAAATTCCTCATAGTAGGGATAGATTACTTTACAAAGTGGATCGAAGCAGAACCATTAGCCAATACCACTGCCCAAAGAAGCCGAAAATTCTTATACAGAAACATTATCACAAGATTTGGGGTTCCGTACTCAATAACTACAGACAATGGCACCCAATTCACAGATGCGGGCTTCAGAAAATTAGTAGCCGACTTAAATATAAAGTACCAGTACACCTCTGTCGAACACCCCCAAGCTAACGGACAGGCCGAAGCCACCAACAAAGTCATATTGGCAGAGTTAAAACGGAGATTGTAGGATGCGAAGGGAGCCTGGGCAGAGGAACTCCCACAAGTCCTATGGGCATATCGAACGACGCCACATTCCACCACAAAGGAATCCCATTCCGACTAACATACGGAACGGAGGCAATGATTCCAGTAGAAATTGAGGAAGGATCGCATAGGGCAGTCCATTATAATGAGAGAGCAAACTCCCAACTCCAGAGGGAAGAACTCGACCTACTACCAGAGGTTCAGGAAAGAGCTCGGATCAGAGAAGAAGCGCTAAAAAGCTGAATGGCTTCTAGATATAACCAAAGGGTAGTACCAAGAAGTTTCGCTGAAAACGACCTCATCTTAATCCGAAACGACATCGGAACAACTCGACCCGGAGAGGGAAAGCTGGCAGCCAATTGGAAAGGACCATACCGAGTCATAGAAGTACTCGGGAAGGGCTACTACAGAGTGTCCGAACTCAGCGGACGGGAGCTCCCAAGGTCATGGCACGCCTGCACCCTAAGAAGGTACTACAGTTAGAAAAGGTAAAGGATCTCACCAGTGGATGCACTCTTTTTCCTGAGAAGGTTTTTTAATGAGGCACCAGGTTGAGACATAGATCATACCCAACTTAAGAGGATGAAAAAATTCCCATATGTATATATTTGCATTTTTCTTTGAATAAAATTTATCTAGGTATTCTACAAAGATTTCAAGACGCATTAATCTGAAGTATTCATCGTCCGATTATAAAGCTACAGGTCGGCAGAAAGTGAAAAACAATTTCACTGCACGACCACGATAAAGATGAGTCGTCCGATAAAGGTGAAAATGCGATTCACCCAAAGGACGAGTTAGAGATGCCAACCACTTTCTACAAATCGGCAAAGATGAACACAGAATAATGTAAGAAGTTATAGAAAGCAATCTCAAAAAGAACCTGACGAGGTCTTACGGATAGCTAATAAAAAAAACTTAAAAGACTGGCCGACGTCCAGAAGTCGGACCAAGTCAACCCAAGTTACAAGTAAACCCTGGAAAGAGGTCTGGCCAACCCTATTAAAGAGGATTACTTTAACTTAGAAGGGCTCGACCTAGCAAAGTCAGCCCAAGATAAAAAGGTTATAAAAGTAATCCCTGAAAGAGACCCGACAAAGGTCCAAAAAAGAGGATTACAGAAATAACCTAGGAAGAGGTCGACCTAACGAAGTCGACCTCCTACAAAGACAAGTTATAAAAGTAATCCCTAAAAGAGACCTAACAAAGGTCCAAGAAAGAGGATTACGAAATAACTTAGAAGAGATCCACCTAACGAAGTCGATCTCCTACAAAAGACAAGTTATAAAAATAATCCCTAAAAGAGACCTAACAAAGGTCCAAGAAAGAGGCTTACGAAATAACTTAGAAGAGATCGACCTAACGAAGTCGACCTCCTACAAAGACAAGTTATAAAAGTAATCCCTGAAAGAGACCTAACAAAGGTCCAAGAAAGAGGATTACGAAATAACTTAGAAGAGATCGACCTAACAAAGTCGATCTCCTACAAAAGACAAGTTATAAAAGTAATCCCTGAAAGAGACCTAACAAAGGTCCAAGAAAGAGGATTACGAAATAACTTAGAAGAAGTCGACCTAACGAAGTCGGTCCCCTACAAAAATCCAAGCAATCCCTGAAAGAGACCTCACGAAGGTCCAAGAAAGAGGATTACAAAAAGGAGTCTATCAGGGGACCAACGCAAAGAAGTCGGTCACAAGGCACTAAAGAACACAAAGCAAGAAAACCAAATTGGACCCCTACAGCTACAAAGAGTCAAAAACTCAAGAAGTCCGAATTGGGAGAGTTCAACATCCGCAGGCTTTATATAAAGTTATAAAGGCCTCGAAGGGCCACCAACACTGACTACCCAAAGGGTAGCAAGCTACTATTTTTTAATAAAAAGTTACTAGGAAAGCAACTAAAAAGTCAACATCTTAATAAAGTTTCAAAAAACGCCCACAAGCCGGACCAACTACAATCAACAAACATCAGAAGTTTTTCCGGCAGCATCATGAGCTTTCTTGGCAACATCAGGACCAGGAGAAGGAGGGTGAGCTTGAATCGGCACCGCATCAACAGTCCCATCCTCCCGATTCGGGATCTGGCAATCCAGGTCAGGCACAACAGGAGGAGCGGAAGAAGTCGGCGCTTTGGTGGAAGACACAAGGGGAGGAACAACTTCATCATCATCACCCTCATCATCAGGGACAATCTTGCCATCTCTGACAACATTATCCAAGCTAAAAAGGGTAAGATCGGCCTCGGGAGCAATAATTCGGACTTGTTCTTTCAAGTTCTCGTAAGCAGCAGTTACGCTGCCAACAAGATGACCTTGGAGCTCAGCATAATCCTCCCGGGCATTGTCAAGCTCTTCCCTCAGGCGCCTCCCCTCCCTATAGGAAGTCACATAGCTGTCTTTGTGCATCATGGCCGCATCCTCAGCCAACCTCAAGGAAGTAGCCAGCGCCTCAGAACTCGCCTTCTCATTTTCGAGGTCCTTCTCCAACTTGACCACTTTCACCTCGAGCTCTTCCTTCAAACCCTTCATCCGGTCAAACTCTCGTTTCGCCTCCTCCATAAACGCTTTGGTAGCGTGAAGAGGAAGATTCTGGGCAGTACGATGAAGTGCAGTCGACATAAAAGCCATCCTCACATGATTCTGAGCCATAAACTCCAAATGATGGAGAACAAAACTCATAATTCTTCTCATCACCAGAGTTACTACAGACGCTGTGAAACTGCCTAAGCTGAGAACAAAACTCAGAGTCAACCAGCGAGACACACATGAGAACCATGGAGTCCACCCAAACGGCCATACCCGTAGGGACCTGGGAAGGCGTCGCTACGACATTATTTCGGGAAGACATGAGGTCAACTAAGATCCTACAAAAAGAAAAGAAGAGCGGATTACTCAAAAACATCTCGGGCATGGGTCAAAACATCTCGACGGACGGATAAACAAAAGGAAAACCCCAAGACTCAAACCAAAAGTCCTGGGGCATCCTTTGGAGGCAATAACAAAGCAAGGTTCCTAGGAAAAACCTACATCCCAGTATCTCTCAAAACAAGGAAAGAAGACCTAAAGTAGCAAGCATTTCGTCCATCAAGTTAAAAAACGCAAAAGTAACTATCTTTCTACAGTCTACCAACGAAAGCACTATCGAACGTCAACAATGCCAAACATAAAATCACCAAAGACACAACCTTTCTCAGAATTAGGTGAAAACCACCATCGAAAGCACAAAACAGAAAAGGCGATAGCATGCAAAAACCTTAAAAGCATTAAGCAAAAAGCAATCATGCAGAAAATGAAGAAATTCCAAGAGCATGCAACAAAGTCAAGCAGGATAAAAACAGAAAGATCCAAACTTTCTCCAAAAAGAAGATCAAAAACTCCATCACAAAGTCAAAAACGGCGAGGAAAATACAAAATGGGACTAACCTGGAGACAGAAGAAGTTTCGAGGAAGAACGGAAGCGCAGGAATAAAGGCTGCCCAGAAAAACGCCAAACGACGCCGCAAACACAAAGAAAGCAGAAACGCAAGCGAAAGACAGAGAGAAGATGAGAGAAACAGAAAAAGAGAGAGTAAAGGGAGAAGTTACAAAGAAGAAATGAAGAAGAGAAACCGTTTTTTGATCGCAAAATTCAAAATAAAAGCCAAGAGAGAATGAAGGGCAAAATTAATGCCAATTAAATGCGGATATTAAAACCGCTTGCGTTCCCAAAAAAGTGCTAATACAAAAGCGCGTGCTTCTAGAGGAAAACGTTCTACATTCAAAAAGACTCTACAAAGGAAGGAATCGACAAATGCTTGAGTTTGACTTTAAGAAGGACCGAAGTCAAGGACTCGACCTCAAAAAGAAGATCAAGCTCAAGCAGGGGCACTGTTCATACCCTAGGTCGAGCTGTCTGATCTGGGATGATTCAAGATAAAGCAACCAAACTCTTCAGGTCAGACTATCCGACCTCTCCTCAAAGAGCTCGGCCAAATCGACAGGAGAGCCCAGTTAAGGGCCCAAATAGAGGAGCACGACCCGAATCCTAAGGCGGCTTATGCCTATAGAGATGAAGGCGGTTCCGCTGAAAGATACGCTGACCTCAACTCAAAGATAAAGATAAGATAAGATAACTAACTTATCTTATCCAAAAGGTCACATCTCACCGTTATAAATACACTGGAGCACCCAGGTATAACTCATACTCTGATTCTACATAAAACCTGTTTAATACCCATGCTAACTTAAGCATCGGAGTCTCTTGCAGGTACCCCCCACCATCCGGTGACCAAGGAGCAGCAATGCAGCCAGTCCAACAAGTCGAACGCGGCGGCTCCGGCCACCATCAACAAGTCGGACACAACAGCTCCGACCAGCACAGAAGATCTCGTCCGAGATCGACCTCCCGTTTCAGGTAACCCTCGGAACAAATATATTTTTGAAAAGATTTATAATTTTTTTTTTCGAAAATAAAGGAAAAATTTTTGAAACATTTTTGAAAATATTTTTTTTTTTTGAAAACAAAATAAGAAGAAAATTACCTAATCTGAGCAACACGATGAACCGTTAGTTGTCCAAACTCGAACAATCCCCGGCAACGGCGCCAAAAACTTGGTGCATGAAATTGTGATCTCAGGCAACGGCGCCAAAAACTCTGTACGCCGTCTTAATAAATCGTTTTTCATTCACAACTTCGATACAACTAACCAGCAAGTGCACTGGGTCGTCCAAGTAATAATTGGTGATAATTTCAGATAAAGGTATAGAGATGCTTTCGTCCCCCTGAACTTCTGCTTTCCTGCTGTTTTCATCCAATCAGTCCTACTCCTTTCTATGGCTGGCTTTATGTAAGGACATCACCATTGTCAATGGCTACTTTTCATCCTCTCTGGAAAATGGTTCGATGCGCTGTCACTGCATGGCTAATCATCTGGAGGCATCACCGTGGTCAATGGCTGCATCCTATCCTCTTGTGAAAATGGTCCAAATGCTCTGTCACAGCACGGCTAATCATCTGAGGTTTTCGATCATACTGGAATAGGATTCACCCTCCTTTTGCGTCTGTCACTACGCCCAGCACTCGCGAGTTTGAAGTTTGTCACAGTCATTCAATTCCAGAATCCTACTCGGAATACCACAGACAAGGTTTAGACTTTCCGGA
>NC_029790.2:52587560-52590741 GCF_000816755.2 Arachis ipaensis | reverse complement strand
CAAAAAGCATATAAATTATCCGCTCATCACAACACCAAACTTAAATTCTTGCTTGTCCCCAAGCAACTGAAAATCAAATAGGATAGAAAGAAGAGAATATACAATGAATTCCAAAAACATCTATGAAGATCATTATTAATTAGATGAGCGGGACTTTTAGCTTTTTGCCTCTGAACAGTTTTGGCATCTCACTTTATCCTTTGAAGTTCAGAATGATTGGCTTCTATAGGAACTCAGAATCCAGATAGTGTTACTGACTCTCCTAGTTAAGTATGTTGATTCTTGAACACAGCTACTTTATGAGTCTTGGCCGTGGCCCTAAGCACTTTGTTTTCCAGTATTACCACCGGATACATAAATACCACAGACACATAACTGGGTGAACCTTTTCAGATTGTGACTCAGCTTTGCTAGAATCCCCAATTAGAGGTGTCCAGGGTTCTTAAGCACACTCTTATTTTTGCTTTGGACCTCGACTTTAACCGCTCAGTCTCAAGTTTTCACTTGACACCTTCACGCCACAAGCACATGGTTAGGGACAGCTTGGTTTAGCCGCTTAGGCCAGGATTTTATTCCTGTGGGCCCTCCTATCCACTGATGCTCAAAGCCTTGGATCCTTTTTTATCACCCTTGACTTTTGGTTTAAAGGGGTATTGGCTTTTTCTGCTTGCTTTTCTTTTTCTTTTTTTTCTTCTTTTTTTTTCGCATATATCCTTTTTATTTTTTTGCAAGCTTTTTCAGTGCTTTTTCTTGCTTCAAGAATCAATTTTATGATTTTTCAGATCATCAGATAACATATCTCCTTTTCCTTTCATTCTTTCAAGAGCCAACAATTTTAACATTCATAAACAATCAAATTAAAAAATATGCACTATTCAAGCATTCATTCATGTACTTCTTTTTCTTTTTCAATTGAAAACATTTTTCATTTAAGAAAGGTGATGGATTCATTTTTATAGCTTTAAGGCATAGACACTTAGACACTAATGATCATGTAATAAAGACACAAACATAAATAAACATAAAGCACAATTTTTGAAAAATAGAAAATAAAGAACAAGGAAATTAAAGAACGGGTCCACCTTAGTGATGGCGGCTTGTTCTTCCTCTTGAAGATCTTATGGAGTGCTTGAGCTCCTCAATGTCTCTTCCTTGCCTTTGTTGCTCCTCTCTCATGGTTCTTTGATCTTCTCTAATTTCATGGAGGAGGATGGAATGCTCTTGGTGCTCCACCCTTAGTTGTCCCATGTTGGAACTTAATTCTCCTAGGGAGGTGTTAATTTGCTCCCAATAGTTTTGTGGAGGAAGATGCATCCTTTGAGGTATCTCAGGGATTTCATGATGAGGAATTTCCTCATGCTCTTGATGAGGTTCTCTTGTTTTCTCCATCCTTTTCTTAGTGATGGGTTTGTCCTCATCAGTGAGAATGTCTCCCTCTGTGTCAATTCCAACCGAATTGCAAAGGTGACAAATAAGATGAGGGAATGCTAACCTTGCCAAAGGAGAGGACTTGTCCACCACCTTGTAGAGTTCTTGGGATATAACCTCATGAACTTCCACTTCCTCTCCAATCATAATGCTATGTATCATGATAGCCCGGTCTATAGTAGCTTCAGATTGGTTGCTAGTAGAAATGATTGAGTGTTGGATGAACTCCAACCATCCCCTAGCCATGGGCTTGAGGTCATGCCTTCTTAGTTGAACTTGCTTCCCTCTTGAATCTCTCTTCCATTGAGCGCCCTCTTCACAAATGTCCATGAGGACTTGGTCCAACCTTTGATCAAAGTTGACCCTTCTAGTGTGTGGGTGTGCATCTCCTTGCATCATGGGCAAGTTGAATGCCAACCTCACATTTTCTGGACTAAAATCTAAGTATTTCCCTCGGACCATTGTAAGCCAATTTTTAGGGTCCGGGTTCGCACTTTGATCATGGTTCTTGGTGATCCATGCATTGGCATAGAACTCTTGAACCATTAAGATCCCAACTTGTTGAATGGGGTTGGTGAGAACTTCCCAACCTCTTTTTCAGATCTCATGTCGGATCTCCGGATATTCGCCTTTTTTGAGCTTAAAAGGGACCTCGGGGATCACCTTATTCTTGGCTACAACTTCATAGAAGTGGTCTTGATGCACCCTTGAGAGGAATCTCTCCATCTCCCATGACTCGGAGGTGGAAGCTTTTGCCTTCTCTTTCCTCTTTCTAGAGGTTTCTCCGGCTTTTGATGCCATAAATGGTTATGGAAAAACAAAAAGCTTTAGCTTTTACCATACCAAACGTAGAAGGTTGCTCGTCCTCGAGCAAAAAAAGAAAGAAGAGAGTAGAAGAAAAAGAAATAGAGGAGATGGAGTGGGCTTTGTGTTTTGGCCAAGGGGGAGAAGTGGTGTTTAGGTTGTGTGAAAATGAAAGAGTGAAGATGGGTTTATATAGGAGTGAGAGAGATGTGTATGGTTTGGCTATAGAGGGTGGGTTTGGAAGGGAAAGTGGTTTGAATTTGGATGGTGAGGTAGGTGGGGTTTTATGAAGGATGGATGTGAGTGGTGAAGAGAATAGTAGGATTTGATAGGTGAGGGGTTTTTGGGGAAGAGGAATTGAGGTGATTGGTGAATGGGTGAAGAAGAGAGAGAGTGGTGGGGTAGGTGGGGATCCTGTGGGGTCCACAGATCCTGAGGTGTCAAGGATATCTCATCCCTGCACCAAGTGGCGTGCAAAACTCCCCTTTCTGCCAATCCTGGTGTTAAACGCCAGGCTGCTGCCCATTTCTAGCGTTTAACGCCAACTTCTTGCCCATTCCTGGCATTAAACGCCAGTCTGGTGCCCTTTTCTGGCGTTAAACGCCTAGAATGGTGCCAGATTGGGCGTTTAACGCCCATTCTGCTACCCTTACTGGCGTTTAAACGCCAGTAACTATCTCCTCCAGGGTGTTCTATTTTTCATTCTGTTTTTCCTTCTGTTTTTGATTTTTCAATTGTTTTTGTGACTTCACATGATCATCAACCTACAGAAAACATAAAATAACAATAGAAAATAGAAATTTAACATAGATAAGTAAAAATTGGGTTGCCTCCCAACAAGCGCTTCTTTAATGTCAATAGCTTGACAGTGGGCTCTCATGGCTCATGGCAGATGTTCAGAGCAATGTTGGAACCTCCCAACACCAAACTTAGAGTTTGAATGTGGGGG
>NC_029790.2:52520540-52587132 GCF_000816755.2 Arachis ipaensis | reverse complement strand
TTCTCTTCTGTATTGCTAGGGAGAGTGCTAGGAGGGAGTTCAGTAATTTTCTTACTCAGCTGACCCAATTGTGCCTCCAAATTTCTAATGGAGGACTTTGTTTTAGTCATGAAACTTTGAGTGGTTTTGATTAGATCAGAGACAATGGTTGTTAAGTCAGATGAGTTTTGCTTAGAATTCTCTGTCTACTGCTCAGAAGATTATGGAAAAGGCTTGCTATTGCTAAACCTGTTTCTTCCACCATTATTGTTGTTAAAACCTTGTTGAGGTCTCTGTTGATCCTTCCATGAGAGATTTGGATGATTTCTCCATGAAGGATTATAGGTGTTTCCATAGGATTCTCCCATGTAATTCACCTCTTCCATTGCTGGGTTCTCAGGATCATAAGCTTCTTCTTCAGAGGAAGCTTCCTTAGTACTACCTGTTGCTGCTTGCATTTCAGACAGACTCTGAGAAATCATATTGACTTGTTGGGTCAATATTTTATTCCGAGCCAATATGGCATTTAGAGTATCAATATGAAGAACTCCTTTCTTCTGAGTTGTCCCATTATTCACAGGATTCCTTTCAGAGGTGTACATGAGTTGGTTATTTGCAACTATTTCAATGAGTTCTTGAGCTTCTGCAAGCGTCTTCTTCAGATGAAGAGATCCTCCAGCAGAGCTATCCAATGACATCTTGGATAGTTCAGACAAACCATCATAGAAGATTCCTATGATGCTCCATTCTGAAAGCATGTCAGAAGGGCACCTTCTGATCAATTGCTTGTATCTCTCCCAAGCTTCATAGAGGGACTCACCATCCTTCTGTCTAAAGGTTTGGACTTCCACTCTAAGCTTACTCAATTTTTGAGGTTGAAAGAACTTTGCCAAGAAGGCATTGACTAGCTTTTCCCAAGAGTTCAGGCTTTCCTTAGGTTGTGAATCCAACCATGCTCTAGCTCTGTCTCTTACAGCAAAAGGAAAGAGCATAAGTCTGTAGACTTCAGGGTCAACCCCATTGGTCTTGACAGTGTCACAGATTTGCAAGAACTCAGCTAAAAACTGGTGAGGATCTTCCAATGGAAGTCCATGAAATTTGTAATTCTGTTGCATTAGAAAAACTAATTGAGGCTTAAGCTCAAAGTTGTTTGCTCTAATGGCAGGAATTGAGATGCTTCTCCCATAGAAGTCGGGAGTAGGTGCAGTAAAGTCACCAAGCACCTTCTTTGCATTGTTGGCATTGTTGTTGTTTTCGGCTGCCATGGTTTCTTCTTCTTTGAAGAGTTCTGTTATGCCCTCTAAAGAGAATTGTTCTTTAGCTTCTCTTAGCTTTCTCTTCAAGGTCCTTTTAGGTTCAGGATCAGCTTCAACAAGAATGCTTTTATCTTTATTCCTGCTCATATGAAAGAGAAAAGAACAAGAAAGTAGGAAATCCTCTATGTCACAGTATAGAGATTCCTTGAGGTGTCAGAGGAGAAGAAGAATAGAAGGAGGAGGTAGAGAGAGGAGAATTCGAACTTATTAAGAGGAATAGAGTTCGAATTGTACCTTGAGGAGGAGTGTTAGTCCCTTAAATAGAAGGATGTGAGAAGAGGGAAGAATTTTCAAAAATTAATTAAAAGATTTTAAAAAAAAATTTGAAAATTTGATTGAGATTTTCGAAAACTAAGATTGGGAAAGAAATAAAGTGATTTTTGAAAAAGATTTTGAAATCAGAAATTAAAAAGATATGATTGAAAATTAATTTTGAAAAAGATGTGATTGAAAAGATATGGTTGAAAAGATATGATTGAAAAATCAATTTAGAAAAAGAAAGTTTTTAAAATTGAAGTTGATTACTTGACTAACAAGAAATTGAAAGATATGATTCTAAAAATTAAAGTTTGATCCTTTCTTAATAGGCAAGTAACAACTTGAAAATTTTGAAGTAAATCTTGAATTGAAGCAAGGATTTTTGAAAATAGTAAAAAATAAATATAAAATGGAAAGAAATTGATTTTGAAAGAGATATGATTGAAAAGATATGATTTGAAAAAGATTTGATTTATGAAAACTTGAAAAAAATGTGAATTAAAAACAAAATCTTTCCTCTAGTGTCATCCTGGCGTTAAACGCCCAGAATGGTGCCCATTCTGGCGTTTAACGCCCAAATCTCTACCTTTTTGGGCGTTAAACGCCCAACCAGGTATCCTGGCTGGCGTTTAAATGCCAGTTTTCCTTCTTCACTGGGCGTTTTGAACGCCCAGCTTTTTCTGTTTGATTCCTCTGCTGAATGTTCTGAATCTTCAATTCTCTGTATTATTGACTTGAAAAGACATAGTTTAAAAATATTTTTTGAATTTTTGATGATGAGAAATAATAAAAATGCAACTAAGATAAAGTAAACAATGCATGCAAGACACGAAACTTAAAAGTTTGTATACTAAGGACTATAACAATGTAAAAATGCATGTAAGAAACAACAAAACATACAAAACAAGAGAATTTGAAGATCAAAGCAATGAAATCATCAAGAACAACTTGAAGATTAATGAAGATACATGCATGTAATTTTCGAAAAATGCAAGAAAAATAGAAACATGCAATTGACACCAAACTTAAAAATTGATACTAGACTCAAACAAGAAACATAAAATTTTTTTGGTTTTATGATTTTAAAATTATTTTTGTATTTTTTTTGAAAATTATATAGAAAAGAAAATAAAGAGAATCAAAACTTTTAATAAGAATTCCAGGAATCATGCAATGTTAGTCTAAAGCTTCAGTCTAAAAAGATTAGACATGTTTGGCCAAGCTTTAGCAGGACATTACATTCAATAGCTAAATTGATGGGAATCAATCAGCTTTTGTGATGGTGGGAACATCACCTTGAAACTCTAGAATTCATTCTTAAAAATTCTGAAGAAAAAGATACCTAATCTAAGCAACAAGATGAACCGTCAGTTGTCCAAACTCGAACAATCTCCGGCAACGGCGGCAAAAACTTGGTGTTGTTGCCGGACCAAACTTGGCATTGTTGTTGCCGGAAACAAATGCGAAATTGTTGTTCGTTCATTCGTTCCTTCCCCGGCAACGGCGCCAAAAACTTGGTGCACGAAATTGTGATCATCAACAATGGCGCCAAAGGACTTGGAGCTCTCAAACGTGAATCACACTTTGTCACAATTCCGCACAATTAACCAGCAAGTGCAATGGGTCGTCCAAGTAATAAACCTTATGTGAGTAAGGGTCGATCCCATGGAGATTGTCGGCTTGAAGCAAGCTATGGTCATCTTGTAAATCTCAGTCAGGCAGATTCAAATGGTGATGGAGGGTTGATAATTAAAAGATGAATAAAACATAAAATAAAGATAGAGATACTTATGTAATTCATTGGTGGATTTCAGATAAGCGTATGAAGATGCTTTGTTCCCTTTGAACCTCTGCTTTCTTATTGCCTTCTTCCAATCATTCATAATCCTTTCCATGGCAAGCTTTATGTTGGGCATCACCGTTGTCAATGGCTACATCCCGTCCTCTCAGTGAAAATGGTCCTGATGCTCTGTCACAACATCGGCTAATCAGCTGTCGGTTCTCGATCATGTCGGAATAGGATCCATTGATCCTTTTGCGTCTGTCACATGCCCCACAATCACGAGTTTGAAGCTCGTCACAGTCATCCCTTCCCAGATCCTACTCAGAATACCACAGACAAAGTTTAGATATTCCGGATCTCAGGAATGGCCGCCAACAATTCTAGCCTATACCACGAAGGTTCCAATCTTAGATTAGAAACCCAAGAGATACGCATTCAAGCCATTGCTAGTAGAATAGAGGTGGTTGTCAGGCACATGTTAATATGTGAGAATGATGATGAGTGTCACGGATCATCACATTCATCAAGTTGAAGAACGAATGAATATCTTGGAGAAGAAATACACTTGAGTTGAATAGAAAAACAATAGTACTTGTATTAATTCATGAAGAACAGCAGAGCTCCACACCTTAATCTATGGTGTGTAGAAATTCCACCATTGAAAATACATAAGAACAAATAGTGTAAGCATGGCCGAATGGCCAGCCTCAAAGGTCTAAGGACTAAACGTCCCAAGATGAAAAATACAATAGCAAAAGGTCCTATTTATAGAAAACTAGTAGCCTAGGGTTACAGAAATCAGTAATTAATGCAGAAATCTTCTTCCGGGCCCACTTGGTGTGTGCTTGGGCTGAGCATTGAACCTTTCATGTGTAGAGACTTTTCTTGGAGTTAAACGCCAGCTTTTGTGCCAGTTTGGGCGTTTAACTCCAGCTTTTGTGCCAGTTTTGGAGTTAAACGCCAGAATTCTTGAGCTGACTTGGAACGCCTATTTGGGCCATCAAATCTCGGGAAAAGTATGGACTATTATATATTGCTGGAAAGCCCAGGATGTCTACTTTCCAACGCAATTGAGAGCGCGCCAATTGGGCTTCTGTAGCTCCAGATAATCCACTTTGAGTACAGGGAGGTCAGAATCCAACATCATCTGCAGTCCTTTTTCAGCCTCTGAATCAGATTTTTGCTCAGGTCCCTCAATTTCAGCCAGAAAATACCTGAAATCACAGAAAAACACACAAACTCATAGTAAAGTCCAGAAAAGTGATTTTTATTTAAAAACTAATAAAAATATAATAAAAACTAACTAAAATATACTAAAAATATACTAAAAACAATGCCAAAAAGCGTATAAATTATCCGCTCATCACTAGTCTCATGGGGTGTGTTTTAAGCATATGATTCAGGACAGATAGTTGTCTTCCCACCTTTGTTGGTGAATCAACTTAGCTAACTTATGACCACATCACACACTAAGGAACTTACTCCACAATATGAACTCCACTCTGGTCTTTGATAACAATCATTCTCTTTTTATTTGATTCAAAAGGAGACAAGCAACACAATAAGCAGGATGGAATTGAAGCAGGTATCGTGGACAGTACACATATGACAAAAGTAATAAAGCAACCATTAAACTCTAATCATCTAAACTAATGAGCAACTATAAATCAAGTTCCTTCTGACTTCCAATTTTTAGCATTTTAAGTTTATGGAATTAAGTAACAATAGAACCTTCGGGTGATGGTTTCTTGCTGTCCCTTTGTTGTCCTCATCCATAGTTTTTGCTCCTTCACTTTCGTGGATGATGGTGCACCATTTCCTCATAAGGTTCCTGCAAAGTCATTGGAAGTTGCTTGTTTCCAAAGCACTTGAGACATAGTTAGCTTGCATGTATGCTTGCAAATTTTCTGAACTTAATTTGGTGTGTGAACACCAAACTTAGTTCTTTGCCTTGTACAACAAATTGCATACTTGCAGAGATCCTCATATGTTGTTATTAACAAAACAACCATTAACTTCAGACTAAACTACTGCCAAGTAGTCCCCTTGAGTGGTTGGAGCTAGCAATTTGTCATTGGAGTGTAGTGTGATTATAACTAATATCTTTGGTAGAACACCAAACTTAAAACTACACTTTCACTCTTAGGTTTTTTCTTGATGTAGAACACCAAACTTAGCTCCTCGCAATACAAGGGAAACAACTTGTGATTTTTATTGAAATGAGAATGAAAAAGAAACTACCTCAGGTTGGGTTGCCTCCCAACAAAGCGCTCTTTTAGCGTCGCTAGCTCGACGATTCCTTCATTACTTGAGATGATACTTCACTTTGGGGTTTTCTCCCATGTTGCCCATATAGTGTTTGAGCCTTTGTCCGTTCACAGTGAAAGTCCTCTCCGATCTTTCATCCATGATTTCTATGTGCCCATATGGTGAGATCTTTGTGACCAAAAAGGGTCCTGACCACCTTGATTTGAGTTTTCCTGGGAACAGTCTCAATTTGGAGTTGTAGAAGAGTACTTGCTGCCCCTTTTCGAAACTCCTGGGTACAAGGTGCAGGTCATGTCTTCTTTTCGCCTTTTCTTTATAAATCTTGGCATTTTCATAGGCTTGCAATCTAAATTCCTCCATTTCTTGCAGCTGCAAGATCCTCTTTGCACCAGCAGAAATGCTGTCAAAATTCAGTATCTTGAGAGCCCAGAGAGCTTTGTGTTCCAGCTCCAGTGGTAAATGACAAGCTTTCCCATACACTAGTTGATATGGGGACATTCCAAGTGGAGTTTTGAATGCTGTTCTGTATGCCCAAAGAGCATCATCCAGCTTCTTCGACCAATCCTTTCTTGATGCACCCACAGACTTTTCCAGGATCCTTTTTAGCTCTCTGTTGGATATCTCAGTTTGCCCACTTGTTTGGGGATGGTAAGGAGTGGCCACCTTATGTTTTACCCCGTATCGTAGGAGAAGAGCTTCTAGTGGTCTGTTACAAAAATGGCTCCCTCCATCACTGATGAGTGCTCGTGGGACTCCAAATCGGCTAAAGATATTCTTCCCGAGGAAGTTCATGACCACCTTGTTATCATTCATTGGAGTTGCAATAGCCTCTACCCACTTGAAAACGTAATTTACTGCTACCAAAATGTACTTGTTTGAATATGAGGTTGGGAATGGTCCCATGAAATCGATTCCCCACACATCAAACAGTTCTAGTTCCAAGATGAAATTTTGTGGCATCTCATTTCTTTTGGGCAAGTTTCCAGATCTTTGGCACTCATTGCAGCTCTTTACTAGTTCTTTAGCATCCTTGAAAAGGGTGGGCCAAAAAAATCCGCTTTGTAACACCTTTGCTGCAGTTCTGTCCCCTCCAAAATGGCCTCCATAGCATGAGACGTGGCAATTCCACAGGACTTCCCGTCCCTCTTCTTCTGAAACACATCTTCTCAGGATTCCATCTGAACATTTCTTGAAGAGATATGGCTCATCCCAGACAAAATATTTTGCATCATTTATGAGCTTTCTTTTTTGATGTTTATTGATCTCTGGAGGTAAGGCCTCAGTTGCCTTGAAGTTGGCAATGTCTGCGAACCATGGTGCTTGGTGAGCTGTCATCAACTGCTCATCAAGGAAGAGCTCATTTACACTAGTATCATGTGTTCTACCTTCATCACGAGGGATTCTGGATAGGTGATCCGCTACTTTGTTCTCTACTCCCTTCTTATCTCTGATTTCAATATTGAATTCCTGTAACAATAAAATCCATCTTATTAGTCTTGGTTTTGATTCTTGCTTGGCAAACAAATATTTAAGTTCTGTGTGATCTGTGAAAACAATCACTTTAGCACCAATGAGGTATGATCTAAACTTGTCAAATGCAAAAACTATTGCTAGCAACTCCTTTTCAGTAGTGGTATAATTTCTTTGAGTTTCATTGAGGACTTTGCTAGCATAGTATATCACATGGACTAAGTTATCTTTCCTCTGCCCTAACACGGCCCCAACTGCAAAGTCAGATGCATCACACATCAATTCAAAGGGTAAGTTCCAATCAGGTGGGGAAATGATAGGGGCAGAGGACAATCTTTTTTTCAAATTCTTGAATGCTTGCATGCATGTTTCATCGAAGATAAATGGTGTATCAGATACAAGGAGATTGCTCAAGGGCTTGGCTATCTTTGAAAAATCTTTAATAAATCTTCTGTAAAAGCCAGCATGCCCTAAAAAGCTCCTAATTGCCTTGACATCACTAGGTGGAGGAAGTTTTTCAATAAGTTTCACTTTAGCTCTGTCCACCTCAATGCCTTGGTTAGAAACCTTATGGCCAAGGACTATTCCTCCTGTCACCATAAAGTGACATTTCTCCCAGTTCAAGACCAGATTGGTCTCTTGGCACCTTTTCAATACCAAGGCTAGGTGATTCAGGCAGCTAGGAAAGGAATCTCTGAATACTGAGAAATCATCCATAAAAACTTCATTGAATTTCTCTATCATATCTGAGAAGATAGAAAGCATGTAGCGTTGGAAAGTTGCTGGTGCATTACATAGCCCAAATGGCGTGCGCCTGTAGGCAAACACTCCATATGGGCAAGTGAATGAGGTTTTCTCTTGGTCTCTGGGATCAACCACTATTTGGTTATATCCTGAATAACCGTCGAGAAAACAATAATATACGTGTCCTGCGAGTCTTTCCAATATCTGATCCATGAATGGGAGGGGGAAATGATCCTTTCGTGTAGCCTCATTGAGTTTTCGGTAGTCTATGCACATTCGCCATCTTGTGACGGTCCTTGTAGGAATTAGTTCGTTCTTCTCATTGTGGACTACAGTGATCCCTCCCTTTTTAGGCATGACATGCACGGGACTGACCCAGGGGCTGTCTGAGATCGGGTAGATTACCCGTCCCTGCCATAACTTCATAACTTCTTTCTGCACCACTTCCTTCATGATTGGGTTCAGCCTCCTTTAGGATTGAATGGATGGTTTGGCATCATCTTCCAACAGTATCTTATGCATGCATATGGCCGAACTGATTCCTTTCAAGTCAGCGAGGGTCCATCCAATGGCATCCTTATGCTTTCGCAACACTTGGAGTAATTCATCCTATTGATCTTGGCTGAGGGATGAGTTTATGATCACTGGGTAGCTTTCATTCTCTCCTAAGTATGCATATTTGAGAGTGGATGGCAGTGTTTTGAGTTCAAGTTTGGGTGCTTCTAACTTTTCATTCTCTTCCTTTGGTGCACCTCGTATATGAATCTCTGCTGTTGCAACCTCTTCACTAGACGTTGATCCCTCTTCTATTAACCCTTCAGGTTCTTCTTCTTCAAAACTCTCCTGCATTGCATCTTCCAGTGAGTCCAACCTCATACATTCTCCCCATTGTTCTGGTGGGTAACTCATGGCCTTGAACACATTGAATGTCATCTTTTCATTATGCAATCTCAAGGTGAGATCACCTTTTTGGACATCAATGACAGCTCCAGCAGTAGCTAAGAACGGTCTTCCCAAGATGATAGAGGCCTTGGCTTCCTCCTGCATGTCCAACACCACAAAGTCTGCTGGGAAAATGAAATCCCCCACCTTCACCAGCAAATCTTCCACTACACCATGAGGGAACTTGAACGATCGGTCTGCCAGTTGTAGGGCCATTTTTGTTGGCTTAGCCTCCTCGATCTTCATTTTCCTCATCATAGCTACTGACATCAGATTTATGCTGGCTCCTAAGTCACATAGAGCTTTCTCCACTGTGATCCCCCCTATAATACAAGGGATCTGGAAGCTCCCAGGATCCTTCAATTTCTGGGGTAGTTTATGCTGAATGATAGTACTATATTCTTCGGTTAGTATCACCGTCTCGTTGCTCTTCCAACTTCTCTTCTTTGTCATCAATTCCTTCAAGAACTTGGCATAGAGCGGCATTTGGTCTATTGCTTCAGCAAAGGGTATATTAATCTATAATTTCTTGAAGATTTCTAAAAATCTGGAGAACTGGCTATCATCCCCCTTCTTCTTCAGTTGTTGAGGATATGGTACTTTCGGAACATATGGCTTCAGCTCTCCTTCCTTTTGACGTGAGTTGGAGGTGGGGATTTGAACTTCATCTTGTTCCTCCTTCTTTCCAACTGAATCTTTCTCTTGGGGTTGCTTGGGAGTCTCCTTCAATTCTTTTCCACTTATGAGGGTTATAGCCTGACACTCCTCCCTTTGGTTTGAGTCTGTATCGCTGCGAGGGTTGTGGCTGGAAATTCTCTTGAATAGGTAGCCAATTTGTGTCTCAAGTTTCTTGATGGCAGCATCTTGATTCTGCATATTGGACTGCACTTCTTCTCGAAATGCCTTACTGTCTTGAATCTCTTTGCATATGCCCTCAAGCAGAGTCTCAATTTTGGAGAGTCTATCTTCAGAAGATGGTGAGTTGAGAGTAGATAGGTGAGTTGGGTCATTTTGGTTTTGTTATGGATGTGGAGAGGTGTTGTTAGGGTGGTGTTGATATGATCTCTGTGTAGAATGTTGGTGAGCTGCATGGTTGTTGGGGTTGTGACGTCTCTGATCTTGGCTTTGATCTTGTTGATTTTCCCACCCAAAGTTTGGGTGATTCCTCCAACCAGGGTTGTACGTTTTGGAGTAAGGATCATGGGTCTGCCTGGGTGAGTTTCCAATGTAGTTGGCTTGTTCTTGCTCCACCTCTGCCTCAGCATTCACTCCCTCTTGGGTTGCTGATGAGGTGGTGATTGCTGCCACTTGGTTCCTCTCCATCTTCTTGGTGAGGTCAGCCAGCTGCTTGATAATAAGCTTGTTTTGGGCCAGCAGTGCACCCACATTGTTTAGCTCCATTACTCCTCTAGTGTTGCCTCTTTCAGAAGCATAGAAGTAGTCATTCTCCGCTACAGTCTCAATGACATCTATGGCTTCTTCAATGGTCTTTTTCTTGTTCAGAGATCCCCTGGATGAATAGTCTACTGCCTTCTTTGATTCATAAGAGAGGCCTTCATAGAAAATGTGTAGTTGCACCCATTCATTGAACATATCTGGTGGACACCTTCTTGTCAGGTCCTTAAACCTCTCCCATGCTTCATATAGAGTCTCACCATCCTGCTGCCTGAATGTTTGCACCTCAGCTCTCAGCCTGTTGATCCGTTGAGGAGGATAGAATCTTGCCAAGAATTTGTTCACCATATCTTCCCAGGTTGCTAAACTCTCCTTTGGGAAGGATTCCAGCCATTTAGAAGTCTTGTCCTTAAGTGAGAAAGGGAATAGAAGTAGTCTATAGGTGTCAGGATGAACACCATTAGACTTCATAGTATCACATATCCTCAGGAAGGCGGTTAGATGTTGATTGGGGTCTTCTTGGACACCTCCTCCGAATGAACAATTGTTCTGAACAAGGGTGATGAGTTGTGGCTTTAGTTCAAAGTTGTTGGCATGTATGGTTGGCCTTTGGATGCTACTTCCACAGTTTCCTGGGTTTGGGTTGATGTAAGAACCCATAACTCTTCTCTCTTGTCCAGCTTGATGCGCTGGACCTTCTCTGCCATGGTTGTGAGCCTCTTCTTCATGATGGTTCTCCATGTTTTCATCCATGTCCGGTTCAAAGTACTCCTCCTCTTCCTCAGCACCAACTACTCTCTTTCCTCTTGCTTTCCTCCTTAATCTAAGGAAGGCCCTCTCAGGTTCAGAATCAAAGGAAGTTGAAGCCCCGCTTCTTCTCCCTGTCATACAACCAACAAGGCACAAGCAAGGAAATAGATGCAGAAAGTACTCTTGTTAAAATTGCTGTTAGTGTGAGTGATGCAATATATCAAACAGTTAGTGGGTTAGTGAACTGAATGGTAAATAACTAAAAAAAAAGGAGTAGGGGGGAAGGGAGGAAAATAACCAAAACTGAAAGTAATTAACTCAAACAGAAATTTAAATCAAACAAAAGAAAAATGCTCAATCTAGTTATCCTCCAATTTAGTCATTGTTGATACAAAATCAATCCCCGGCAATGGCGCCATAAACTTGATAGCACGGAAACTTGTCTCTCAACAATTTTCCTTCGGCAAGTATACCGAATTGTCGTCAAGTAAAAACTCACAATAGAGTGAGGTCGAATCCCACAGGGATTGATTGGGCAAGTAACTTTAATTAGAGGAATGTTCTAGTTGAGCGAAGCAGAATTTGGTTTGAGAGTTGCCGGAAATTAAATGGCGGGAAAGTAAATAGCAGAAAATGTAAATGCTGGAAGTAAAGAGATGAAAGTAAATGACGGAAAGTAAATTGCAGAATTGTAAATGGGAATGGAGAAGATGCTCATGAAAGTAAATTGCAGAAATTAAAGAGAATGGGTAAGATCAGAAATGGGGATTCATTGGGCTTAGGAGATGTTGCATTCTCCGGATCAAGTTCATTTTCATCTCTTCCTCAATCAATGTATTCATTGATCTCCTTGGAAATCTTAAGTGATCGAATTCCAATTCCTTGGTAATTGAATCTCTCAAATCTTGATTAATAGCCAATTCCTCGGTCAATTGCTCATGAGAAGAGATGAAGTATGGTCACTGATTATACCACATGCATTCCCAAATCAAGTGTTGGTAGGATTATAGTCACCATACCCAACCAAACCCAATTTGGTCCAACATGAGAAAGCATTTCTAGCATGATCTCTTCATTCCTCTTCCAAGGTTCAGAAGAGATCCAAGTATGAATAGCTTCTTTTCCAAGATAACTACCCAATTGGATGAAGATTGAAAGCTTTCTAGTAAAATCAAGAGAAAAGATAGAAGAAGAGTAATAAAAATTAGTATTGATCCATCAAATTACAACAGAGCTCCCTAACCCAATGAAAGGGGTTTAGTTGTTCATAGCTCTAGAAATGGAAAACAAAGATAGAGAATACATCATGAAAACTAGAACTAGAAGTGCAGAGAAAGTAAATTATACAGAGAGTAGTTCTCAATTTTCTATCCCTCCCAAAAGCTATTTCCTGATTCAAAACTACCCCTATATATACTACTCTTCTGATCTTCTAGTTGATTCTTCAAGTCTTGGATATGGGCCTTTGGATCTTGAGTTTGAAGTAGTTATCTTCTGCAGTGGGCTTAGCTTTACTTGCAGAGAGAAAGTGTGAAGTAGGAAGGGTCTTTAGCTCAGGACGTTAGTGACGTTAACGTTAAGTGAGAGTGTGGGTTCGAGAACGTTAGTGACAATCACCTTTTTCACTAACGTTCCTCACCCAGGGATAATCCAAGTTAACTTCAACGTTAGTGGCACCAACGTGACCACTATCGTTGCCTCTTGGTCCTTCGCACACGTTATTGGGACTCACCTTTTCCAATAACGTTGAGAGTCCTCCCTCCTTACGTTAGAGTTCACGTTAACTTAGTTAACATGGCTCTTAACGTAGGCTTGCCAATTCTTCGAGAACATTAGTGACACTTACCTTTGTCACTAACGTTCCAAGGTACCCCTACTTCCCACGTTAGAGTCCACGTTAACTAAGTTAACGTGGCTTCTAACGTGGTAATGATAGCCATCTCCAACGTTAGTGACAAAGGTGAGTGTCACTAACGTTGGCTCATCATCCTATCCTCAACGTAAGCTTCCACGTTAACTAAGTTAACGTGGAAGTTAACATGGCTCATAGTGGCTCATTGTGGCTCATTCCAACGTTAGTGACAAAGGTGAGTGTCACTAACGTTGGCGATTGTTTGCTTTCTCCACGTTAGCTTCCACGTTAACTAAGTTAACGTGGCAACTAACGTGGCTCATTGTAGCTTGGCCAACGTTAGTGACCAAGGTGAGTGTCACTAACGTTGGCTTCTCTTTTGCTTCCCAACGTTAGAGTCCACGTTAACTGAGTTAACGTGGCTCTTAACGTGGCCACTTATGAGCTTGGTCCAACATTAGTGACAAAGGTGAGTGTCACTAACGTTGGCCTTATTTCTTTCTTCCACGTTAGAGTTCACGTGACTCTTAACGTGGGCTATGATGGCTTTCGAGGACGTTATTGGCGATTACTTTTCTTATTAACGTTGCAAGCTAGCTCCCATTCCGCATTGGTGGTCACGTTAGTTAGACTAACGTGGCTGCTAACGTGGCTCTTTCTTGCTTCCTTTGTCCTAAAATCAAGCAATAAAGTGCATCAAAGTTCTAATCCACATCATGAGACATGCATCATCCAATTTGTCATTTAATTCATGCAAAATTCTCATGAAATCATATAAAGTGCATAATGTATGCTAAAAATCAAGATGTAAGTGAAATTCTGCCCAAAACTTGCTTATTTCCTAAGAAAATGCATGAAATTACCCTAAAATAGTAAAGAAAAGGTCAGTGAAACTGGCCAAAATGCCCTGGCATCACCACTCTCCTAGAAGCATCACTTTTGCTCAATTTATCTGATTCAAAGCCCAAGTGAAATTCAAAGCAAGCAGAGCCCAATTGACATCACTCAAAGGCTCAAGGATTATCTAGAATAGGAATTTTGCATTTTAGTATCATTTGTTTTCAATTTGAATTTCATTTTGTAATTTAGGAATGCCTATAAAAAGGCTTTAGTTCTGTTAGGAAAAAGGAAGCGCACAGTAGGAGTAGGAGTAGAATAGGAAGCTCAGGCTAGAGGATTAGAGACTCCAGATCTCTCTTGGAGGATTAGAGACTCTAGAGAGCTTAGCATAGTTGATACACTTTTATCTTTCTGCAATTGTCAATTTGGTTTATGAAATTTTAGTTTCTGATACTTCTCTCCTGCAATTTTACTTTCTGCAATTTTACATTTGAGCTTATTGTGATCTGAATTTACTTTTCATGCAATTTAAGTCTTCTGCAATTGTTCAGAGTTCTGATTTACTACTTTCATTTAATTTCCCAGCACCCAATTCCCTTTACATTTGATGCAATTTGCTTTTCTTGCTCTTTAAGTTTCAGTCATTTTACTTTCTGTAATTAATAATTCTTGCAATTTACTTTCTACTGCTTTAATTTCACCTAATTCACCACTGTTAGCTTGACTAAACTAATCATCTCACTAAAGTTGCTTGATCCATCAATTCCTGTGGGATCGACCTCACTCCTGTGAGTTATTACTACTTGATGCGACCCGGTACACTTACTGGTGAGTTTGTGTGGAATCAAATTTTTCCTTCATCAAGGGTGAGGATATATGTATGGCCAAGTGAGCTAAAATATGGATCTTTGACTAACTTAAGTTCTCACCTAATACACACACACTCTATATAACTCTAAAATTATGCCAGCTACCCAAAATTCCTACTTTTACACCACATACTCATGTATCAACTTTTAATTTCACCCCATATGCAATGATCTTTTATTAAACTTAGCATTGGGATAATTTTATCCCCTTATTCGCTTATTTACTTAATTATTTGAATATTTTTTGTCTTTCTCTTTTTTTTGAAAGCAAACATAACATATCAATACACATGAGTTTTTAATTTTTCTGGTCTCATATGAGTATGCACCCAAATTTCCAATACTTTTGTCACTAAAACACAACACACTTTCATCAATCCAAGTTCCCACAGTTTTCCACACTTAATTGATACACAATCTCTAACTTAAGCTAACCAAAGATTCACTTGGGGTAATTAATTGTTTTTCCGCTTAAGGCTAGTGATGTGGTAAAATATAGAACAGAAGGGGATTAAAAAGGCTCAAGGTGGCAAACAACGGTGATTGAAAGGGCAGGCTATTTGGAATAAGTGAGCTAATAACAAATGATGGTCTCAATCATATGCAAGCATGTAAATACACTAAACAATGGACATATAGAATGGAACAAAGTAAAGATTGCAATCATAGAGAAGAAAACACACAAGAATAAAAATTCATGGTTAAATAATGTAACCATATAATTAAGCTCAAAATCTCACAGGTTGTGTGTTCTTAGCTCAAAAACCATGTTCTAATTTACAATCTTGAGATAAGTTTAACACAAATTTTTTAATTTGAATTAGTGAAATGCTCTAAAATAGGGTCTTTAAAAGAATTTATCACTCCAACCAAGTAGTGGTAAAATATGCACAAAATCAAGCAACATGCAATCAAACATGCAAATGCAATAAGTAATTTAACAAGGAAAATTAAACAAAATTAAACATTGGTGTTGAAATAGGAAATGACTAACCCATGGAAGTCGGTATCGACCTCCCCATACTTAAAGATTGCACCGTCCTCGGTGCATGCTAAGATGTGCCAGTGGACAGGTTGTTCCAACTGATGTTTTTCTCCAAAGGTTGTGCAGAGGGACTTGTCTGTTGTCCCATATAGAAGTTCTTCTGTTTCCCTTCTTGATGGCCATCCTGAAAGAAGAGAAAAGGGAAGAAAAGTAACCCAGAAAAAAAGATGAGAAAAACAAATAAAGTATGAGTGGGTTAATGCTAAATAATGAGAGTCTCAATTACATGGTAGCTACAACATGCAAGTAGGAAGATAGTAGAAGTACATGGCATGCCAATAGTGCAAAAATGCAATAATGGGAGAGAGAGTGGGTACTGAAAGATAGTGTAAGTGCATATAAATACAAATGGAATATAAGTATCATAAAAGATTAGCATTGACTTATGAATAATAATACCCAGCAATATAAAACAAGTCACTAAGCACCAAAATAATACAAGAAAAGAGACAACAGTTGAATAAGAGCATTTAACACTAAAGGAAAAATAATAAACTTAGAAAAGAAAATAAAAGTATGCACAAAATTAAAATGCAGTGAATGAAAGTATGCAAATAAATTAAGTAAAATGGAATGAAAGGGAGTAAGGATGAGAAGGTAAAGAAGTAAAGAAGAAGGAAGTAAGAAAGGGGGAAGAGAGAAGTAGAAAGGAGAGAGGAAAGAAGTAAGAATTGAAAAATAGAGCGCGACGCGCATGAGCATCACCCGCACGTGTGAAAACTGAGTTGGCCATTCGACGTGTAAGCGTCACCCACACGTACACGTGGATGGTCTGGAAGCGAAAGGACGCGCCCGCGTCAGGGACGCGTACACGTGGGGTGGTTTTGTGCTTCTAGCACAGTTCCAGCGCGAGGTCAGCACAACTCTCGGGTCAAACACCCATTTACGTCGATTGCTATATCCACGCGTGCGCGTGCTTGATGCGTACGCGTGGGTTTCCCATATTGCAAGTGACACGCACGCGTTCTAGACGCGTACGCGTGGGTCAAAGTATGCGTAGAGCACACCAGCCGCACGATTCCATCACAACTTTCTGTTCGTTGGATGGGATAACAAAATTTGGAATCGACGCCCACGCGTGGCCTGCGCGCACGCGTGGGTTGCCCCTTTTTTTTATATGCAGAATGTAGGTGATGATGCAGAGATTATGAATGAATACTAATAAAAATAAGATAAAAATAAAACTAAGAATAAAAATGAAAGATCATACCATGGTGGGTTGTCTCCCACCTAGCACTTTTAGTTAAAGTCCTTAAGTTGGACATCTGGTGAGCTCCTTGTCATGGTGGCTTGTGCTTGAATTCATCTTGAAACTTC
This sequence comes from Arachis ipaensis, assembly GCF_000816755.2. NCBI lineage: Eukaryota > Viridiplantae > Streptophyta > Magnoliopsida > Fabales > Fabaceae > Arachis > Arachis ipaensis. Next base: position 52,570,304 of record NC_029790.2, on the reverse strand, counting down.
CACCAACGCATGGACTTCCAATAAGCTTCAACATCTCCAGATAAATTCACCAAGCCTTGATGAAGTTCTCCACAAGCTTTGAGCTCCCAAAGTCGATCCTCTTGTATGCCCGGATCCCAAATCTTGATTCTACACCCGTCTTCAAGTTGATCATCATGATTCTATCTGGGTGGTAAGCAATCCGAATTCTCACTAAGGCATCCAAAACAGCTTCCTAGATCCATTCATTCGAGCTCTACACCACCCCTTGTATCTATGACTGGACTTTCCCATGGAGGTTCCGTATCTCCTAAGTCTTCAACCACTTCCTTTTGTGTGATAATTTTGGCTTTCTCCACTTGCTCTAATACAAAATCAGACTCCTCCTTAATGTCTTCCTTCACTAATTCTTCAACCACTCCTTCATCTTCAAGGGTCTCTACTACCTCCACCTATAGGGTCTCCTCTAGCTTCTTATGAAGTATGAATTTGCGAAGACGATCCCTTCCCTCTTATTCCATGTCAATAGCATAATTAGGATCATCTTGCTCTTGGGTTGATGGATATGGGTATTCTTGCACGAAGGGTGGTGGTGCACTAAAGCTAGAGGGTTGAATATTGGAGGTAGAGGGTTGGTCCCTGCGGGATATAAGATTTTGGAGTTTAGAGGTGAGACCAATGAGATTAGAGATAAGTGTGTTGTTATCCAATGGAGGTTGGGGTGGATAGGAGGGTTCATTTGTTGGGAGAAAGGGCTCATAATACGGAGTGGTTCTTCTTGATAAGGATATGGAGATGGCGTATATTGAGGTGGTGGTTCTTGAGAGTAGTTGTGTTGGGATTAAGGTGGTTCTAAGTATGGCTCATAAGGTTCTTGGTATGGTGGGTAAGAATTAGGGTCATATGGGGGTGTTCGGTGGTAAAGAGCTTGTGAGTATGGTGGTTCAAAGCTATGTTGAGGAGGGGGTTCATAGGTGTATGGTGGTGGTTGTTGATAATCAGAAAGGTGCTCACCATAGCCGTTATCTTGGTATGCTTCTTGGAATGGCTCTTGACCATAGTATGTTGGTGGAGGTTGTTGCCAAGAGGGCCCATCTTTGATTCTCCCATCCTTGATGCATATTCTCATTGTAATCTCCTCTTCCTGCAACATAATTATAACCAAACTCATAGCCAAAGGGGTGAAAATTCATAGTAGCTAAAGAAAATAAAAACAAAAACTAGTAAAAATAAGCAACTACATCCTAAAACTAACAAAAACTAACAAATAAGCAAGAAGCAAATATTTACAATAACCAATAATAAGGCACACGTTTGCAATACCTTGGCAACGGCGCAAAAAATTGACGTGGCGGAAATTAGTCGATTAAGAAATTAATATAGAATTAACGTTGCGGGTACAGTTCCTAATCGACGAAAATCCGCTTATCAATTTAGAAAGAGTTGTCACAAATTTTAGAATGAAAATACTGGGAGTATGAGTCCCAGGTCGTCTCCCAACGAGTTGACAAAAGAGTGCTATTTTATTAGTCAGGAGTTTTTCAAGAAATTTTGAGAGTTGGAGAACAGAAAAATAAATAATTGTATTTGAAAGCAATAAAATTTAGCAAGAGAATTTATATAATCAAATAAAAGCCTTGACCGGGAGAAGATTAATTGGAAGTTCTATCCTTGTTGGATTTTCCCAAGTGTAATATTAAAAGGTTGCTGTTCTACTTAGTCATCCCTTACTGAATAAAGAAAAGTTAAGTAACTAACTAACCAACTATATCTCAAGTCCTAATCCTCTCCCAAGGAAGGATTAGAGTCAGAGACTAGAGAGCCAGCCAACAACTTCCAATTAAAATTAACACTTGAATATTCCAACTCAAGGGTTTCCTCTTAATCAACTCCTAAGTCAAGTTGGGAGTCTACTCCATTGACATGAAAATTACTTGCAGAGTATTAAAAAGGGAATAAAAGGAAGACATGATAAAAATAACTGAAAATTAATTAAAAGTAAAAATAGTTCTTTGCATTAATAAATCCCAAAATCATAAACATACTTATCCAAACAGGGTTAATGGGCAATAAAAAGAGTAAAGGAATAGGAAAATAAACTAGAATAATGAAACTTCAACAGAGGTAGTGACTCTTCTCAATATCCAAAGCAAAAGCATAAGAAGCATAAAAACTAAAAATCTATGAATGTGAAAAACCTAGAGGAAGTAGTAGTTTCTCTCTTAAGATTCAAAACTCAAACTAAAACTGTGCGAATGAGAATGTCCCTTGAGTCTCTGCTTGTCCCCTGGCTCTAGTCTGTGTTTCTGGGCCGAAAACTGGGTCCAAACTCGGCCCAAAATTGCCCCCACCATTTTCTGCGACTTCTGCAGGTCGTGCATGTCACGCCTACGCGTAGGTCACGCGTGCGCGTCGTTTGGCGAACTTCCATGTCACGCCTACGCGTCAGGCACGCGGACGCTTCGCCGTGCAAAACTCCAATTCGCGCGCACGCATGAGCCATGCGTGCGAGTCGATGCTCCCTGGTTGTCTCCTTTATCTCTTGTGCTCATTCCATTTTTGTAAGCTTCCTTTCCATCCTCTAAGTCATTCCTGCCCTATAAAGCGTGAAAACACTGAACACACAGATCATGGCATCAAATGATATAAAGGGGAATTAAAAATATGCAATTTAAAGGTCTAGGAAGCAAGTTTTCAATCATAGAACAAAATCTGGGAAGGAATTGTAAAATCATGAAAATCATATGAATAAGTGTGCAAAGACTTGATAAAAACCACTCAAATTAGCACAAGATAAACCATAAAATAGTGGTTTATCACTTAGGTTGAGGAGTGTGTTTCATTTAAGTGTGGGAGAATGTTGGGAAACATTGGTAGTAAATGAAAATGTTGCCTTGGGTATTTCATTGAAATTTTGGAAAATGGGTGCATTCATGTATGAACTATTGAACCATATGCATTTATTTTGATTGAAAAAAAAATCAAAAATCAAAAAGGGGACAAAAGTTACCCCCAACGAGAAAAGAAAAGAATAAGGAATGCATATGTGATGTAAATGAAGAACCGTGTGTGTGAAAAGTGAGAATGGAAAAGTTAGGTTGTATATTTTGTGATTTGGGTAATATAGGTTGAGTTGGATACTTAAACTAATCAAGGATTCAATTGGGTTAGTCCACTTAGCCATATTTATCCTACCTTAACCCTAACCCCATTACAACCCTATGAAGTCCTCATGATAATTGCATTCATGCACATAATTGTTGATTGTTATATGAAAAGCAAATCTTTGAAAACATGATTAGAGGAGACTTGAGTGAATTGACCCTAAACATCGAGTGATTAGAGTGTATACACACACCTAGTGAGGGTTCAACTACTCAATTCTATGTTTCCACATCTCTTATCATGTATTCTTGCAAGTTACTTCATTTTGATGAGTTAAATAAATTCTTTAGATTTTGTTTGCATTGAATTACTTCTTTGCTTGGTCCTATATGTCTGCTTGGAGTTTGATTGTTTGTTTTCACCAAATCATAGGAACTATAGATAGATGGATAGGTATATGTAGTATATACATACTTGCATGTATATAGATGATGCACCACTATTTTGTGGTACATTTTGTGCTTACTTTAGTGGATTTTATCAACTTTTCTCACATTTATTCAATGAAATAGCATGGATTTGTAATTTTCTCCTAATTTGTGCTTAAGTGTGAAAACATGCTTTTTAGGCCTTTAATTGGTTAATTTTAATTCACCTTTAATTCCATTCGATGCCTTGATATGTTTGTTAAGTGATTTCAGGTTTAGAAGGCAAAGATTGGGTTGAAGGAATGAAGAAAAAGCATGCAAAAGTGGGAGAACTCATGAAGAAAAGAAGGAATTGCAAAGTTTTCAATCCTGACCTCTTCGTACTTAATCGGTCATAACTTGATCTATAGAGGTCCAAATGAGGCGGTTCTAGTTGCGTTGGAAAGCTAACATCCGGGACTTCAAATGATATAAAATTTGCCATAGTTTCTCTGCGTTTAGTGACGCGTACATGTCAATCCACGCGCACGCATCGCAGATCAGCGTGGGCCATTTTTGGGGAAAATGTGGCCAGCGATTTCTAGCTCATTTTGGGCCCAATCCAACTCATTTTATGATGCTATTGAACCCAAGGATTTAAGGGGAATGAACCAAGGAGTCATAGTTTAGTTTTCATCATGTTTTAGGTTAGAATTCTAGAGAGAGAATTCTTAGATTAGATTTAAATCTCTTCTTAGATCTAGATTTTAATTCTTGTTTTCATCTACTCTTCCTTTCAATTTCTTGTTGCTACATATTTACTCTTTTAGTTCCTTTTTTTAATTTCTTATTCTAGTCATTTTTATGTTCATGCACGTTTTTTCCCTTTGATTTCAATTAATGCAATTTATGTTTTATGTTCCTTTATTGTTTAATTGCTTTATTCTTGTTATTTCCTTGCATTTGGTAGTGTTAGATTTTATATTTCTTGTCATTTTACTGTGCTTTTCTTTTATGCTTTTCTTGTTGGATTTTAGTGTAGATTTTTCTCCTCTTAGCTTGGGTTGAGTAATTGGAGACTCTTGAGTTATCAAACTCTTTTGTTGATTGATAATTGGAAGTTGCTAGTTGACTTGAATTTCACTAAAGCTAGTCTTTCACTATGATTTGACTAGGACTTGTGGACTCAAGTTGATTATATCCACTTGACTTCCCTTTATAGTTAGAGGTTAATTAAATAGAGCAATGGACAATTCATGTCACAATTGATGATGATAATGAGGATAGGACTTCTAATTCTCATTCCTTGCCAAGAGCTTTCTTAGTTATTAGCTTATTTCTCTTGTTATTTACATTCCTTGTCTCTTATTACAAAAACCCCAAAACATTCCTTCATAGCCAATAACAAAACACTTCATTGTAATTCCTAGGGAGAACGACCCGGGATTAATACTCTCAGTTATTTTATTGGGGTTGAACTAGTGACAACCATATTTTGTTTGATGTGAGGATTGTTTGTTGGTTTAGAAACTATACTTGCAACGAGAATTTATTGTGAAATTCTATACCATCAAATTTTTCTTCATCAAAATGGCACCGTTGCCGGGAAATTGCAATGGTGTTATGTTATTGGCTATTGTGAATATGTTAATATTGTGAATATCTTGCTTTTTGGTTAATTCTTGGTTTTGCTAGTATTTAGGAGTTTACTTTTTCTTTGGCTTTTTGATATTTTTGTTTTGAATTCCTTTTGTTTTGAATTCCTTTTGTCCATATGAATTCTCATCCTTGTGGTTTTGGATATGGTTGTGACTATGTTGTAGGTAATGGAAACTTGAATGATGGCTCACATTATGGGAGAGATGAATTCTTGAGAAGGGAGCTATATCCATATGAGCAACCACCATGGCAACCTCCTCATCCAAGCTATTATGATTGCAACCCCTCCTATAATGCATATCATTCCAATGGATATGATGGTTCTTATTATGATTATGCCACACAAACACCATCATTCCATGCACCATACTCTCAATATAGTCCTCAAACACCATCATTCCAACTACCATATTCCCAACCCACATCCTATTTCCATCAACCACCTCCATACAATCCTAATCCATATCCTCCATATGCACACACTTACAACCATTATGAACAAGCACCCATGTAACCACTACCACTTCAACATCACTACCCCATGGATGATACACTTGGTATCATTTCTCAAGACCAAGAAGAGCTCCAAACCACACTCACTCGTTTCACCTCCGCCTTCCAAGAGCTTATATCCCGTATACCCCTATCTTTTACCAACAACCAAAACACCTTCCAACCTCCAAGCTTGGATGAACCTCCTTTCCAACCACATGATGAATTCTCCTTTTCATCACCACCCTCCATGGAAGAACATCCGTATCCATCAAGCCAAGAGCAACAAGATCCCAATTATGTGATTGACATGGAACAAGAGAGAAGGGATCGTCTTAGGAACTTAATGGATCGGATTCACGTATCATACTTTAAGGGAAGCAAGAGGAGGCCCAAAAGGTGGAGTTAGTAGAGACCCTTGAAGATGAAGGAATAGTTGAAGAAGATCTAGGGGAGATTGAACAAGAAGGAAGCTCCATCATTGAAGACAACTCTACATCAAATGACAATGGTTACATTGTTGAAGCTTCTTTCATTGAATGTGAAACCGATGTTGAGGAGGGTGCGCAACCTCCAACACATGACTTGATCAATGAGGAAGAATTGCAAGAAGTTAGCAAACAAGAGGAGATTGAAGAAGGTTGTCAAAAGATGGAAGTCACTAAGGAGGAACCAAAGGAAGTGGAGCCTACAATGTCAAGACCAATAGATATCTTCCTTGCTAAGGCACCATCCAAATTACAAGTTGAATGGGTAACCATCTCATCCTTTAATGTCCTTGGCCCATATCAATATGCATTGCTAGAAACGGATGGTCAACTTAGAGCTATGTGTGGGTTAGAAAGTAGAAAAGAGTTGGGTATTGGTTGGCAACAAGGATCAAGGTGCATAGTGGAAGGAAGCTCAAATTTTAGGATTCATAGTTGGAGTGAAGCTCAATTCAAGGAATTTAGGATGATGAGTAGGAGTTACAAGGAGAATTCAATAAGTTTGTCACCCAAATGGAAGCATGAAGATCAAGAAGAAAGGGGGTTGACAAACAAAGTATAGGACCCCGGAATATACATAGATAATCATCAACTTTGGGGCCTTGGTACTCGCTTGAGATCTCTTGGTAGCTTGACGTGCTTAGTTTGGGATCCCGGAGGCTATTGGAAATGCAAGCATTGGTGGGAATTCAAGGAAGAGTTCAAGCATAAGCCACCATAGCAAGGACCCCACCAAACGTCCAACTTAAGGACAATAAATAAAAGTGCTAGGTGGGAGACACCCTACTATGGTAAACTTTTTCCATTCTCTTGTATATATAATCAATGAATGAATTGAGTTGCCATTGTTAGGTAATTTTCTTCTTTGTATATTTTTGCTTTAGTATTTTAGTTGCTAGTTTGTTTGATTAGAATTGTGCCTTAAGTTGTAGGTTAGTTGTTGTTAGATTGTATTTTACTTGTAGTGTAAGTTTTGTTTGTTTTTGTATTTGAAAATTTTTCAAAAAGCAAAAGATTTGTTGTTAAATTTGAATTTTGGATGATTTAGAATGTTTATAGGTTAGGAGAACGTTAAATTATGTTTTAGGCTTCTTTTAAAAAAAAAGTGTTAATCCACGCTTAAGCGTGGGCCATGCTTATGCGTGGATTGCCATATGGGGACTCCTGGTACAAAAACCAGAGAGTTGTGCTTACTTTGCGCCAACTTTGTGTGAAAATCCACGCGTAAGCATGGGCGACGTGTACGCGTGGATTGTCCCTGCTGCAATCCACGCGTAAGCATGGGCGACGCGTACGCGTGGATTGCACCCTATTTTTCTCCTTTCTCCTTTCTCCTTTCTTCTTCTTTCTTCTTTTCTTCTTCTTTCTTTCTACCTTTCTTCTTCTCTCTTCTTTCTTTCTTACTTTCTTCTTTTACCTCTCATAAAAAAAATAATAATAAATAATATAAATAAATAAATAAATAAATAAATAAATAAATAAAATACTAAAAAAATTTCTTTTTCTTTTCTTCTATTTTCTTTTATTGCATTTGCTTATTTTCATTCATTGTATTTTAATTTTGTTTTTATAGCTTGTTCTTATTTTATTTTCTAAATTTCTTTTTTAATAATGCCGTTGAATTCTCTTACTCAATTGTTGAGAACTTTTTGGATTATCTTGGTGCTCCTTGAATTGTTTGACATTGATGGGTAATGAAATCTCTAATTCAATGCTTAACCTTTGATGATCCTTATATCCTTTGTGCATTGATATGAGCGTACATGTCTTTCATGACCCACTCTTTTGTTTGAACTTGATGCTCGACACGCTCTTCATGTTATTCACTTATGCTTTGACTTTACTCTTGCATCAAGTATTAGTTGATATGCCCTTTGCCTATATTTCTCTCTCACTTACATGCGTAGCTAACATGTAGTGAGAACCCTACGCTTATTGGGCATTAGCCCCCGCCTATGTTCTATTGCTTTGATATCTTTGTTGTAGGCTTAATTTTCTTTCTTTTTCTTTCCTTTTAGGTTGACCACCAAAAGAGGAAAAGGAAAAGCTTCTAAATGGGGGGCAACAAACAACTCCACCTGCACAATCCTTTGAGGAAGCTCATCAATTGTAGCAACCCATCCACCTTGCTCTTCTTTGCATGCACCGAGGACGGTGTAATCTTCAAGTGTGGGGAGGTTGTCCGATCGATCTCTATGGGTAACAATTTCCTTTTTCAACACCAATTCTTAATTTTCTTTGTAGTTAGTTGTTGCATTGCATGATAGGTTGCATAATAGTTAGACTTTGTACATATTTTACTACTTCTCTTTATGTTAGGACTACTTGGTTAGGGTGATGATTTCTTTTCCAAGGAACTGTTTTTAGGGCACCCTACCAATTTGAAAATTTTTTTGTTAAACTTGCTTGAAGAATGTATTTTGGAAAAGGTTTTTGAGCTAAGAACACAAGCATGCGAGTTTTTGAGCCCAATTGCGTGGTTATATCATATAACCACTTATTTCCATTCTTGTGTGTGATTTTTCTCTTTCTATGATTGTAATCTTTGATTTGTTTGATTCTTTATGTCCATTATTTTGTGTATGAATGCATATATATCATTGAGGCCATCATTTTATTTAGTTTACTTACCCAAATAGCCTACCTTTCATCAACCATTGTTAGCCAATTTTGAGCCTATTTAATCCATTTTGTTCTTAATATTAGCACATTACAAGCCTTAAAGTGAAAAAATAATAAATGTCCTTTATTTGGATCTTTGATTAGCTTAGGCTAGTGAGTGTATATCATTCAAGTGTGGAGAAACTTGGGACATTGGTTGAGGTAAGAGTGTGTTTTTATTTTCATTGAAGATCTTGGGAATTTGGTACATACTCATGTATTAAATATTAAACCATCTGCATTGATGCTCTTGTATATATTTTAGCTTGAAAAGAAAAAAAATGATAAAGAAAAATAAAAAGAAAAAAATATATGAAAGAAAAAAAGAAAAAGAGAAAAAGAAAAGCAATAAAAAGGGGACAAAAATGCCCCAAAGTAAAGTAACAATAACAATGCATATAGAATGTGAATTAAAGAGTATGCATGAGTATATGGAAAAAAAAAGTGGGAATCATGGGTAGCTAGGTATTGTATTAGAATTGTATAGGTTGTTATATGTGTTTGGTGAGAGCTTAGGTTAATCAAAGATTCAAATTTCAAACCCATTTCACCATATATGCATCCTTACCTTCACCCTAGCCCCATTACAACGTATGAAAAGACCTCATGATATATGTATGTATGCATTGAATAATTGTTGATTGTTAGATGAAAAACAAACCTTAGAAAGCATGATTGGAGGAGAATTGAGTGGATCGACCTTATACACTTGAGCGACTAGAGCGGATACACATCCGGTGAGGGTTCGATGCTCAATTCCTTGTTCCCGGCTTTCATGAGCTTTCTTCTTGCAAGTCTATTTGAACTTCATTTTTTCTATTTGAATTGGTGGGATTCATGAATCGTCATACTATCTTTGCCCTATTTGCTCATATATATTCTTGAAGATTGATTTACTTTTGACCAAGTAGGTAGAATCACTTTGCATTTAGTTGCATTCATATAGATAGGTTTATATAGTTTCTTTGCATTGAATAAATGTCCATACCCCCCTTTTCTTGTCCTTCTTTATTCTTAGCATGAGGACATGCTTGGTTTAAGTGTGGAGAGATTTGATGCACTACTATTTTGTGGTGCATTTTATGCTTAATTTAGTGGATTTTATCAACTTTTCTCACATTTATTCAATGAAATAGCATGGATTTGTAATTTTTTCCTAATTTGTGCATAAGTGTGAAAACATGCTTTTTAGGCCCTTAATTGGTTAATTTTAATTCACCTTTAATTCCATTCGATGCCTTGATATGTTTGTTAAGTGATTTCAGGTTTAGAAGGCAAAGATTGGGTTGAAGGAATGAAGAAAAAGTATACAAAAGTGGGAGAACTCATGAAGAAAAGAAGGAATTGCAAAGTTGTCAATCCTGACCTCTTCGTACTTAATCGGTCATAACTTGATCTATAGAGGTCCAAATCCGGCGGCTTTAGTTGCGTTGGAAAGCTAACATCCGGGGCTTCAAAATGATATAAAATTTGTCATAGTTTCTCTGCGTTTGGTGACACGTACATGTAGATTCACGCGCACGCGTCGCAGATCAGCGTGGGCCATTTTTGGGGAAAACATGGCCAGCGATTTCTAGCTCATTTTGGGGCCAATCCAACTCATTTTCTGATCCTATTGAACCTAAGAATTGAAGGGGAATGAACCAAGGAGTCATAGTTTAGTTTTCATCATGTTTTAGGTTAGAATTCTAGAGAGATAAGCTCTCTCTTCTCTCTAGAATTAGGTTAGATTAGATTCAAATCTCTTCTTAGATCTAGATTTTAATTCTTGTTTTCATCTATTCTTTCTTTCAATTTCTTGTTGCTATATCTTTACTCTTTTAGTTCCTTTTGTTAATTTCTTATTCTAGTCATTTTTATGTTCATGCACTTTTGTTCCCTTTGATTTCAATTAATGTAATTTATGTTTTATGTTCTTTTATTGTTTAATTGCTTTGTTCTTGTTATTTCCTTGCATTTGGTAGTGTTAGATTTTATATTTCTTGTCATTTTACTATGCTTTTCTTTTATGCCTTCCAAGTGTTTGATAAAATGCTTGGTTGGGTTTTAGTGTAGATTTTTCTCCTCTTGGCTTGGGTTGAGTAATTGGAGACTCTTGAGTTATCAAACTCTTTTGTTGATTGATAATTGAAAGTTACTAGTTGACTTGAATTTCACTAAAGCTAGTCTTTCACTATGATTTGACTAGGACTTGTGGACTCAACTTGATTATATCCACTTGACTTCCCTTCATAGTTAGAGGTTAACTAAATGGAGCAATGGACAATTCTTGTCACAATTGATGATGATAATGAGGATAGGACTTCTAATTCTCATTCCTTGCCAAGAGCTTTCATAGTTATTAGCTTATTTCTCTTGTTATTTACATTTCTTATCTCTTATTATAAAAATCCCAAAACATTTCTTCATAGCCAATAACAAAACACTTCATTGTAATTCCTAGGGAGAACGACCCGAGATTAATTCTCTCGGTTATTTTATTGGGGTTGAACTAGTGACAACCATATTTTACTTGATGTGAGGATTGTTTGTTGGTTTAGAAACTATACTTGCAACGAGAATTTATTGTGAAATTCTATACCATCAAATTTTTCTTCAGCAATAGATAATGGCATTCAATAAGTTGCTACCCCTTTGATTATTCTCCTTGTTTGGTTTAGCATGAGGACATGCTATTGTTTAAGTGTGGGAGAATTGATGAGTCCATATTTTTCGATATATTTTAGCTTGATTTGAATGAATTTCATCACATAAACTCAAACTTAAGCACCAAAATAGCATACTTTTTGTTTTATCCCTAAATTGGACTTAAATGTGAAAACATGCAATTTTGTGCTTGAATTGAGTAATTTAATTCCAGTTTTATTCCATTTGATGCCACGACTTGTTTGTTGAGTGATTTCAGGTCAATTAAGCAAGAATGGATAGCCAAAAGTGGAAGAAAGCATGTACAAGGGAGAACACATGAAGAAAACAACGAAAAGCACACAGAGGCAAGTGTGCGTGCGCACAAGTACCTGTGCGTACGCACAAGAGGAAATTTGTATGTGTGCATGCGCACAACCATCTGTGCATGCGCACAATCATCTGTGCGTACGCACAAGACCTTGCACGTGGTTTCATTAATGAAACACGTGCTGCGCAATTTCTGAGGACTTTTGGCCCAATTTTGGAAGCTCCAATGCTAAATTGAAGTGCTATATGAAGGGAGTATCAACACATATGAAGGCATTAGGACTTAGAACTTTATTTTTACATTTTTCATATAGTAGGAGTAAGAGTAGTGTAGATTAGGGAGAGCTCTCTTAGGGTTTTTAATTAGGGTTCCTTGTAGCATTTTATAGGAAACTTTGCTTTTAGATTTTGCTCATCTTTTGTAAGTACTCTTAAATTTCCTCTTTAATTCCACTACTTTTGCTTTTATTTTCTTATGGTTCAAGATGCTTTGTTTATACATGCAATTTTGGTTTCTTGGAATTTTGATAGATGAATTTAATGTTTTATGCTTCCTTTATGTTTGATTGAATGTTAATTATTGATATTGTGAATATTTGGGTTATAGCTTTCACTTGTCTTTGCAATTTTCCATGTTTTACTTTATGCCCACAAGTTGTTTGTGAAAATGCCAACCTTAGAATTTGAGTAGATTTTCACACCTTGGCTTAGGATTTGAGTTCCTAGGATACTAAAGTCATAATTTCTGACATTTAGTGGCAATTCTTGGGTAGTTAGTTGACTCTTGTTTTCATTGACGCTAGCTTTTTACCAACTAGTTTGGTAAGTGATGGGCGAGCTCTGCTCGATGGTCTAGAATTTCTCTCATAGAAATAAAAACTTCGTTGTAAGCATAGCTCCAAACCAACAAATAATTCTCACATCAAAAATTTGGTTGTCACGAATAACAAAATCCCAAATAAGAATTAACTGAAGTATTTGAACTCCGAGTCGTCTCAAAAGGAATTGCAATGAAGTGGTCAATTATTGGCTATAAAGGGGCAAAAGGGTTTTGGTTTATAAGAGGAACAAGAAAAAGTAAATCAAGCAAGTAATTAAAGAAAGCAAGATGAAGAACTCTTGGCTAAGACTTAGGTAGCTGAGATCACTATCCCTGTCAACAATTCAAATATTGATGATTATGAGGAACCGAGCGCATTAGATCTACTCACTAAAGCCTTAAGTACGTAATGTCTACTCCTAGGCTTGGAGTACGTCAAATGGCTTGATCAACATCAATCCATAAGTCCCAACCTAGCTACCAATTAACTTAGTAGTAGGGTAGAGTCAATGGTTATCAAATTGATCCCCAAGGGTTCTAGAATTACCAATTCAATGAAGCCCAAGGACTCAAGATCACTCAATCCCCTTAGCCTAGGCCAAGAGTCAAGAGAACTACTCAAAAACTATAGGAAGCATTCTATCAAACACCTAATGTGCAATAAAAGTAAACATCACAAAATGCTAAAATTAAGGAAACCCATAACTAACATAAGCAAGAACTCAACAATATCAATGAAGACAAACATAAAAGAGACATGGAAACATAAAGTTGCATTAAAAGGAAATTAGATCCAACAATGTTCATCAAAATAAAAGAGAGCAAAATGAGAAATTAACATTACAACTAAGAAAGTCAAGATGAGAAATTGTAAAAGAAACAAGATGAAATCAAGTAATTAATTCAAGATCCAAGACAATTTAACCTATTCCTAACCTAATTCTAGAGAGAAGAGGGAGCTTCTCTCTCTAGAAAACTAACTAAAGGCTCATGTTGACTAACTAATTCTGCATGAAATACATTCAGAAACAAGTTGGATTTGGGCCTGGGCAGCTCAGAAATCGCCCCCAGCGTTTTGCCTTTAAGTGGGTCACGTGCGAGTAATGGCGCGTACGTGCCATGTGTGCGTGCGTGTCGATTGGCTGTTTCTTCATATGCGCGTACGCGTCATATATGCGTGTGTGTCGATATGCGATGTCACTTCTGCGCGCGTGCGCCTTGTACGCTTGCGCGCCCATCGATGCTTTTCCAATTCTTGTTTCCTCATGCATTCTCCACTTTGTATGCTTTTCTCCTCATTTCTTCCATCCAATACTTGCCTTATGAACATGAAATCACTCAACAAATACATCAAGGCGTCGAACGGAATTAAAATGAGTTAAAATTACCAATTTAGAGGCCTACAAGGCATGTTTTTACACTTAAGCATAATTTAAGGGAGAATTACAAAACCATACTATTTCATTGAATAAATGTGGGAAAAGGTGATAAAATCCCCTAAAATAAGCACAAGATAAACCACAAAATTGGAGTTTATCAAACCTCCCCACACTTAAACTAAGCATGTCCTCATGCTAAAATCAAGAAAGAAGCAAAGGGGTATCAACATTTATTCAATGCAAACTAACTAAATGCAATCTATCTATATGCAATCTATCTACATGAATGCATCCACTTGGTCAAAACAAGTCAATTTCCAAGAATACATATACAAACACAAGGGCTAAGGTAATAGCAATCAAATCAACCCACAATTGAATTGAATCATTGAAAGATTTTACAAACTTGCAAGAAAAGATGATCATGGGTGGAAACATGTAATTGAGCGATCGAACTCTCGCCGGATGTGTATCCGCTCTAGGCACTCAAGTGTATGGGGTTGATTCACTCAAGTCTTCCCTAATCATGCTCTCTAAGATTTGTTTTTCATCTAACAATCAACAATTACTTTATGCATGCATACAAATATCATGAGGACTTTCCCATGGGTTGTAATGGGACTAGGGTCAAGGTAGGGGGCATATGGTCAAGTGAGCTTGAGATTTGAATCTTTGATTAACTTAAACTTCCCACCTAACCTATGACAACCTATACAATTCTAAACAATCCTAGCTATCCATTCTTCACTTTTTCACACACTCATGCATTCTCTTTTGATCACCATACATATGCTTTGATTATTATTGAACTTCACCTTGGGGCATTTTTGTCCCTTTTTTATTGCAATTCTTTTTCTTTCTTTTATCATTAATTTTTCTTTTTAAACTAAAATATGTACAAGAGCATCAATGCATATGGTTTACACATGATTAATATATGAGTGTGTACCCAATTCCCAAGATTTTCAACCCAACTACAAAACATGCTTTCATCTCTTACCCAATGTACCCAACTTTCCCAAAATCTAGTAATGAACACTCTCATTAGCCTAAGCTAATCAAAGATCCAAACAGGGGACATTTATTGTTTTTTACTTAGTCTTGTAATGTGCTACAATTATGAACAAATGGGTTAAGCATAGGCTCAAATTGGCTAACAATGGAAGATAAAAGGTAGGCTATTTGGGTAAGTGAGCTATTTGAACAATGGCCTCAATCATATACATGCATGTATACACAAAATAATGGACATAAAAAATCAAACAAATCAAAGATTACAATCATAGGAAGAAAATAATGCACACAAGAATGAAAATAAGTGGTTTTATATAATGTAACCACACAATTAAGGCTCAAAACTCGCATGCTTGTGTTCTTAGCTCAAAAATCATGTTCCACAAAGTATATAATTCAAGCAAGTTCTAAAAAAAATTTTTTTTCAATCAATAGGGGTGCCTTATAGATAAAATCCTTGGAAAATATCATGATTTTGACTAAGCTTAATATATACATATGAAAAATAAGAAAATGTAACTAAGAATCCTAAAATGAAATGCAAAAGTGTTGGGATTAGAAACTTGTCACCCAAAAATGCCACATGGTCAGACAACCTCCCCACACTCAAAAGTTTTCACCGTCCTCGGTGCACTAAATGAGCAAAGGGGTACAGTGACTCTCCGAGTTGCCACCTTCATCTGGTAGGTCACCTGGTGCTGCGTGTTCTTCCTTCCGCTTCCATTTTTGCTTGTGGTGCATCAATCATGAAAAACAAAATACACACCGTAAGATGAGAAAATACAAAAATAAGGAAGCGTGAATTATTGGAATGAGGTAAATCACTAGAATTGAGTGGGTGAATTGGTGTAACATTGATGAAAGATAGTTGTGTGGGTTCTAAAATTGTGCGCAGTTTAGAATACACACACACTAGTACAAAAAGTTATGTCCCAATCACACAAAAAAAAAACATGTACTTCACTCATTCTAGTGTGCTTGAGATACTTTAAAAGACTTGTAGGTTAAGGCAACCAAACAGGTAGTGAAGAAGCATAAAAGCATTCAAGCTAAAAGTCAAGGAATTGTGAAATTGGATAATTAATGGACATTGATTGATGTGTAAGTTAACTTAGTGAACAAAATGGTATATGAGACTTACACAACAAACAATGACACATATTGAAGTTGTTGCAACACCTAAGTGACATAGAGGTGGAACACATGGATGCTATGGAACTTAGGAAAAAGAATATAGAAGTCAAAATCAATCACATAGCAAGCATGGTCCACAAAGCTTAAAAAGCTCAAAAATATGTCACTAGGTAAGCTTTCGATCCAATTTCGCAATTCCACAATCTCAATTCATGAAATAGGTGATGCTCAATCGGAACAAGCATCCTAAAAAAATGCATTGATAATGTACAATTGCCTAACAATAGATGATGGATGCATGGTGGCCAAAACATGCAATTCAAAGAGTTAAGATGCATGAAGGCAATGTAACATGTACTTGGTATTCACAAATGTTCAACATGAAGATCCAAAACCAAGTAATAAATTGTAACCTCAATAAAGGAATCCAACAATGACAATAACAACAATGATGTTAAACTAACATCCTCTTAGTAATGAGCAGCAGTAAACAATAAACAAGATTAGTAATCCAACACTTATAATGGAAAACAAAAATTAAACTAACTAACTGCTAAAAGAAATGGTGTTACATGGTGTTTGGTAGTGTTGGATGATGTTTGAAGGGTGGAAGGAAAGAAGAGAAGAGAGAAGAAGGAAAGAAATAGAAAAGAGATGAGAAAAGAACATAGTTGGATGCAGGACATTCCACGCGTGCGCGTCCGTGATGCGTGCGCATGGATTGGTAAAGGGAAAACGACGCGTACACGTGAGGCACGCGTGCGCCTCGTGGGTTATTTCGAGAGTGACGCGTACGTATGAAGTGCACGTACGCGTGCATAGCTTTGCGCGAGAGGAACAAAACGCGCACATTGCAGGCACAACTCTCGGAAAAATGGCTGGGAAGTGGAAAAATTTAATCCACACGTACGCGTGCATGACGCGTGTGTGTGGATGGCCGAAAATACTTGGGTCATGCGTACGTGTGAAGCACGCGTGCGCGTGGATGGTGCTCTGTTTTTCAAAAATTTTCTATATTTTTGCACCAAACCAAGCATTTCAAGCGTCCAAATAGCTACTAAAACATCATAAAACCTTAATTAACCTACTAGACTCCCAAATAAACCTAACTAACTAAACAAAACATGAAATTAAACCTAAATTACCATTATTTACAAAAGAGAAAAGGGACATATTTTACCATGGTGGGGTGCCTCCCACCTAGCACTTTTGTTTATTGTCCTTAAGTTGGACTTTTGGGGAGCTCTTCATCAAGGTGGCTTGAATCCATCCTTGAACATCCACCAATGCTTGGACTTCCATTGTGCTTCATCATTCAAAGTTAATAACTCCAAGCTTTGATGGAGTCTTTCACAAACCATGGGCTCCCATAGTTAACCCTCCTTTTGAAATCTGGGATCCCATACTTTGTTTTCACACCCGTCTTTAAATTGATCGCTTTGATTCCGTCCGGGTGGTAAGAAAGCCGAATTCTCATGAAAGCACCAAACGATGTTCCTAGACCCATTCAATTGAGCACTACACCAATCCATGCTCCTTAATTTCGAGCTTCCAACCATAATGAGCCTAGACTTACAACGCCAACCACTAAACATCCTCTTCTTACGCTTAATTCAACAAAGCGCTCTAAGTTGGCCATCTGTCTCAAGCAAACCATATTCAAGTGGGATAATAAAGCTAAGAGTTAGAAGTTTTACCCACTCAAATGAAGGATTAGATGACAACCTAGGTAGAGGAGTTCCCAACGATCTTGACAAAGCACACTCCACTCCCGTCCATCCTCTTCTAGATGCGTCCACCACTTGACAAGGTTCTTCAAGCTCTACCTCTTGCCAAGCTTCCTCAAGTTCACATTCTTCTTCACCAAGTTCTTCTACCTCTTCCCCATCACTCTCATCATAGATAGGAGGCTTAGTGAAGTCTTCCTCATTATCAATTCCAAGCATATTGGGGAAGGACTCATCATACTCAAAAGGATCACATGTTGATTCGGAATCATCATAAATAGGAGGGCTTGTTGCTTGGAACACTTCTTCCAATTCTCCAATCACATTGTGCCTTGGAGGTTGTGCACTCTCCTCCTCAACATCAACTTCAAACTCCACGAAAGAAGGCTCTTCAATTTGTGATTCCTCTATGTAATCAACATATCCTAAAGCTCCAACCACTACTTCCTTTTGTTCAATAATCTCCACCTCCTCCTCTTGTTGCATTTCTTACTTTAACTTCTCTTTCTCACCTTGGAGCTTTAAATTCACTCCCTCACTAAGCTTTTTGGTTGCTTCTTCACATTCAACAATGGGAGTGCCTTGATCGCATAGGCTTAGACAGGATGAGACTATGTTGCCAATGGCTTCTACCATGATAGCCATCTTAGCTCTCAACTCCTTAAACTTCTTTTCATCCTCCTCGTGTTGCCTTAAGATATGAGATTCAAGATCTCTTAAGTCTAGCGTGAGGGCTTCATCAAGAATTGGTGGTGGAAGAGAGGGTTCATTATTTGAGGGAAGGTTGTTGTAATTGGAAGGTGGTTCATGTTGGTGAAATTCTTGAGGTGGTGTGTATGGACTTTGTGGTTCTTGTGCATATTGGTGTTGGAATGTTGGATATGGGTTAGGATCATATGGAGGTGGATGGTGGTAGAAGGCTTGTGAGTGTGGTGGAGGGCAATGTTGAAGAGGGGGTTCATATGCATGTGGTGGTTGTGGTTGACAATCACAATAAGGGTCATCGCACACATTGGATTGGTATGCATTAGGATTAGGATTATACCCATAAGAGTTCGGAGGAGGTTGTTGCCAAGAAGGTTGTCCATAAGCTTGGGGCTCCTCCCATCTTTGATTTCCAAATCCTTGATGCACATCCTCATTGAAGCTTCCATTTTCTACAACATAGTTTGAACCAAACTCATAGCCAAAGTGATGAGAATTCATAGTGAGAGAGAAAACAAAAACAAATTCTAATAAGAAGCAAAGAAAACCAAATTCTAAAACTAGCAAAAACTAACAAACAACCCAAAAATCAAGCTATTCACAATATATACAATAGCCAATAACATAGCACCATTGCAATTCCCCGGCAACGGTGCCATTTTGATGGGCGAGCTCTGGTCGATGGTCTAGAATTTCTCTCATAGAAATAAGAACTTCGTTGTAAGCATAGCTTCAAACCAACAAATAATTCTCACATCAAAAATTTGGTTGTCACGAATAACAAAATCCTAAATAATAATTAACCAAAGTATTTGAACTCCGGGTCGTCTCACAAGGAATTGCAATGAAGTGGTCAATTATTCGCTATAAAGGGCAAAAGGGTTCTGGTTTATAAGAGGAAAAAGAAAAAGTAAATCAAGCAAGTAATTAAAGAAAGCAAGATGAAGAACTCCTGGCTAAGACTTAGGTAACTGAGATCACTATCCTTGTCAACAATTCAAATATTGATGATTATGAGGAACCGAGCACATTAGGTTTACTCACTAAAGCCTCAAGTACGTAATGTCTACTCCTAGGCTTGGAGTACGTCAAATGGCTTGATGAACATCAATCCATAAGTCCCAACCTAGCTACCAATTAACTTAGTAGTAGGGTAGAGTCAATGGTTATCAAATTGATCCCTAAGGGTTCTAAAATTACCAATTCAATGAAGCCCAAGGACTCAAGATCACTCAATCCCCTTAGCCTAGGCCAAGGGTCAAGAGAACTACTCAAAAACTATAGGAAGCATTCTATCAAACACCTAACGTGCAATAAAAGTAAACATCATAAAATGCTAAAATTAAGGAAACCCATAACTAACATAAGCAAGAACTCAACAATATCAATGAAGACAAACATAAAAGAGACATGGAAACATAAAGTTGCATTAAAAGAAATTAGATCCAACAATGTTCATCAACATAATAGAGAGCAAAATGAGAAATTAACATTACAACTAAGAAAGTCAAGATGAGAAATTGTAAAAGAAACAAGATGAAATCAAGTAATTAATTCAAGATCCAAGACAATTTAACCTAATCCTAACCTAATTCTAGAGAGAAGAGGGAGCTTCTCTCTCTAGAAAACTATTTAAAGGCTCATGTTGATTAACTAATTGCTCCCCCTTTGCTTAGACTTCAATTCTGCATGAATTACACTCAGAAACAAGTTAGATTTGGGCCTGGGCAGCTCAGAACTCGCCCCCAGCGTTTTGCCTTTAAGTGGGTCACGTGCGAGTAACGGCACGTACGTGCCATGTGTGCGTGTGCGTTGATTGGTTGTTTCTTCATCTGCGCGTACGTGTCATGTACGCGTGTGCATCGATATGCGATGTCACTTCTGCACGCGCATGCCTTCTACGCTTGCGCGCCCATCGATGCATTCCTAATTCTTGTTTCCTCATGCATTCTCCACTTTGTATGCTTTTCTCCTCATTTCTTCCATCCAATACTTGCCTTATGAACCTGGAATCACTCAACAAATACATCAAGGCATCGAACGGAATTAGAATGAGTTAAAATTACCAATTTAGAGGCCTACAAAGCATGTTTTTACACTTAAGCATAATTTAAGGGAGAATTACAAAACCATGCTATTTCATTGAATAAATGTGGGAAAAGGTGATAAAATCCCCTAAAATAAGCACAAGATAAACCACAAAATTGGGGTTTATCATTAAGTTAGCCATGACTTATGGATTAAGGTCAATTATGCTTGCTTGACTTACTCCTCGATGTTCCGGGTTAACTAGGTGAGATTGACTCATCATAATTGCCATAGTTGTGGTTATGACGATGATAGGATTCCCTGGATTCTCTTATTCCCAAGTTACGGCTCTTTATTGCATTTATAGCATCCACCCTAAGTTTTGATCTTGTTTTCTCTATACTTGCATTAATTCCCAATTTTGATCATTGTTTAGTTCTTTTATTTCTTGAGTTCCTTTAATCTTTAGTTCTTTGATTATAAAAACCCCCTTTTTGTCCCCACAACCAAGACCGTAACACTTCCAATTGCATTCCAAGGGAGAACGATCTGAGCTTTCATTACTCTCGGTTATGATATGAATCTGGAAAAAAACTAAACTTTGATTGAGAGGATTGTTTGTTGGTCTAGGCTATACTTGCAACGAAGAGATTCTTATTTTAAGAAATTCTAGATCGACAATAGTCCACTCATCACATACACCTGAGCCAAAGGCCAAGACTGAGGGAGCAGTTGAGGAGCCAGCAGCTGCAGAGGTTGTTGCTAAACCGACCTGAGACATTATCATCTACCAGCCACCATAGTACCAACCACCGCTAGATGGTGGAGCTTCATAGAGCCAGCCATCCCCATCCCGATTTTTTGGCATAGAGGACTGTGTGATGCTTAAGTGTGGGGTAGAATTCTCTACTTTTTGGGTGTAAAAACTCTCTCCTAAACACTTGTTATTTAGTTTATTTTTAGTTATTATTATGCTTTTGTGAATATTTTTAGTACTTTGTCTTATGCACTCTATACTTTTATTTTGATCATTTGTATATATGTTAGTTGCTTCTAGTTTATCTTTAGTTTATCTTTAGTATTGCATTTGCACTTTATTTTACTTGATATATAGCTTATAGATAGAAGTTGTGATTGGATAATGTGAATGGCATAGTGCCTAGTTCAATTTTGTCCTAATTGTTCATGATGGTTTTTGGATATTGAAAATTAGGAATAGAACTAGGAAAATTTTTTATGAGCATTGCATCCATCACAACATACATACATACATATAGGAAGTAATTTTGATGAAAAACAATAAATATTTCCAAGAATTTTGTTTTCAGTGTGTTCTATTGAATTAATTTGGAAAATTATTTTTAAACTTGCTTGAATGAATTTTTATGGAACATAGAAGAGAGATAGAACAAACAACCTTGTGAGTTGTTGAGCCTATAATGTGTGGTTGCATATTTTAACCACAAGTTTTGTTCATTGTGTGATATGCTCCTTCTATGATTGTGATCTTGGTTTTGCTTGATTCTTTATTTATAATAGTTGATGTTTGAATGCATTGAGCATGATTGAGGCCATTTTTGAATTAAACTCACTCACCCATATGGACTTACCCTTGCATATACCTTTGTTAACCCCTTTTGAGCCTTACCCTATTGTTTTTAAGATCACCACATTACAACCTTAAGCAAAAAACCATGATTTACCTTGAATGGAGTCCTTGATTAGCTTAGGTTGAGGGGTGTGTTTCATTTAAGTGTGGGGGAATTCTGGGAAGCATTGGTAGAGAAAAATTTTTATTTTAGATCTTTATTAAAAATTTTGGAAAATGGGTGTATTGTGTATGAACTATTAAACCATATGCATTTATCTTGAATAAAAAATAAATAAATAAAAAAAACAGTAAAAAAAGGGGACAAAAGTTACCCCAAAAAGAAAAGAAATGAATAACGAATGCATATGTGATGTGAATGAAATAGCATACATGAATGTGTGTAAAATGAGATTATGGAAGGTTAGGATTGTATACTTCTGTTATTGGATTGATATAGGTTGAGTTGGATACTTAAACTAATTAATCAAAGATTCAACTTAGTCCACTTAGCCATATTTATCCCACCTTAACCTAACCCCATTACAACCCTAAGAATTCCTCATGATTTTTGCATTCATGCATCATATGTTTGTTGATTGTTAGATGAAAAAAAAAATCCTTGAAAGCATGATTAGAGGAGACTTGAGTGATTAAACCCTAAACACCGAGCGTTGAGAGTGTATACACACCTAGTGAGGGTTTGATTACTCAATTCTATGTCTCCACTTCTCTTATCATGTATTCTTGCAAGTTGTTTCATTTTGATGAGTTGGATCAATTCTTTAGATTTTGATTGCATTGAATTACTTCTTTGCTTAGTCCTATATGTTCATATCTTGCTTGGAAATTTGTTAGTTTGTTTATCCTCTCAATCAAAGTTTGATTTTCAAATTA
The DNA here is from genome assembly GCF_000816755.2 of Arachis ipaensis. Classification (NCBI taxonomy): domain Eukaryota; kingdom Viridiplantae; phylum Streptophyta; class Magnoliopsida; order Fabales; family Fabaceae; genus Arachis; species Arachis ipaensis. The sequence goes on along the minus strand of NC_029790.2, from coordinate 52,547,266 downwards.
AAATTATAATCGAGAGTAATTTAACCTCGGGTCATTCTCCCTAGGAATGCAATTAAGATGTCACACTTTCGGTTGTGAGGAAAAGGGGTTTTGAAATCAAAGAACGAAAGATTAAAAGAACTCAAGAAATAAAAGAACTAAGAGAAGGTCAAAATTGAAATTAATGCAAGTGAAAATGAAGTAAGGTCAAAACTAGTGAAAATGCAAAGATATGTATAATAGAGCCTTGACTTGGGATTCAGAATTAAGGAATCCTATTATCGTCATAACCACAACTATGGCAACTATGATGAGTCAATCTCACTTAGTCAACCCCTAACATCGAGGAGTAAGTCAAGCAAGCATAATTGACCTTAATCCATAAGTCCTAGCTTACTTACTAATTGCTTAGTAAGAAGCTAGCGTCAATGGAAACAAGAGTCAACTAACTACCCAAGAATTGCCACTAAATGTCGAATATTGATGACATGTCATCATGTCATATTTTTCTATGCTTTTTCATACAAGAAATTGATGATTAGTGCTTAAATATTGAATGCTTTTGTGCTTAAATGGTATATTTCTTTGATCTTTTGATTTTATAAATTTTGTAGGAAATAATAGAAGAAGAAGCAATAAAAGCACTAAAAAGAAGAATCATACTCCCAAGGTGGCAAAAGAGTTAGAAACAAACTCGAAGAGGCTTCTGAGGTAAGCAAAGAGGATTTGCAACCTTGACCTCTTAACACTCCAACAAGAATAACTTGAGCTACAAAACTCCAAATGAGGTGATTTTAGTGGCATTGGAAAGTAGAAATCTAGAGCTTTCCAAACATATATGGCACTGCATAGGGGACTGACGAACGATTTTTCTATCGGTAAAGAATAAGAGTGATCGTGTTGCAAGAATAGATTCTGAACCAACAGAAAATCCTTTCGTACAAACGTTTGGTTGTCACAAGTAACAAACCTAATAAAATTTATAAACCGAAGTATTCAAACCTCGGGTCATCTTCTCAAGGAATTGTAGGGAGGTATGATTTATTATTGGTTATGGAAAACAGTATTTTTGGGTTTTTTAATGTATAAGATAAAAAGAAAGAATAGTAAATGGCAAGAAAGTAAAGTGTAAGGAATTAATTTAAATAAATAATAAAACTCTTGGCAAGGTATAAGAACTGGAAGTCCTATCCTAGTTATCCTTATCGATTATGATGAGAATTGGATTTTTCTCCCACTTTGTTAACCTCTAACTATGAAGGTAAGTTAAGTGGATGAATTGATTTGAATCCTCAAGTCCTAGTCTTTCCTTGGGAAAGGCTAGAGTTAGTGGAACTCGAGTTAATTCTTGAAGAATTCCAATTTTCAGTCAACACCTCGAGTTTGATAACTAAAGCGTCACCAATTATTTAACCAAAGCCAAAATGGAAAATTCTAAATTAAATTGAAGACATCATAAATAGAATAAAGCAATCATAAATCTGAAACACATCAAATTACATTTAAACATAAATTCAAATCTAACATGGAGTTCATAAACCAACATTAACAAACAAAAATAAAATAATAGAATAAATAAAAGTAGAAGAACATTGAACCTGGGATTGAGAAGCAATCCTAAAATTAAAAGAAATCCTAAATACTAATCCTAAGAGAGAGGAGAGAATCTCTCTCTCTAAAACCTACATCTAAAACTAAAAATTATGAATTATGAGCTGATGATTATGAATGGATGCATTCCCGCACTTTATAGCCTCTAATCTGTGTTTTTTGAGCCGAAAACTGGATCAAAAACAGCCCAGAAATCGCCCCCAGCATATTCTGGTACGTACAGGTCGCGGGAAAGTGACGCGGAAGCGTCGTCCACGCGTTTGCGTGGATTGCGTTTCTGCCAGGTCATGCGTCCGTGTGATCCACGCGTTTGCGTCACCTGGCTTCAGGTTAGCTATGACAAATTATATATCGTTGTGAAGCTCCAGACGTTAGCTTTCCAACGCAACTAGAATCATCTCATTTGGACCTCTGTAGCTAAAGTTATAGTCGTTTGAGTGCAAAGAGGTCAGGCTGGACAGCTTAGCAATTTTTCCAACTTCTTGTATTCCTTCCACTTATGCATGCTTCCTTTCCATCCTCTGAGCCATTCCTGCCCTGTAATCTCTGAAATCACTTAACACACATATCATGGTATTGAATGATAATAAGAGAGGATTAAAGTTAGTAATTTAAAGGCCAAAGAAGCATGTTTTCAATCATAGCACAAAATCAGGAAGGAGAACGTAAACTCATGCAAATCATATGAATAAGTGTATGAAAGATTGATAAAATCCACTCAATTGAGCACAAGATAAACCATAAAATAGTGGTTTATAAACCTCCCCACACTTAAACATTAGCATGTCTTCATGCTAAGCTCAAGAGAAGCTATAAAGATGAAGAGGAATGATAGAATGTATGAAATGCAACCTATCTATATGAATGCAACTACATGCTAAGATGTTTCTATCTACTTGGTTAAAAGTAAATAAGCTCTTCAAGACAAACATAAATCAGATTTCACTAATTCAAATTATACAATAAAAGACAAGTAAACTTGTAAGAAGACAGCCCATGAAAGCCGGGAACATAGAATCAAGCATTGAACCCTCACTGGTAGTGTATATCACTCTAATCTCTCAAGTGTCTAGGGTTAATCACTCTACTCTTCTCTAATCATACTTTCTAAACTTTGTTCTTCATCTAACCAATCAACAAATATTTAGTATACTAATGCAAACATCATGAGGTCTTTTCAGGGTTGTAATGGGGCTGAGGTAAAGGTAAGGGTACATGTATGGCCAAGTGAGCTATAATATGAATATTTGACTAACCTAAGCTCTCACCTAATATATATATACTCTATATACTTTTAAATTCATGTCTAGCTACCCATAATTCCCACTTTTGTATGATTCCCATACTCATGTGCCAAATTTTTTATATTTACTTTACTTTTATCACATGTGCATTGATCTTTTTATTAACTTAGCATTGGGGTAATTTTGTCCCCTTATTTATTTACTTATTATTATTTTTTTCTTTTTTTTTCTTTCTTTTTTTGAACATAAAAATAAACATAGTTTATCAATGCACATAGATTTTTAATTTTTATAGTTTTACATGAGTAGGCACCCAAATTCTCATTATACTATCATGACACATTCCCTTATTATCTTTTGTTCCCACAATTTTCCCATACTTAATTGACACACAATTTTATCTTAAGATAACCAAAGATTCAATTGGGGTGATTACTTGTTTTTCCACTTAAGGCTAGTGATGTGGTAAAATACAGAACAAATAGGGATAAAAAAGCTCAAAGTGGCTAACAAAGGTAATTGAAAGGGTAGGCTTATTTGGGATAAGTGAGTAAAAAATTCAAATAATGGCCTCAATCATATGCAAGCATGTAAATATACTAAATAATGGACATACAGACTGGAACAAAATATAGATTACAATCATAGAGAAGGAAACACACAAGAATAAAATATTATGGTTAAATGATGTAACCATATAAATAAGCTCAAAGTCTCACAGGTTGTGTGTTCTTTGGCTCAAAAACCATGTTCCAAATACAACTTCAAACAAGTTTTAACATAAAAATTTTTCAATTTAAATTAGTGAAAATTTTCAAAAATAGAGTCCTAAAAAGAAATTTATTACTTTAACCAAGTAGTAACTAAATGCATAAAATCAAACAAACATGCAATTAAACATGCAAATGCAATAATGAACAAACAAAGAAAATAAAACAATGGTGTTAGAAAGAAGAAAATAGCTAACCCATGCAGATCGGTATCGACCTCCCCACACTTAAAGATTGCACCGTCCTCGGTGCATGCTAAGATGTGCAGGTGGACGGGTTGTTCCAACTGATGCTTTTCTTCAAGGATTGTGCAGATGGACTTGTTTGTCTCCCCTTTTGGAAGTTTCTCCCTTTTTTCGTCTTCGGTGGCCAGCCTGAAAGAAGAGAAAAGAAGAACAGTAACCCAGAAATAAAGATAAAATAAAATATGGTTGGGTTAATGCCAAATAATGAGGGTCTCAATTACATGGTAGCTACAACATGCAAGTGAGAAAACAGTAGAAGTACATGGCAAATCAAGAGTGCAAAAATTTGCAACAATAGGGAAGAGAGTGTGGGTAAAGAGAGATAATATAAATTCATGTCAATATAAAAGTAATATAGGTATAAAAGATTGGCATTGATAATATTACCTAACCAGAATAAAACAAGTCACTAAGCACCCAAAATAATTCAAGAGAAGATGCAACAGTTAAATAAGAAAATTAACACCAAAGGAAAAATAATGAATTTAGAAAAGAAAAGAAAAATATGCACTAAATTAAAATGAAATGAATGAAATATGAAAATAAATTAAGTAAAATAGATTGAAGGTGAAAAGGAATGAGAAGTGAAAGAAATAAAGTAAGAAAGAAAGAAGAAAAGATAGAAGAAATTAGGATTAGAAAAGAAAAGAGAAGATAGTTGGCGCTGATTTGGATGAGTTGTGCGGCGCAGGCGATGCGGACGCGTGAGTGACGCGGTCGCGTGGTACGCGATAAGGTCAGGTGACGCAGACGCGTGGGTCACGCGTTCGCATGGAGTGATTTGTGCCATTCGCGCGAATGCAGCCTCGCATTCGCGCAACTCTCTGTTCAAAACTCCTTTCGCCATATTTTTGGGTGACGCGGTCGCATGGTTGACGCGATCGCGTGGATGGCCATATTTTGAAAATGACGCGGACGCATGGGGCACGCGTTCGTGTGGTAAGGCTTGTGCTTCTAGCACCGTTCCAGCCCCATTCCAGCCTAACTTGCTGCCAAACACCCGTGTACGTCGATTTTACAGGGCCACGCGTTCGCGTGGGTGACGCGGACGCGTGGGAGGCATTTTTCCCACATGACGCGGATGCGTCATCGACGTGGTCGCATGGATCAATTTGTGCCAAAGGCACGCCTCCAGCCACGCTCTCGCGTGACTCTCTGTTCAATTCTCTTTTCTTCAAAATGCACTGGTGACGCGGACGCGTCAGCGACGCTGCCGTGTCGCGTGCATTTTTTTTTTTTTAATGATGCAGTATGCAGAATGCAATGCTTAATATGAATGCTATGCATGATTCCAGTTTCAATCAAAACTCAAAAATAGACTAAAATTAAAACTGAAAAAAAGGAACAATCATACCATGGTGGGTTGTCTCCCACCTAGCACTTTTAGTTAAAGTCCTTAAGTTGGACATTTGGTGAGCTCCTTGTCATGGCGGCTTGTGCTTGAACTCATCTTGAAACTTCCACCAATGCTTGGACTTCCAATAAGCTCTATCAGTACCAAGTAAATTCCTTAAGCTTTGATGGAGTTCTTCACAAGCTTTGAGCTCCCAAAATTGATCCTCATATATTCCTGGATCCCAAATCTTGTTTCTACACCCGTCTTCAGGTGGATTATAATGATTCCATCCGGGTGGTTCAGCCTTAGAATTCTCACTAAAGCGTCCAAATAACTTTCCAGACCCATTCAATTGAGCTCTACACTAACCTTTGCGTTTAAACTTAAAGCTTCCAACCATAATGAACCTTGCAGGACAATTCTTACCACTGACCATCTTCCTCTTACTCTTAATGCCACAAAGAGATCTAAGTTGACCATCCGTCTCCAGTAGCCCATATTCAAGTGGGAAGGTAAAGGTCAAGGATAAGAATTTTACCCACTTGAACGTTGTGTTGGACGGTAATGGCCTTGGGAGAGGTGTTTCTAATGAACTTGCAAGCTCCACTCCCTTGTGCTCTTCTCTGACAACTTCCACCTCTTTGTAAGCTTCTTCAATTTCAACCTCTTCCTCTTCACTGCTTTCCAAGGGCATGGGAGGTTATGCCTCTTTTTCTTGAATCTCCATCTCTTAATCAACCTCTTCCAAATCTTCAACCAGGGTATGCCTTGGAGGTTGTACACCCTCCTCAATATCAAATGCAACCGTCTTGGAAGGAGGCTCTATGTCTTGACTTTCCCATGGAGGTTCAGCAACTCGCAAGTCTTCAGCCACTTTTTCCTCTTCAATAATTACTACTTTGTCCAGTAGTTTTAATATAAAATCGTACTCATCCTTGATGATTTTCTTTCCATGACAACTCCTTTCAACTATTCTTTCATCTTCAAGGGTTTTTACTACCTTCACCTTTAGGGCCTCCTCTAGCTCCTTATGAAGTATGGATTCGTGAAGATGATCCCTTCTCTCTTGTTCCATGTCAATAGCATCATTGGGATCATGTTGCTCTTGGATTGATGGATGTGGGTGCTCTTCCATGGATGGTGGTGATGGGATGGAGAGATCATTCTGTGGTTGAAAAAGAAGTGCACTAGAGCTTGAGGGTTGATTGTTGAAGGTATTTGGTGGTCCGATTTGGGCGACGAGAGCTTGTATAGTAGAGTTTAGATCGCTAAGTGCTTTCTCCATGGAGGTTTGGGGTGGATAGGAGGGTTCATTTGGCTCATAAGGTAGTTGGTATGGTGGATACGGGTTAGGGTCATATGGAGGTGAATAGTGGAAAGGGGCTTGTGAGTATGGTGGTCCAAAGCTATTTTGAGGAGATGGTTCATTGGCATATGATGGAGCTTGCTGGTAACTACAAGGGGGTCCACCATCTCTGTTGTCTTGGCATGCATTGTAGGATGGTCGTTGTCCATGGTATCTTGGAAGGTGATGTTGCCGAAAGGGTTGATCAGATCCTCGTGGCTCCTTCTATCTCTAATTGTTTTGACCTTGATGCATGTTCTTGTTATAATTTCCATTCCTTGCAACAGCATTGGGACCAAACTCAAAGCGATGGGGGTGAGAACTCATAATAGCAAATAAAAATTAAAAATGAAAATAAAAACAAATTTAAATTAAAAGGTTATTGAAATTTAAATTTTTGAAATTTGAATTTTGAAATTTGAATTTTGAAATTTGATTTTTGAAATAAGATAAGATAAGATTTTGAAAAAGATATGATTTTTGAAAAAGATTTGAATTTTGAAATTTAAAACTAAGATAAGATAAGATAAAAATTTTAAAATAAAAATCTGAATTTTTTTATGCAAATTTCGAAAATTCAATTAAAATAAAGAGAAAGGATATTTTTGAATTAAATGAGGAAAGAGAAAAACAATAAAATGACACCAAATTTAAAATTTTTAGATCAAAACGAAGAAAACAACTAAGAACAACTTGAAGGTTAAGATGAACATTAAGAACAAATTTTTGAAAAATTTTTAATAACTAAATAAAAACCAATAACCTCTTAATTTATGAAAAAGAAAAAATAAAAACAAATAAACAAGCAAAAAGCAAATATTTACAATAACCAATAATAAGGCACACGTTTGCAATTCCCCGGCAACGTCGCCATTTTGACGAACGATTTTTCTATCGGTAAAGAATAAGAGTGATAGCGTTGCAATTATAGATTCTGAACCAACAGAAAATCCTTTCGTACAAACGTTTGGTTGTCACAAGTAACAAACCCGATAAAATTTATAAATCAAAGTATTCAAACCTCGGGTCGTCTTCTCAAGGAATTGCAGGGAGGTATGATTTATTATTGGTTATGGAAAACAGTATTTTTGGGTTTTTTAATGTATAAGATAAAAAGCAAGAATAGTAAATGGCAAGAAAGTAAAGTGTAAGGAATTGATTTAAATAAATAATAAAACTCTTAGCAAGGTATAAGAACTGGAAGTCCTATCCTAGTTATCCTTATCGATTATGATGAGAATTGGATTTTTCTCCCACTTTGTTAACCTCTAACTATGAAGGTAAGTTAAGTGGATGAATTGATTTGAATCCTCAAGTCCTAGTCTTTCCTTAGGAAAGGCTAGAGTTTGTGGAACTCGAGTTAATTCTTGAAGAATTCCAATTTTCAGTCAACACCTCGAGTTTGATAACTCAAGCGTCACCAATTATTTAACCAAAGCCAAAAGGAAAAATTCTAAATTAAATTAAAGATATCATAAATAGAATAAAGCAATTATAAATCTGAAACACATCAAATTACGTTTAAACATAAATTCAAATCTAACATGGAGTTCATAAACCAACATTAACAAACTAAAATAAAATAATAGAATAAATAAAAGTAGAAGAACATTGAACCTGGGATTGAGAAGCAATCCTAAAATTAAAAAAAATCCTAAATACTAATCCTAAGAGAGAGGAGAGAACCTCTCTCTCTAAAAACTACATCTAAAACTAAAAATTATGAATTATGAGCTGATGATTATGAATAGATGCATTCCCCCACTTTATAGCCTCTAATCTGTGTTTTTTGGGCCAAAAACTGGGTCAAAAACAGTCCAGAAATCGCCCCCAGCGTATTCTGGTATGTACAGGTCGCGGGAAAGTGACGCGGAAGCGTCGTCCATGCGTTTGCGTGGATTGCGTTTCTGCCAGGTCACGCGTCCGTGTGATCCATGCGTTCGCGTCGTCTGGCCTCGGGGCAGCTATGGCAAATTATATATCGTTGCGAAGTCTCGGACTCTCATTTGGACCTCTGTAGCTAAAGTTATAGCCGTTTGAGTGTGAAGAGGTCAGGCTGGACAGCTTAGCAATTTCTCCAACTTCTTGTATTCCTTCCACTTTTGCATGCTTCCTTTCCATCCTCTGAGCCATTCCTACCATGTAATCTCTGAAATCAGTTAACACACATATCACGACATCGAATGATAATAAGAGAGGATTAAAGTTTACTAATTTAAAGGCCAAAGAAGCATGTTTTCAATCATAGCACAAAATCAGGAAGGAGAACGTAAACTCATGCAAATCATATGAATAAGTGTATGAAAGATTGATAAAATCCACTCAATTGAGCACAAGATAAACCATAAAATAGTGGTTTATCAGGGACACTAAATCTGAGGGAGAAAACTTACCCTGAAAGTGCAAAGATGAACATAGTATCAACCTGCAGTAAGGCCAGCTGACCTCTTCACCTTCCAAGGAAGATAACTTCAGTTGTAGAGCTTTAAATTATGCGCTCTCAAATACATTGGAAAGTAGACATCTAGAACTTTCCAACGATATATAATAGTATGGGATGAATATTAAGTTTGGGCTTCAGAAGCTGGCACTAACGTTTGCTTCCAAAACAGCGTTTACTAAGTGAACGCCACGCTCACTAATTTTGAGCGTTTTCGGCCTCCAAAACATCGCGACCATGCCTTCTTCAAAGGACCATAACTTGAGCTACAGATGTCCAATTGATGCGCTTCTAGTTGCATTGGAAATCTAACATTCAGAGCTTTTCAGCGATATATAACAATCTATATTTAGCATAAAATTGAAGTACAAGTGATAGGAATCTTTAAGGCCCAAAAACCACGCTCAAAAACAATTTTGGAGTAGCGTTCACTTCCAAAGTGAACGCCACATTCACTTTCTTAACTTTTTTGTGAATTTCACCAAGGAGGCCACACACTAGGCAGCGCTCAGTAACGGAACTCAGCGTTCACTAAGGGAATGCCCATGAGGAATCGCTCAACCAAGGAAGCACACAAGGAGCAACGTTCAACAAGTGAACGTGACGTTCACTAAGTGAACGCTAGAGGAAATGTTGCGCACGTGAAAGGAGCGCTAAAGGAGTGAATGTGGAGTTCACAAAGTGAACTGAATGCTCCACTGGGAGGAAACCCAAGCCACCAAATGCATCCTGATGCCACCAAATGTATCCTGATCCACTTGAACCAAGCCAACACTCATTCAAGGAAAAACCAACAAAAGCCCATTGGACATGACTCAAAGGCACAAGAAACAATTAGAATAGGAATTTTATTTGAATTGTAATTTGTTTTCAATTTCAATTTCATTTTCATTTTATAAAGCCTATATAAAGGCATTAGTTTCATTTCATTAGAGATCTATTAGGCTGGCTCTGCTAGAGAGCAATAGGAGTAGGAGTAAGATAGAATAGAAAGCTCTCTTTGATACACTTTTATTTTTTTGCACTTTCTACATTTGAGTTACATTGAATTCAGTTTATGCAAATTTTAATTTCTACAATCCTCTACTCCAATTTCCTTTTCTGCAATTTTACCTTTCTGTTTATGTTCATGATTCAATCTGATTTACTCTTCCTGCAATTTAATTTTCTGCAATTATTCTGAGTTCTAATTTACTGCTTTCATTTAATTTTCCAGCACCCAACTCCCTTTACATTTGCTGCAATATACATTTCTTGTTCTTTAAGATTCTGTCAATTTACTTCCTGTAAATTAGATCTTCTGCATTTTACCTTTTTTGTCATTTAAGTTTCTGCAATTTACTTTCTGCAACTTTAAATTTCTTGTCATTTACATTATGTTGCTTCAATTTTCACTCCATTCAATACTGTTAGCTTAACTAAACTGATCACTCACTAAAGTTGCTTGATCCATCAATCCTCGTGGGATTGACCTCACTCTAAGTGAGTTTTACTACTTGATACGACCCGGTATACTTGCCGGTGAGTTTGTGTGGAATCGTTTTTCACTCATTAGACATCATGACTCTAGTATCCTAGGGACTCATTTCCCAAGCCAATGTGTGAAAATCTACTCAAAATTACAAAGTGGCATTTTCACAAAAACTTGGTGGGTATAAAACCAAAACATGTAAAATTGCAAAAGATAATAAAAACTATAACCAAAATATTCACAATACCAATAATATAAGCTCAATCAAGCATATATAAATAAAAAAAGACCAAATTCATAAGCAAAAGATTCAAGAAATCAACATTGCATATATTAACAAAGTGACTTAAACCATAAAACAAAATAGCAAAAGTATTGTAATTAAACAGGAAATTGAAGAGTACTTACAATACAGATGAGCAAAATCCAAAAGCAAAACTTGACTATAAAATGCTACAATGGAAATTTAATAAACCCTAAGAGAGAATTTTCTAACTACACCACTCCTACTCCTAATTATGCTTTTTAATCTAAAAGTGAGCTCCTAAAACTAATACTAACTAATGCTTTCATACGTCTTCATTCCCTTTGATATAGCACTCCAAAAGGCCTCAGCAACTCCAAAATTGAGCCAAAAGAGTCTCAAAATCGCGAGCCACGTGCTTCATTAATAAAGTCACACGCAGGGACCTGTGCGTACATACAGATGTGTGCGTCGCATACTTGCTGAAATTTCTACTTGTGCGTACACATGGGAGGTTGTGTGTCTGCACACTTGCTAATTCTGCTCTTGTGTGCACGCACAGAAAGTTGTGCGTGCGCACACTTGCCTATGTGTTTCTCCTTTGATTTCTTCATGTGTTCTCCCCTCTTACATGCTTCCTTCCACTTTTGCCTTGCCATTCATGCCTCTAGGACCTGAAATCACTCAACACACATATCACGTCATCAAATGGAATAAAAGTGGGATTAAAATTATCAATTTAGGCACAAAAACACATGTCATCACATTTAGGTTCAATTTAGGGATAAAACACAAAAGTATGCTATTTTGGTGAATAAAGGTGAGTTTATGTGATGAAATCCATCCAATTCAAGCCAAAAATTATCATCAAATATGGACTCATCACACTACGTACAAGGTGTGTGCGTTTAAATGTGAAAGGTATGATCCAAGTTCACCACAAGGAACACGAAAGCACAAGGACTACGATATCACTGAAGTTAATGTAACTAGGAAATATAGGCACTACGATCCTTTTATTTTACATCAAAATCCACGACAGGATACTATTTGCCTTATCCGAGTCCATGAAAGTCTAGTTGGGTGGTTGTGGTTAAGACTAAGTCAAGAGGCCGCATCGAGTCTGATAATACGATAGAGGGTCAGGAACCTACCAGATGGAGGACCCAACTCCTTCGAAAATGGTGCTTGATACCGGTGAGCCAATCTCTCTTAGGTCTGCTGTTTTGGATGATGACATCATTGACCTTGGACTAGATACCGACGCACTTCCACCAGAGGATGACGATCTTCAAGAAGAAGACGGGGTTGATGGTGATGAAGAAGAGGAAGACGAGTTCGATGATAATTAGGAACCACATCAGAAGAGGAAGATGGTGTACTAGAGGAAAAAGATTATCAATCTGATTATGATTAATGTAAACATAGTTTTGTGCTATGTATTTCTTTAATAAACTTTGTGTATTTGTAATATATGTTTCAGTGAATGTAAACATAGTTCTGTTAATGTAATATAGTTACTATTATTTAAGATATTTTAGTTACCATCATTCAGTATTTGTAATCTAAATTTTTCATACTTCACATCAGGTTTGAAGCACTATTTTAGTTGTTAATTATCAAGGTACACTACAAATGGACAGAAAAATATAATAAAAAATAAATAAAATTACTACCACTAGAACATTTTTGGCCTAAGGTAACCCTTATTCGAAGCAACATTTAACAAAAGTTGCCTTAGATAGGCAAAGACAACATTTTTGACGAGTTACTTTTGAATAAAGCTAAGATAACCAAAATTTTGGCCACTCACAAAAATTGTTGTCTTTGATATCTAAAACAACACTTAAAAAATGTTACTATATAAAACATTTAAGACAACATTTTTAAATAAAAATACAATATTTTATAAAAGTTATAAAAAAAATTGAATAAATAACATTTATAAAAAGTTGTCTAAAATTATTCACAGTTACAAATTTTAGAGGGAAACTTTTCATATACCCACCAATTATTTTCCAATCAAATAACTTAGAAAAAAAAAGAAAGAAAAGACACAATTGCTTCATCAGTTCATCACTTCCTTCATCACTTAGCTTCATCACACCATAACCTTAACATTTGAAACGAACCACACAGATGGCCACACACCCTCCACCGATCGCGGCTCTCCTCCACAACAACTGCAGCTCTCAATCGCAGTGCTGTCCACTCCAAACGGCAACGACGCGGTGCTCCCTTCCACAGTCGTTGGCACGTTGCTCTCCTCCATGGGCTTCTGCGTGGTGCTCTCCTCCACGGGCGTCGGCGCGGTGCTCTCCTCCACGGGTGTTGGCACGGTGCTCTCCTCCACGCACGCTGCTCCACGACTCCTCCTCTTCCTGTCTCGGCTCCACGTACAGGGTCTTCTTCGAGAAACCCCTCTCCTTCTCCCGCTTCCACTTCTTCCCCTGTCTCACCTTCTCCTCTTTGCAAGGTCTCACAATACTACACGCAGCTGTAACCCCCCTCCTCCTCCTCTGCTTATTGGTAAGAAAGCGTCTAAATTTTACTATGGAATAAAATTTCTGAATGCATTGATTGTGAATGAAGATTGGGAATGTTCTGAATTTTAGTATGAAAATGGAATTTCTGAATGCATTGAATCTTAATTTTTGGGGCTTCTCAATAATTCTGATTTTAGGGATTTTATTTCAATTTTTCTGAAGTTTTCATGTGGATCAACATCTTCCTGGTGCTTTTTTAGTTCCATCTTTTTGACCCTGGTTAAACAAATTCCCACTATTATATTTTTCTTGCAGCTTTTGTTCTAAAAGCTGTGTTAAGGTACGGAAAGAAGCAGTTTGCGGTTGATGAGACCAGGCGTGATACTTACAATTGTCCAGTGCCTTCACGCAATGAATCACCAGTATTGACTACAGTTGAAGATGAATTCAAGCAATTAACTACTTGCGGTATGAACTTTTCTTATTGCTTTTTCTCTTTTTCTTGTTTTCGTGAACTAGATAAAACAAAATTGGAAGCATATATCAAGTATAGAGTCATCTTTTGCTTCTTACTTAGATTTTTTTCAACATCAGGTTGGTAAGAAAGCTTCTAAATTTTACTAGGGAATGAAATTTCTGAATGCATTGATGGTGAATGAAGATTGGGAATGTTCTGAATTTTAGTATGAAAATGGAATTTCTGAATGCATTGAATCTTAATTTTTGGGGCTTCTCAATAGTTCTGTTTTTAGGGGTTTTATTTTAATTTTTCTGAAGTTTTCATGGTTCTGATTGTTGCTTCTTAGGATTTTCTGAATTTTTTTGCATTTTTATTATGAATTTCTGAATGCATTGAATCTTAATTTTTGGGGCTTCTTAATAATTCTGATTTTAGGGGTTTTATTTCAATTTTTCTGAAGTTTTCATGGTTCTGATTATTGCTTTTTAGGGTTTTCTGAATTTTTCTACATTTTGATTATGAATTTCTGAATGCATTGAATCTTAATTTTTGTGGCTTCTTAATAATTCTGATTTTAGGGGTTTTATTTCAATTTTTCTAAAGTTTTCATGGTTCTGATTGTTGTTTCTTAGGATTTTCTGAATTTTTCTACATTTTGATTATGAATTTCTGAATGCATTGAATCTTAATTTTTGGGGTTTCTTAATAATTCTGATGTTTGAAGCTATTTCCTGGGGAAAAATACGAGGATCCGCAAAAACTATTAAGGTACATCCTCTATATGATTTCACAATTACTTTTCTTCTTGTCAGAATTCTCTAAATTGCTGCGGTGAATGCTATGGCTATAGTTTCATAATTTTGGGTTATTGTAGCCAGCTAATATCATCAATCCTCATCCTGATTTAGAATATGACTGAAAATTCCAAGGTTCATCCAATTTTATATTATAAAATACAACCATGATTTCTACTAACATTAGCAGAATTACAAAATATGCTGATGTCCATTGTTCTTGTTATATTTATTGGACTTCTAAAGATTTATGTAACGTAAGTCAGTATATTTTTTATCTTTTTTCCAATTGATGGCCAAATTTCATGTGGGAGGAAAAGATATATCATAATTCAGACCTTATTTATTCTTCTGAATCATATTGTTGTGCCCGTACTTGTGTTCTTGATTGTATATATGGTTCTGAATCAAATATAATGATACAATGGTATTTTCTTTTACTTCATTTTAACCAAACTTTTAACAGTCTCTTCTTAACTCATTAGGTTAATAGCTTGCTGCTAGGTTAGTAGCATTAGATTTGGTTATGTAAATAAATATTGTGAAAATTTGGAAAAGATATATTGAAATTGATATGACCTTGTAATATGTGATGGTGAAAGTATATGAGAGAATTAATAAATTAGTAGTAAATATTGCAAAACTAATTTATGATGAATGGACCTTTTCTTTTCTTATGATTAATAGTAAATATTGCTGTTTTCTTTTTTATGGCTGATTTAATTGATGTTCTATGGCTATTTTATGCATGTTTTATGGCTATCGTGGTTGTTGTTTTAGTATCTAATTATGGCTATTTTATGGCTGTCATGGCTGCTATTTTATGGCTGTTTTATGGCTATTTTGTGACTAATTTATATGCTATTATATGGCTATTTTATGCCTATTTTATGGTTATCATAGACTGCTATTTTATGGTTATTTCATGACTGTTTTATGATTGATTTAATTGCTGTTCTATGACTATTTTATGCCTGTTTTATAGCTATCATGGACTGCTATTTTATGGCTCTTTTATGGCTATTTTGGATTGTTGTCCCTATTAGTTATCAATAGGTTTTTGGATTCTTTCATTGAATTTTTATCACTAAAAAAAGACATATCATATATTTGTGTGTATAGGATAAACTTGATGATCTCCAAGAAGCTGGAGAAACTCCTACTAATGCATTTCAAAAAGTTTTTGGTAAAGAGAATCTAGGAAGAGTTCGATGTTATGGAAGAACTGTTACAAAAACTTCTCTTAAGAAAAATAAAGAAATAGATGAAATAAAAAACAAAGTGAAGAGAAGGTAACAGCTTTAAAAACTGAATTAGACGACCATAAGCAACGACTGCAAGGATTGGAAGATATTGTGAAACTTATGTTGCAACAAACTTCTCTTGGTATGAATGTTGATGAAGCGCTTTCTCTCTTGCGATCTAAGCAATCGCCTGCAAATAGTGCACAAGATCCAAATTTAGTTCCTCGGCATCCTCGGCATCCACTTGAGTATACATGTTATTGTATAGCTGATGTTTTGACTATAATTTTTTTGTTCATTTAAATTTGACTATAGCTTTCTTATTGTTGGATGAAGTTTTCTGAAGACATAAAGGCAATTCTTGGCACAATGGTGAAGCACAAAGTCTCTTTGGTTTTAAGTGGACAACTTAGTTTCTTTTTTTTAAGTTCATTAGCAGAAAAATATGTATTTTGCTTACTTAGGTTTATTATTTATTTGACTTGGTAACTTATTAGCAAGTATATATGTTAATTGGTACTTGGAAGACCTTTCTATATATATATATATATATATATGCAATATATATTATTAGCTTATTCAAATGCGGGTGTTATATATTCTTCAAATGTCATATAAATATAACAATGTAAAGAAATATTATTTTAGATATTAAAAAAGAGAATCTAAGAAAAATTCAACAAGGTGTTGCTTTAGGTATTAAAAAAAGATAACTGCAAATAAACCTACATAAGTGTTGCATTAGGTCTATAAAAAAAGGCAACTTATAAAAACTTGGACAAGTGTTGCTTTAGGTATATAAAAAGGCAACTTAAAAAAACCTGGACAAGTGTTGCTTTAGGTATATGAAAAAACAACTAGAAAAAACTTGCACAAGTGTTGCTTTAGGTATATGAAAAAGCAACTTAAAAAACTCTAGACAAGTGTTGCTTTATGTATTAGAAAATACAACTCGTAAAAAGTGTTGCCATAGTGTCTCATATAAAGCGTTGTGTTTGGGTGCTCTAAGGCAACCATTTCACGGAGTTGCTTTATTTGTAGACAAGGCAACAATTTTTTAAGGTTGCCAAAAAAAGGGTTCCCTTTAATATACACAAGCGTTGCCTTAGACCAAAGGTAACGGCCGTATAGCCAACCCCCCAAAAAGCATTGCTTTTTGTCGAAAAGTGTTGCCTTTTATCAAAGGCAACACTTTCTCTTATTATAAGCAACGTTTTTAAAAGGTTGCCTCAGCCCGAATTTGTAGTGATACCATCGGATCTTCATTCATGGTTCGATATTCTGGTGTCCTAGGCGTATAGGAACCACACCAATCCATCCCGAACATGGTGGTTAATCTTTTTAAAAAATTTTAAAAACCATTTCTGATGGTATTACTGTCGGATGATTCATCGGTAATATGGTAGGAAAAAGAACGAAATGGCACCAAATGTTACTGTCAGAATATTTCGACGTTAACGTCCACCACGATACGTTTTTGTATTCACTATATTCCGTCGGAGAATTTAACGGTAATTACCTTCTGACGCAATAAATTCGACGATAAATATTTACCTGCAAAGTTTATACCGGCTGATAATTTTTTATGGTACTCAGCGTTTTTCTTGTAGTGTGCTAAGCTTTCTGAGTCTGTCTTTTTTCTGAAGTCAAGACAGTTGTTTTTAGTATCAGTCCTTTTGAGGTTCCTAAACCTGATGGTTTCTAGGCTTACTTTTTTAAGAAATTCTAGAAGATTGTGGGTGATAAAGTTTGGAAAATTGTTAGGAGTATCTTTTCAGATGAGATTTTGAACTCTAGCATTATGGAGACCCTTATTGTGCTTATTCAAAAAACGAATAGTCCTACTCTCATAAAGGATTTCAAATCCATCACTTTATGTAATGTGATTTACAATATCATTACTAAAGTGCTAGTTAATAATCTTCGTTCCATTCTTTCTGATATTGATTAAGGATTTCTGTGGAAGGTAGTGTCTATTTTTATATGTGGGCCAAAATTTTCTCATTGATGTTTTCTAATGACATTTTATTATTCTGTAAAGCTACTAAGTCTTAGGTCCAGACTCTGATGTATTCTCTGAATAATTTTTGTAAGACTTCTAGAATGAAAGCTAACCTTGATAAGTCTAAAGCACTTTTCTCTATAATGTCTTTGCTTGTAGGAGGAATGTTTTATTGGTGTTTCTTCTACCAGTTTTGTGCATGATCTAGGTAAATATCTTAGTGTGAACTCTGTAAAACCCAACTTTCAGACTCCCAAATTGTTTCAAACTTATTTCATATAAAAATTGGGCTTGTGAAGTTTATGACATTTGAGGAATGGATGAAAAATATTTTAAAACAAGAAACTTATGCGGGTCGGAAGTTCGGTGTGTAAAATTAAAATTCTGCAGACTTAACCATTTTTTACTAACCTGCAATGCATGCGTACGCAAACCCCTCCATACGCAGATGGGCATTTCTGTTTGCCATGCATGCATACGCAGACGAGGTAATGCGTACGCGTGATGGGCAAATTGCACTCCCACGCATACGCGTAGCCCACGCATACGCATGACCTCTGAAATCAGCAAAGTGAGTTTTGTGTTTTAAAACATAATTTTGAACCTCTAAACCTCTATTTTTACTCTTTTAGACCCTAAATATTAGTATTAAGGGTAGTGACAAAATTAAACTGGAAAAAAGGGAGGTTACTTGAAAGTGAAGAAAGGCTTAGAGTGATAAATTATGGATGAGGAAGTGCAGAATTGATGATTATGTATGATTAAGGATAGAGTTGAGAATGATACGATTTGATTCGCAATATAACTGTATTAAGAGGAAAATGTTGAGATTAGCAATGACCGAGTATAGCCAGAATGGTCGAGATGGCAAGGTCTGGGTGTGATCCCGCTTGCGTGTTAATTTGAAAATCTTATCGGATGGCAAGTTGAGGACGGAAGATTCCCTCTCTTGTCGCGATGTGGATGTGGAGAAGGTGGAAAGACACCCTCCTTCATATTATTTTCTCCTCATTCTTTTCTGGTTGCAAGGTGGAAAGGCACACTCCTTCGATGTGGAAAGACACTCTCCTTTATATATCCTCCAGGAGAAGGTGGAAAGCCATGCTCCTTCGATGTGGAAAGGCACTCTCCTTTGTTTATGATCCTCTTGGAGATGTGCAACCTAGAGACAAGTGTCTAGGTAAGCTACCAGATGTGTCAGATTCTAGCGATTTAACCGACACGTGAGCTCACGGCCAGTAGAACAAGCATGCATTATGTTGCATTTGTTTGCTTTATTTGGGTGTGCATAATTGTTTTCATTTGCCTATCTGATAAATTCTGTTTAACTGGTAACTGTGATAGTTGCTGTAACTATTCTTTAAATATGTTGCCTTGTATTTGCTTGTGTCTGTGATTGTTTTTCTGTTTTGAGTACTTTGGTGGTGGACCGATAATAATGATTATTTATGTTGAAATGGGCCGGAGGCCGGGTTGAGTTTATTTGGGCCAGAGCTGAGCTGGTTTGATTTGGGCCATAGGCTGTGATTGGTTGGGTCAGTGGTAAGGGATAAAGTTAAATAAGACAGAAAGTAAATTGCAGACTTAGAGTTTATTGTGACTTGGGTACCTTAGAGAGTTTTACCAAATTTATGGTTTAGTTTATTCCTTTAAATTTTATAATCTGAGTGTCGGCGTTCTAGGATTGCCTTTGGCTTTTCTGGGACATTATTTATTATATATGTGGGAACCCTAACCATATTGAGAACCCCCGGTCGAGAGGCACCTCGGTAAGCGTCTGGAGTTCATTCTGCAAGCGAAGTGTTATATCTTGAGACTCCGTATTTAACTTTATTTTGTCCCTCATAGAGGTCGATGTGGAGAAACAGGTTGTTGTTTTATCCGTTTTGGGATATTTTGGGTTATGTATTGTTATGTAAATATTCTCTGGCCAACCTTGGCTTCACAGGTTGAGCCTGGAACTTGAATATTTGTATCTTTGATGTAACACCCGAATTACCCTAAACCTTACCTCATGCCGTAAAGCAAAGGTTAATCAAAGGTTACAATAATCCTAAAGCTTATACATAAATATATATAGAAAGGAATAATAATTCTAGAAGCCCGATGAAGGAATAAGCTCAAAAACAGAGTTACAAAGGCACGAAACGTTCACAAAGCTCACGCTTCCGGCTGCGCGACTCTGATAGCTCAGACATTACGACGACACTTATATTATTTAATACTAAAATATGAGCCTGTTTAAGGTGAGAACATCATCCTCGAAAGGGTTCTCAGTAGAGGGTTTTTGGGAATTACTGTAATAGGATACGTGAAGATAAACCGTACCAGTGATTACTAACCGTCTTATGCCTCTTTTCAAAAACAACGGTTTACAATAAAAGTAAAGTCGGAAATCTTTTCTGAAAGAGGAACCATTCAATTCTCAAAAACTCAAAAGCCTTTCAAAAAGGTTTATCTATGCTGAACCAAAATAGCCTTTCATACTTTCCAAATCAGAAACACAAAACTGAAACCAACTATCGGCTCATATCATTTCAACCACAGCCCTAGGCCCAAACAATCCAATCCAACAACCAGTCACCACAATTCAACAGAGTTCTAGTTGCAAGCACAGATAGGAAGATGCAAGCACAAACAAACAGTTATTGCAAGTAGAACAGTTAGTAATTAATCACATAGGCAAACCAAGTATAATATGCACACCCAAACAATGTCACATAAATGCATATGATGCATGCCTGTCCCAAGTAAGTTTGAGCTACAACCCCATTGCTACTACCCGCTCAACCCAGAGCCAGTGGAATAACCACTACTGCGGCTACTACCCAGGCGGGTGTTTAAAAGCTCAACCTGGAGCGAGTGGAACCACCACTACTACCGCTACTACCCAGGTGTCACAGTCTCTAACCTGGAGCAAGTGGGACGAACCACAACCCTTGCTACTACCTAGGTATCTCAAGCATATATTCACTCAGTCCCAGCCATGGATCAACATCCATCTCAGCCATACGGCTTAAATTCATAATTCATAGTCAGTCATACGGCCCATAACTCATTCGGCAATCAGCCATAAATCAATATCATACACAGTCGTTCCGGCTCACGGTTCAATCCAGAACCAGCCAATATTCATAATCATACACAGCCATTCCGCCCCATAACAAAACAGCACTTCCACCATCCAACATCATCAAATTCATAAAACTGGCATTTAAGCCATAAATCACTTTTTCTCAAATCGCTTCACTTTGAAATTAAGTTTCAACTCTTTTCAGCCTTGGCTTCAAAAATCTCGTTTCTCAAATCATCTCAGGCTCATAAGACAAATTTACTCAAAGTGAGTTCCCTTTTTAAAACAAAGCCACTCTCGGTATTCTCTTTCCAAAACTTCCAAAACCATGGCAAGTTAAGGATTTATTTCAAAGTATTCAAAATCACCCATACAACAATGGAATTTTATAACAAGATTTTCTCGGCAGAGTCCCAAGTCTTTAGGGGAGAATAACAGAACTCATTTCGCCAAATTCATTTAAAATCATTAAAACATTGCCTTTCCGATTTGAGTAATAAAATAGGATCTAAGCCAAACCGAGTCACGTAATCATTTACTTCTTTCAAAGCCGTTTCTTTTACTTAGGCAAAACCAACTTCAATCCCCATGATAAATTCTAAAGCGTTTCAACTGTTCAAAATTGCCTTAGTCTTGCAAGAATTCAGAATTCAAAAAGTACTTAAAACCTTTCTCAAAACATTTCAAAATGAAACTTGTCAATAGACATTCAGGTTCTTTCAAAACCATTAAAACTTCTTTAATTGAAACCCCAAGTCAAATTCAAAGGCATAAACCCTTTTCACATTCAAACAGCTTTAAAACACAATTTTCATCTAAATAACTTTCTCCTGAAAGAAATACAATGCCTTTCTTAAGAAGCAAGACTAAATCACAATTTTCTCTTTAATAATTCATTTCGAAAGCATGAATCATCCTTTTCTCGATAATTTAAATAAAATTGTAGAAGTCTTTAACTCATCATTTGCCCGACAACATTTCAATAAGGACTCGGATTTTATAGAAATTTCGGCAGCACCTCCCCTAAAACTTGGACGTTGCCACCCGGTTCGGGTCCCAACTAAATTGTTTCTCATTCCTTTTTAACAGCTCAAAACCAGAAATCAATTCAAAGCAAGTTAAATCCAACAGTTGCCTCAGTGGCATATCTCAAGAAAACCATTTCAAAGTCAACTCAATATCAACCGATTTAACTCATTTCCAAAGCTTTAAAGAAACGGTTCAGTAACAAATCATTTGTCCAAGATCAAGTCAATTAAAATAAACCAGGCTGAATTCAAAAGTGCATTCGACTTTTCACATTATCAAATAATTGACTCAAATTAAATCAATCCTCAATGGATTAAACTCAGATTTCAAATCTTTAAAGAATCACTTCAAAACATTAAATTTCACAAAGCCGCACAATAATTCAGCCAAACAAACATCCATAATCATTCGACTCAATCAAATAATACATAAGGCAGATACAATCACTAAATACACCATATCTCATATCAGTATCCATATGTAATAATTTCAATAATAAACTATAGTTTTCGGAAAGTGCCCCTACCTCAAAACGCAATTCTACAACCCAAACGCCTCATCAAGTCCTTTCCGCCTCAACCCGAACTGACGGCAACCAAAGCCTCAGCTCCCAGCAACTTTCGCAATAACCATAGCAACACTAATCGTAACATATAATAATCAGGACTCAATCTCACGTTACCAAAACTCATATTCATTAACCAAACACAACCGAATACTAACGCGAGGCTTTTTCGAAACATAAGATACTTACTGTAATACGAAAACGAAGCAGCTGCGATTTCGAACAGGCCCGGCAACAGCTCCGGCGGTGGCCAGAAGCTTCGGTGGATCAGCTATAAAAACTACGCAGAATTAAAACCTTCTCGAGATGCAAAAGGCAGAAACCTCAAATAAAACTCTTACCGGCATACTTTTCCGGCGACGGCAGCAAGGTCTCAAGTGGCAGAAGCTCAGCCCGGAGCTCCGGCGGTGATCCCGGAAGTCGCAGGACCATCCCCAGCGGTCAGAATCACAGAGATGCGGCTCCCTTCTCTGGCAGCGACACCTGCGGTGGTCGAAACCCCTTTCTGCCGCGGCAGCTTGGCTCACCATCATCAGCAGCGGCGAACTCCGGTGGGGGCAAGGGCGACCCTAGCGACGGCGACCACCATGGTGACAGCAGCGATGGCAGCAGCGTTGCTTTTCTCTCTGGCTGTCGCGTTCTCTCTCCCCTAGACCCGATCGGCGACTGACCACCTTCAACGGCAAAGGAGCAAGTGACAGCGGCGGCTGGGCGGCGATGGATCTAGAGCAGTGAGGCTCGGCCGCGTGAACAGTACCTTCCCTCTGCCGATCTCCCTCACAGTCGCGCATTTCATGGCGGTGGCAAATGCTTCATCCATGGCGACGCTGCAGCACGGTGACAGATCGGCAGTAAGGTGCGGCTCTACTGGACGGCGACGCATGCGAAAACGGCGGCGGTGAGGCAGCAGACGCAACCGGCTGGATGACGGCGCGGCATGGTGGCGAACCGAATGGCGGCGCCAAGCCCTTTCCCTCTCCTTCCTGTCTTCTGGCTCGATCGCCCTTTCTTGATTCTGTTTCCTTCCTCCATGGAACAACAAAAGGAAATCATGGGTACTGCTTTGGGCTTCAATTTCGGTGAACTTGCTGAAGGTGAAAGGGAAGACAGGGTAGGGTTAAGGGGAAAAACTGTGTGTTGAGGGAGGTGAGGCTGTGGCTGCTAGGGTGAAGGGAATTAGGGTTTCATTTTCAAAATTAGGTTTAGGGGCAATATAGTAATTTCACATAAAATTGGGAATAATATAGTATTTGAAACCCAAATTAAATCCAACACTATTTGTACATAGAAAATACTATTTTCTCATCAATTTTACAAATTATTTTTAATAAAATGCCCAAATCAAATAATTAGAAATAATATACTTAATTTCTTCATTTTCCGAAATAACAGTATTAATATTTAAAATATTAATTATTTAATCCAAATCATATAGAAATCCTTATTATTTCACAACTACCAACTTTATATTTTGAATATAGAAAATAATCCAATAATTGTGAATTTGGATAATAATCATAACTTATCTCAAATTCAATAAATTGAAACTTGCCTTAATTATCTTTAATAAAATAATTTCTAAAATTAAGGCTGTAAATAACTATATGATTTGAGACTTGATTATAATAAGACTTTTCAAAAGTTCTGGGTTTTACATTCTACCCACCTTACAAAAATTTTCGTCCTCGAAAATTGATACAAAACGAAAGAAATTCCATAACAGTTCACTCTTGAACACATTTAAGGGCTCAATGCAAAAGATGACATGATTCACACATGTGATTGTAAGGCAAGGCATCGAAGGCTATAAAACATGATGGGGTTAAAACATCGTGTTCAACATCCGCACACTAATCTCATATCAACCTCAAAGCTTCAACTTTCTAACTCCATCAAGCACTTTACAATCCCCATACTCAATCACAAGCCTGACAACCGCAAACCCGTTCGCAAGGAACAAAACACCCACAACTCATATGTTGCACACCTACCGCTTCAACTTTCGTATACACATATCACGTCTTAAAGAACTAACGTATCGCGTTACGTATACATCTACAAGTCGCACGTGATATCAAACAATTCTCGAGTCTACTCAGAAGGATACAAGATTTAGAACGGAGAAACAATATCAAGGATAATGGTCATAGATTTAAGAGAATGTATCCAATTCTCAGATACACAAAGACGCTCAAGCAATGAAGTTTGCTGGAAATAAATCAATTGACAACTTCAAAGATAACTCTTGGATCCAAGAAATTTAATAGGACCAATAAGAAGAGAACCAGCACCTTAGTTCGAAACAAATTCAAATTGAGTCGAAGAAGTAGGAGGTTTACAGGAAAGAATATCTCGAACCCAAGACAAATCTCACAGAACTCAAGAGCACGATTACAAATACTTTCGGATACATTGTTCATGAAAGAGTAGAAAACTTGCGGAAAAATCACTTTGCAGTCTAGAAGAAAAGTTAAGCAACAAACATTCTTCAAGAGAGTAGCAAAAGCATAAATGTGGCTTTACTTCAATACAATTTCATGCTGAAGTAGATCATGTAGAGTTTTAAAAACAAAATGTACACAAGTTTGGCTAAGAGCTAAAATATTTCCTCAAATATTTTAGAAAGATAATTAGGTGCACAACCTAACCAAAAGCAATCATAAAACTCGAAAGAGAATCAAATGCTTATTCAAAAATTCTAAAAATTCATATTCAAACAAGCGTATATAACATTTATAGCATGGACGCAAGAGAAAGTTAAACTCTCTTTAGAAAAGAAATTCCTAGGTAGAAATTTACTTACAATTTAGTAAAGAAAATAAGTGGTGCGTTACAAACGAACCGATTTCCACTAAACAAGGAAGCTTTCCAAAACCTCATTTAAAATAGCGCATGCCACTTTAAAACAACTTTGTCAAAGTTGAACGATGGTTTCCATTACAATCAAGCAGTTGAAAAATAAATTTAGTTTAGAACTGCTTTAAAGAGAATTCAAAACTTCTTTAAAAAGTTCAAAATAAGACTCCAAAGTGTCTTGAAATCACCATCTCAGAAAGATATTCAAGGAGATTAGAATGTACTTAAAAGGAGTCAAGCCATACCAGAAAGGATCTTAAATCAAGATAGTTCAAACAGGATCCACTAGGCATGAGGCATCAAACAAGCTTTCAATTGATTCAAAAGAATACGAATGTCATAGGAAAATACAACCCAATCATTAGTAATTTCCCAAGGATAAATCTTTGACTAAAAACTCTTGTAAAGACAATGAGAATAAACGATGCACTATTTTGAAACGAATCAAACTAACTCACATAAGAATGAGATTCACAAGGTTGGAAAAACCAAGATCAATAGTAATGCTCACAAGATGTAAGAGATCAGTTAAAAACAAGGTCAAGCATGACATTCATGGAGATGGAAAGCTTAAGAGAGAACGAGTTCGCTCATAAGAAGAAAGCCATGAGTCCAACATTTTCAAAAGAACAACAATGGCATAAGCCATGTAGTATGCTAAATCAAACTCAAATCAAAATGAATTAAGTAAAGTTTATCAAACGAAACTCAACCGAGACAAAAGTGGTAAATCCTTTCTTTTCAAAATTTTGAAAAATATCCAAATACATAATCAAATGAAGATGTGCACTGGAGCTATAGTAGAATTACTAGAAAGTCAATTTACTTTTAAAGTAAGTGCAGTTTCGTAAACCAGTAAAAGTACATGCGAGGTATTAAAGATAAATAGTTATTAAACTGTATAAGAAATCTTCAAAGATTCATATATAGATAAGTATATATCTAATCAATAGCAATTCGTAAAATCTCAAAAATTGGCCGTGATCACTGTCAAATAAGAGAAAAACTGAATCAATAATTTCTCTAATAATGGGCTCGAAATTAGGAGTTAAAATGCACAGCGCATTAAGACAAGTTCAAAGCTATATCAAGGGATACGTGAATCAAGAAGAACTCAAACAGAGGAAGATAGATGCAACAAGGATCTTAAACCAGCATATGCACTTAAGGTCAAACAAGAATGCATATGGATAGAGGAATAGAGTTGAAAGAATAAAATTCCTTTTCAAGAAAATTAGCAAACAAGAACTTCAAGTTAGGACATGAAAGAACAGGTCGACTCGAACAGAATTCAAGACACACAATTGAATAGCCTCGAGAAATAGTTTCCAACATTACCAAAACTCGCGATTCGCTTTACTCGAAACTCGTATATCATCTATGATAACCCATCAGTGCTTTCATATACATAATTCACTAGTATTAAGCCGGCCAAACTTAATACCAAGAACTTTGCAATGCAAGACTAACAGCGTTAATCAATAGACCGTCATGTGCATAAAGCTCTAATTCTCGTCATTCGACAAGACCTA
>NC_029790.2:52490552-52520530 GCF_000816755.2 Arachis ipaensis | reverse complement strand
AAGTAATAATCTAAAGCAACACAGAGCATTTTCACAACAATTAAATAAACTCTTCGTGACTTCTGCATCCATATCCTGAAAGGGGAAAAATGTAGGGGGGTGAGAACATCATCCTCGAAAGGGTTCTCAGTAGAGGGTTTTTGGGAATTACTGTAATAGGATACGTGAAGATAAACCGTACCAGTGATTACTAACCGTCTTATGCCTCTTTTCAAAAACAACGGTTTACAATAAAAGTAAAGTCAGAAATCTTTTCTGAAAGAGGAACCATTCAATTCTCAAAAACTCAAAAGCCTTTCAAAAAGGTTTATCTATGCTGAACCAAAATAGCCTTTCATACTTTCCAAATCAGAAACACAAAACTGAAACCAACTATCGACCCATATCATTTCAACCATGGCCCTAGGCCCAAACAATCCAATCCAACAACCAGTCACCACAATTCAACAGAGTTCCAGTTGCAATCACAGATAGGAAGATGCAAGCACAAACAAACAGTTATTACAAGTAGAACAGTTAGCAATTAATCACATAGGCAAACTAAGTATAATATGCACACCCAAACAATGTCACATAAATGCATGTGATGCATGCCTGTCCCTAGTGGCTGATGATATCATCTGTCGGTTATATAGCCAACCCGACACGTCCTGGTAGCTAACCATGGACAGAAACACCCATCACGGAGCAAGTAAGTTTGAGCTACAACCCCATTGCTACTACCCGCTCAACCCAGAGCCAGTGGAATAACCACTACTACGATTACTACCCAGGCGGGTGTTTAAAAGCTCAACCTGGAGCGAGTGGAACCACCACTACTACCGCTACTACCCAGGTGTCACAGTCTCTAACCTGGAGCAAGTGGGACGAACCACAACCCTTGCTACTACCCAGGTATCTCAAGCATAAATTCATTCAGTCCCAGCCATGGATCAACATCCATCTCAGCCATCCGGCTTAAATTCATAATTCATAGTCAGCCGTACAGCCCATAACTCATTCGGTAATCAGCCATAAATCAATATCATACACAGTCGTTCTGGCTCACGGTTCAATCCAGAACCAGCCAATATTCATAATCATACACAGCCATTCCGGCCCATAACAAAACAGCACTTCCACCATCCAACATCATCAAATTCATAAAACCGGCATTTAAGCCATAAATCACTTTTTCTCAAATCGCTTCACTTTGAAATCAAGTTTCAACTCTTTTCAGCCTTGGCTTTAGAAATATCGTTTCTCAAATCATCTCAGGCTCATAAGCCAAATTTACTCAAAGTGAGTTCCCTTTTTAAAACAAATCCACTCTCGGCATTCTCTTTCCAAAACTTCCAAAACCATGGCAAGTTAAGGATTTATTTCAAAGTATTCAAAATCACCCATACAACAATGGGATTTTATAACAAGAGTTTCTCGGCAGAGTCCCAAGTCTTTAGGGGAGAATAACATAACTCATTTCGCCAAATTCATTTAAAATCATTAAAACATTGGCTTTCCGATTTGAGTAATAAAATAGGATCTAAGACAAAGCGAGTCACGTAATCATTTACTTCTTTCAAAGCCGTTTCCTTTACTTAGGCAAAACCAACTTCAACCCCCATGATAAATTCTAAAGCGTTTCAACTGTTCAAAATTGCCTTAGTCTTGCAAGAATTCAGAATTCAAAAAGTACTTAAAATCTTTCTCAAAACATTTCAAAATGAAACTTGTCAATAGACATTCAGGTTCTTTCAAAATCATTAAAACTTCTTTAATTGAAACCCCAAGTCAAATTCAAAGGCATAAACCCTTTTCACATTCAAACAGCTTTAAAACACAAGTTTTATCTAAATAACTTTCTCCTGAAAGAAATACAATGCCTTTCTTAAGAAGTAAGACTAAATCACAATTTCCTCTTTAATAATTCATTTCGAAAGCATGAATCATCATTTTCTCGATAATTCAAATAAAATTGTAGAAGTCTTCAACTCATCATTTGCCCGACAACATTTCAATAAGGACTCGGATTTTATAGAAATTTCGGCAGCACCTCCCCTAAAACTTGGACTTTGCCACCTGGTTCGGGTCCCAACTAAACCGTTTCTCATTCCTTTTTAACAGTTCAAAACCAGAAATTAATTCAAAGCAAGTTAAATCCAATAGTCGCCTCAGTGGCATATCTCAAGAAAACCATTTCAAAGTCAACTCAATATCAACCGATTTAACTCATTTCCAAAGCTTTAAAGAAACGGTTCAGTAACAAATCATTTGTCCAAGATCAAGTCAATTAAAATAAACTAGGCTGAATTCAAAAGTGCATTCGACTTTTCACATCATCAAATAATTGACTCAAATCAAATCAATCCTCAACGGATTAAACTCAGATTTCAAATCTTTAAAGAATCACTTCAAAACATTAAATTTCACAAAGCCGCACAACAATTCAGCCAAACAAACATCCATAATCATTCGACTCAATCAAATAATACATAAGGCAGATACAATCACTAAATACACCATATCTCATATCAGTATCTATATGTAATAATTCCAATAATAAACTATAGTTTTCGGAAAGCGCCCCTACCTCAAAACGCAATTCCATAACCCAAACGCCTCATCAAGTCCTTTCCGCCTCAACCCGAACTGACGGCAACCAAAGCCTCAGCTCCCAGCCACTTTCGCAATAACCATAGCAACACTAATCGCAACATATAATAATCAAGACTCAATCTCACGTTACCAAAACTCATATTCATTAACCAAACACAACCGAATACTAATGCGAGGCTTTTTTGAAACGTAAGATACTTACTGTAATACGAAAATGAAGCAGCTACGATTTCAAACAGGCCCGGCAACAGCTCCGGCGGCGGCCAGAAGCTCCGGTGGATCAGCTATAAAAACTACGCAGCATTAAAACCTTCTCAAGATGCAAAAGGCAGAAACCTCAAATAAAACTCTTACCGACATACTTTTCCGGTGACGGCAGCAAGGTCTAAAGTGGCAGAAGCTCAGCTCGGAGCTCCGGCGGTGATTCCGGAAGTCGCAGGACCATCCCCGGCGGTCAGAATCACAGAGATACGGCTCCCTTCTCTGGCAGCGACACCTGCGGCGGTCGAAACCCCTTTCTACCGCGGCAGCTTGGCTCACCATCATTAGTAGCGGCGAACTCCAGTGGGGGCAAGGGCGACCCTAGTGACGGCGACCACCACGGTGACAGCAGCGATGGCAGCAGCATTGCTTTTCTCTCTGGCTGTCGCGTTCGCTCTCCCCTAGACCCAATCGGCGACTGACCACCTTCAACGGCAAAGGAGCAAGTGACAGCGGCGGCTGGGCGGCGATGGATCTGGAGCAGGGAGGCTCGGCCGCGTGAACAATACCTTCCCTCCGCGGATCTCCCTCACAGTCGCGCATTTCATCGCGGTGGCAGATGCTTCATCCATGGCGACGCTGCAGCGCGGTGACAGATCGGCAGCAAGGTGCGGCTCTACAGGACGGCGACGCATGCGAAAACGGCGGCGGTGAGGCAGCAGACGCAACCGGCTGGATGACGGCACGGCATGGTGGCAAACCGAACGGCGGCGCCAAGCCCTTTCCCTTTCCTTCCCGTCTTCTGGCTCGATCCCCCTTTCCTGATTCTGTTTTCTTCCTCCATGGAACAAGAAAAGGAAATCATGGGTACTGCTATGGGTTTCAATTTCGGTGAACTTTCTGAAGGTGAAAGGGAAGACAGGGTAGGGTTAAGGGGAAAAACTGTGTGTTGAGGGAGGTAAGGCTGCGGCTGCTAGGGTGAAGGGAATTAAGGTTTCATTTTCAAAATTAGGTTTAGGGGCAATATAGTGATTTCAAATAAAATTGGGAATAATATAGTAATTGAAACCCAAATTAAATCCAACACTATTTGTACATAGAAAATACTATTTGCTCATCAATTTTACAAATTATTTTCAATAAAATGCCCAAATCAAATAATTAGAAATAATATACTTAATTTCTTCATTTTCCAAAATAGCAGTATTAATATTTAAAATATTAATTATTTAATCCAAATCATATAGAAATCCTTATTATTTCACAACTACCAACTTTATATTTTGAATATAGAAAATAATTCAATAATTGTGAATTTGGATAATAATCATAACTTATCTCAAATTCAATAAATCAAAACTTGCCTTAATTATCTTTAATAAAATAATTTCTGAAATTAAGGCTGTAAATAACTATATGATTTGAGACTTGATTATAATAAGACTTTTCAAAAGTTCTGGGTCTTACATTAGGTACAAGATAAAGATACAAGATAATAAAATATAAGTATATAAGAGAATATAATAGTCATAAGGAACTAGCCTCTCCCCGCAGAGTTTAGGCCGACCAGTATTATACAGACATACAGAGTTTTGAAAGTTAAAACAGCATATACAGAATATCTCTCTCAAAGTAAGCCTCTAAGGCAAAGTATAAATACAAAAGTGAGAGAATCTAAACAAAAGTGATCAAAAGACTCCAAAAGATAATCAAGGTCCTCCTCTCTGTCACCATCTCGCAACTCACCGAGGTGGGTTACGCCCTACATCTAAAAAATAACAACAAAGTATGGAATGAGAATCAGAGGTTCTCAGTATGGTAACAGTGCCCAGTAATGTAAGATATAAGACTCTTGGACGCCAGAGGCAATCCTAGAGCTTCATATCCATCACGAGATTCAAACTTAAAACATAAATAAAATTAAAACTGTAACTTTAAAACCTTTATAAAACGGGGTGACTATCTTAAGGAAATTCTAAACTAATAGATACACCGCTATCCCACAGCCTTCGTCAACCTAACCGCCATGCGATACCATCGCCACAGCCTACCGAACCTCCTCAATCCCAGTAAAAAACACAAATAATAATAATGCAAGCAAAGCACAAGTATAGCATGTATATCAAGAAATTCAAGAAGCAAATAATGATGTTATACAATTAGGCAAGCAATTCAAGTCGGCAAAGCAAACAAAGAGATAGAAGATGTACATGATGAATGCCTGTCCTATTTGGCTGTGATATCACATCGTCGGTTCAACTGCCAACCCGACACATCTCCATGGAGATGTCGCCCTTCGGTCTCAGAATGGAACCCCCGAGATATCGTGCCTAGAACATGGTCCAGGATATAGTGCCTGCACACTCTAGTAATTCCAAAGGGATGCGAGCAGGATACTCTTGCCACAGACATCATATCTCAACATAAGCAGGACTAACCACAGCCCTTACGCCGCCGCTGCGACCTCGACGGGCGGGATTAACCTACTGTCCCTACCAGGTGCATAGTATCTCAATAATCTCAGTATAAAACAGTAATTCAGTGGTTTTCAAAAATCATTTTCAGTACTCAGTCCACTCCGAGTCCTAGACTCGTCTCAAAGCCTCATCAAAACCACAACTCCATAATTTCATCATACCAGTTATCTTTACAGTACCCTATCACTTCACTCAACTACTCCACCCTCAGAACTCCAGAATCCTAAGTTTCCATTTTCTAAATTCACATAGAAATTCACTAAAAGAATTTACTAACTTATCTTTAGTAATATTAGAGCCTAAATATTAGACAATACTCTTAAGTAGCCTTTGAAGGGATTTTAGAAAGCAGGAGAACATTTGAAAATAGAGAAAAGTCATGTTTTAGCAAAACAGGGGTCTCCCGTAAGCAAGCCTCTGCTTCGCGTACGCATGCTGTTGAAAAAGGGTGGTTGCGTACGCAACTCTTTGCTCGCGTACGCGAGATGTCCAACCCGAACGGGTTGCTCGCGTCGCGTGTTAAAGTTTGCATACGCAAGGGTTCATTTTTAAATAGCTCGCATACGCAAGTAGTGACTTGCGTATGCAAGATTCCCAACCCGAATGGGTTGGTCACGTCACGTGCACCATGTCACGTACGCAACCCTCACCAGACTCAGAAAAATTTCAAAGTTGCAGAATTCAGTTTTTGGCAACAAACTTTAAACAGTCATAACTTCCTCTACAAAAATGCATTTTTATCAAACTTTATATCAATCTAAATATCTTTAAAAGAACTTTTATTTAAGCTAAATTTCAACAAATTTTAAAAACTGAAGCTCAAGTTATGATCCGTCAAAGTTCACCAAAAATTGGTTTTTACCAAAAGTTAACAAGGTTATCAAATTTCCAAAATTCACAATCAAAGTAAATCTAAACCACCTCAAACTTCGATTCACATCAGAACTTACCCTTTTTGTGTCTCAATTCACCACTCTTACTAAATTTTCACTCACATCACATAATCCTCAACCCCAAATGATCAAATTTATCATGCTAAACTATTTCTCAACCAACATACTCATCAACCATTATTCTATCACTACCAATCATCGTAATTAACCTCATTCCATCTCAATCTCAATCTTCAACACCTTTTATCAACATCAACAACATAATTTGTCAAAATAATCAAAATAATCAAATCATCATACATTATCATTCAACAAGTTCAACAACCAATTCAATCCAAACCTATCCTATGGTTCACTAGCCTAAATATACAGAAATATTATATATTATATAGAGAAAATCAAAATCATACCTTACCAGATTCCCAATATGCACGTGTCCACACAAAACTTCCAATCACCAACAATCAATCCATAGCTCCAATAATTCACAATTCAAGCTAGACACACATAATTTATCATAAATCAATATCTAGGGTTCATCCAAGTCACAAATTTACAAGGTAAAGAGTTTTCTTACCTTTTTCGATGGTGTTTGGGGCACAAACCACCAATAGCCTAACCTTAAATGCCACCTAATAAATCAAAACACAAAAATTCACTCAAAACTCAAGCCTAAAATTTCAAATTTCTCAGGGAAGAAAACTTGGTAGAGATTTGCAAGAAGCTTACCACAATACCTTGAGAGAAGTAACGGGCTTGCCAAGAGCTTCGCGTAGCCACAAATGTCACACGAATCGGAGCATCGTAGCTCAAGTTATGGTTGAATGAAGTTGAAAGTGAATAGTGTTCTTGGAACCCTTGCTCTCCTCTCTCTCAATTCACGTTTCTGCTGCTGGAATGTGATGAAAATGACTGAATTTTCCACTTAAGTGGCTTTATATGTGTTGGGCTTGGGCTTAACTTGGGCCTAGTCCAACCCATTAGCTTTTTTGGCCCGTTTGGCCCAATTTTAGGCCAACCCTTTTAAATTAGCGCCCGGTTTTCAACTTTAATTATTTTCCTAAGTTTTCTACAATTTTTACTGCTCTTACATAGTACCAGACAGATTTAAGTCGGTACTGCCGGTTAATCTATCGGTACGCGTTTTTACGCAAATTTTTGAAGAAAATTACATTTCCAACTCAGAAAAATCTATTAAGTCCAAAATATCATATTTAAATTTTCTAATTAATATTATAAATTTTTGGAACCTATTTTGGACAATTAAATTATTATTATTTGACATTAATTAATCGTTAATTATTTTCAATTCTTACATTTGACACTCCGTTTTTATTATTTATATATATCTTACGTTTCTTCGTATGCTAATTTTCTGTTGATGTGTGCGTTACGACTTTTGTTTTAGACCTTCTTTCAAAGGCTTCTCGTTATGAAATTTTTTTCAATTATATTATATATATAATTTTACTTTTAAAGGTCGTAATACCTCACCATCTCAACTTTACGACTTAAGCGTAAAGTTCTGTATAATAGAGTGTTACAAACTACAATAACTCTCAGGCTAACAAAGTAAAGGCGAGAGGTAGATTGGCATGTTGAAAAAGAAGACTGCTTAGCAAAGCTCAGAGGATGTGCTTAATTAATTAGTTGCAGCTTCTACTCCTATTTCCACATGCAAGTATCTCTTTTATCTAGTTTAATTTTTGATAAATTATCTTTCATGTGATGTATCAATTTCTTTGGAATGGGCAGACAGATGGTGAAGGTGTTGGATTTCTTAACCCAATAAATCATTAAGAATGAGAACTAAGAGTGCAAAAGTGTAACTGAATTCATCATGTACATGATTAAAAGAGTTTGATTCTTTCACTACTAGAAATAGGGCTTTTTCAGACGAATTTTGAGACGAAATTGAAATAAATTTCGAACAAATTACAGACAAATTTTTTTTTCAAACAAAATTGGGACGAATTTTTTTTGTCCCAAAAAGCCTTGTTGCAAATTTAAATTTCGTCCGAAATTTTTTTCAGACGATTTTGTGACAGATTTTGAATAGGCATTTATCTGCTAGATTTCTAACTATTATGATGTATTTTAGACGAATTTCAGACAGATTAGCCAACATAAAAACAACGTATTTCAGACAAATTTCAAACATAAAAATATTAATTTTTAGACAAATTTCAAACAAAAAATATACTTTATTTCAGACAAATTTCTAACGAATTTAGTCAAATATAACAAATTTTGTTCGAACAAATTTTAGACAAATCAAATATTTCTTTTCAATTAAATTTCAGACAAATTTAATTTAAAAGAATTTACGTATTTGAAACAAATTTCATACAAAACAAAAAAATATTTTCGCACAAATTTTCTACAAATTTAATATAATATTTCAAATAATTTTCATACAAAATAATTTGCTATTTAATAGATAAATATTTTAGAAAATAAATTGTATTCGATTTGCTTTCTATATTAAGACCATCATAATCATTTTTTTCATATTACATCATCCAAATTATAAACACATAATAAAATCATGAAAAAGTTAATTACCATAAAGGAGTTAAAAAAATATTTATTATTAAAATACTTTTGTCCATAAATGTAATCAAACTAAAATAAAAAAAATACTTAAACTAAAACAAAGAAAGCCTTTAAAAAGGTCAAATATCATGAATAAAATAAAATGTACTAACTAAATCACCTAAAAATTCCTTAATCTAAATCAGAAAAAACATCTACTCCAAATATCAATCATTCATGTTATCATCACTAGAGCCTGTCCCAAGCTCATCTTCCGTAGGATCAGACAAGGTTGAAGGAAGTGGAAAATTCAACTTTTCATACAAAGCATGAAGTGTCTTTTCAGTAGAACCAATTCTTTTCTGTTGAACTTTTAGTTGACGTCCTTGATCTTTTAACTTGTGCTCAGCATCTTTCAACTTAACCTTTTGCTCTTCATTGATCATTTCTTGCTCCTTTGCCTTTTCTTTCCACATGTGAAGTTCTTGCTCAATATTTAGATTGTCTTTGGATGTCTCTGAACAATTTCTGGAATCCAACTTTGAAGAGAGATCTATACCAAAAGAACCTAAACCAAAATCAGCTTTCTTTTTTCCCTTTGTCACAACTTCGTTCCAAACAGTATAATCATCTGGTATATCTAGGCCTTCCTTAGATGCCTCAACATCTCCCTCATTATCCAAGGATAAAGCTACTTGAGAAAGTTCTGTTTTTCGCTTTTTGAATTCACCCTACAAAATCAATTCATGTTAATCGCAACTAAATATGCCATGAACAAATACTAACATATAGTGAAAATTAGCAATTGAAAAAAACAAAAAGAAGAACAAACTAGCATCACATACAATGACTTTCTCAGATCTTTCATCAATCCAACTTTTATCTTTTTTGGTGTGGCATTTAGTATAAACTTCCTCTAGAGAAGGTTTTACTCCCGTAGCTTTCTCCTATAATATAATAGTTTTAATCGATAGAAAAGAAAAAAGAATAAGAAAACGTTGCACATAATAAGAACAAGACTAAAAATAAACTATTTTTATCTTACCATTCTGCGTGCATGTTCACCCATAGATATGGAACCACCAGTATGCATGGAACTTCCAGCATTTGATGCTCGATTCACAGTATTTGCTGCTGACCAGTTCTTAAATTTCGAATCTGTAGCAAAATAATGTAATAGTTGACGCCAAACGGGTTCAAGAATATATTTTGGTACATGGTTAGGGTCTTTTGAATAATTGAGTCTCTCCTGATTCATCAACCCTCTTAATCGAGCACTCCTTTTAATCTAAAAAATTTGACGAATTCTTGCATTGTGTTGAGGTTCCCACATACAATTTTTCTATAAAAGAAAACAAACATATACATTGAATTACCCACTATGTATAATATCAAAATAACAAAAAAAAAGTTAATAAATACTTACCTTAAATTCAGTAAACCACAAATCTCGCATTTGCTCACTCGCATGTCCCCAGGAAGGGCAGAATTCTGAAAATTTGCTTTTAATGGCATTTGTTACATGACGAACAGCAGTACATGGATTAAACCTATAAGAAGTTCAAATAATGAGTAATTACACATGTATTCACAATAAAAACAACACAGAGAGAATGTTAAAACACAAAATTGGTTGTTGTACTTACTCATTGCCAAAAGGCTCTATTTTCAAGAGCCCTTCTTGAGTGACAGGTTCACCTTCTTGAGTAAGATATTCATCTTGATGATTTTCATCTGATGAGTGAGCATGATGTAAATTTCGTTCATTATTAGGAGCATTATCAAATGATTGAGGTTGGATAGGTGAACAGTATGGTGATTCAATTGGTGATGGTGATGGTGATGGTGATGGTGTATGATCGGCATGGGAAGATAGTAAATTTCCCTTGAATTTTTTTGGTGGCTGCGAAGAAGAGGGTGGTAATGCTGAAGGCTTTTTAGATACATGTGAAGGAACTGGAACTCGTGATTTTGTAGGTTTAGGGTGTGAAAGCTTAGTTTTGTGTGCACTAATCACCTCCTTATTAACAGATTTTTGTACTTTAATTGACAAGTGTTCTTTATTTTTTTTAGAACCTGACATCTAAAACAACAAAAGAAATTGCATTTAAATTTCAGTAACATGTACATCATCGAAAGAATTAAAAAAATAACAATGTAAAATAATACTTAGCTGCCAAAATAATCAATGAGGATGTAAAATAAAGTGCTACTATACTTTAGTACTAAACTACTAATATATATGTATATATTAAAAAATTAAATTTTTATATTTTTTATAACAATAATTTTCTACTAGATTTTCGTTACCAATTCTAACAAGGTAGCAACATGGTTCATTTACAAGCACTCAATTCAACCAAAACAATAATCGCAACACAGACATACTCAAAGTAAAACCAACCATTAAACTATAATCACAATAATATCAGCGATAATTATAATTCATAGTCAAAAACCAAAGTCAATTACATCAAATAATCACATAATAAAACGCTAGGTGTTTTAGCAACAAAATTCCAGTCATAAATACCTTTTTACTCCTTTTTTTATTAGAATGCATGATTATGTCGTAGTCTTCACCAAAATATATGTGCGTGTAGCTTGTTACTGATTCCTGCTTTCCTAGAAAGAAGCCATACAAATGATACAATCAAAAGGTTATATATGATAAAAGCCATTTTAATAAAAGAAATTTGTACATGAATTATGTTTAAGAATCTTAATTCATCCTTCTATTAGTTCTATTTCTAATCATAACTCTTCTCAATATATATGTAATAGATAATAATAGATGACATATAGGTGGAATTTTTCTATCACAACCTCACCAATTTAATTTATTTGTGCATAGTCTATTATGGCCATGTTTGATTGCCTTTATATTAATTGTGTCATTTATGTATTCTACCATGTTCGTTGCTGTGTTTGCAATAAGAGTACTAGCAATAAAGAAGCACATTCAATTTATGTCCATAATTATTTCATGTTAGCACAACAAGCAGCATATATTATATATAAAAGGAGTTCAAATAACACAAGTAAAACATAAAAGAAGTCCAAAAGAAAAAAGACAGAAGATGCATGGTTCACATTCTTCACAAACAACAATCAGCTTAATTATCAGTTGTTCTGTTTTCTCCTCTTAAAATAGCACAGGACGACAACTTTGAAGTTGGATCATTGGCAGAATTACTCATTGACCCTCGGTTGCCTTCTTGCAGTTTCTTCTTTTTTATTTTTTATTTTTTGCCTTTAATTTTCTAATTTGGAAGTATGGTTGGAGCCAGCTAATCAATACAAATACTTAATAATCATTACTTAGTGTATCTTGCAACAAAAGGTGTTCCAGCAACTAATCAACTAGTAGAAATTAAAAGTGGCAACTTCATTATAAAAGAGGAGGGGCATGGATAGAAAAGGTTTGAAATCTAATTTGCTATCTATAAGAAAATTAGGCATTTCAATGACTAGAACCTGCTCTATTCTCAATAGTCTATATTTCTTAGAGTGAAAAAATAGAGAGAACAGCCATGTTGCATCAGGTGATGATTGCAAAGAGGTTTAGTTAATTGGTCATCATTAACACTTGGAGTCCTTTTGTTTTGTATAGAACTTTATGAATACTTATTTGTTATTTCTAAAACAAAATGAAATATAGACCCTATAAAATTATATATATTTAACCTAAATATTACCCCAAAAATAATTTGTATACTTAAACTAATGTTATTTCAATGTTTTGTACAGAAATGCATTATAATTTAAATTCTTAACTTCTAACTTTAACTTTTTGATGGATAGATAGATCACAGAAGTATATAATGAAAAATATTCACTCATATTATTTAATCACTCGAAAATCTAGAAGGGAGAATGCACTCTAGAAAAACAGTAATAGTAATTGCTTTTATGTATATCCCATATACCCACTCCACATTTGACTTAATCATGTCAATTACAAACTGAGCTACCCATAAAGCAAGTTGGTATACTCTTCAGTTGAAGCATCAGAATCACTCAGGTAGCAACCCAGTCTAATCAGATCAAGCAACCAAAACATCAATATTAACATATTAACAAGTAACAACACCCATGGAACAAGTATAACCAAACAAAATTAAAAAAACAAACTTAACAAGCATATCAATCATCATAACTAAATGAAAAAGAAAAAATGTGTGTTGACTCATACTTTTTTCTTTCTCTCTACTTTTTTCTGATGCTTCTCTCTACACTTTTACATATATACTGTCCTCGTTAAGAATATGCAATTTAGATAAAAACAAAGCAATATAACGAATTACTCAAAATCCTATGAATGATACAAAGGGTTTGAACTTCAATTACTGGAACAAATTCAAATTTATACAAAAGATACCTCAACTCACTGTGAAGATCCGAAAATGATATCTCAATCTTAGTAAATAGTTCAAGCAGCATAAACTAGAAATACCTAATGCCATTGCCACGCATAATGCGAATCCCACAATAATGATCATACGAATAAGATGGTGGATGTGAATAGCTGAAACGAAAGGAAACCTAAAACAAAAAGAGCATTGTGAAGTGTTAAAGCTACCTACGGAGTAGAATGAACAGAGGAGGGCGCGATGTCTGAGGCTGGCAGGGGCGCAGGTTTTTAGACCGGCAGAGGCGAACACATGCAGGAGGCGGAGCGGTTGTTCGCAAGTGAAGGCTGGTACCTGGGAGTGCGATTGACGATGGTGGAGGTGGTCTGAGGTGCGAGATTGGAGGTTGGAGTGGTGGATGTCTGAGACCAGAGACAGGAGGCAGAGCACGAGCGACAACACACAGACAGAGACAGAGCACGCAGAAGGAGCGCGAAGCATGAGCGGCAACCACAGATCGGAGGCAGAGCACGCAGAAGGAGGGAGAAGGAGATGAAGAACTGACCAGGAAACTGTGAAACCAAAAGACAGTTCTGAAAAAAGGTTTTGTTTTTGACAAGGTAACCTAGGTAGAGGGAGAAGGCACTCAAGAACTAAATCCCCTTAAACTAAAAGGCGGTTTTGATAAAGTTTTATTTTTGGCGCCAAAGTAAAATTTAATAAGTGGCATTAAAATAATTATGTATAGCAAATTTTTTAAAATTAAAATTATATCTAATTTTTAATATTAAATTAAAAAAGATAAAATTACAACAAAAATATATTCAATAAGTTATAGAATAGAATATTGATATCTAAAAGATAGATATTTTAAAAAAATTATATTTAATAATAATTTTAAAATATTTAAATTTTGAATTATTATAATGTTATATAAACGGAAACCAGAGACCCTTCAGTTACATTCTTTATTTTACACACATATACTTTATAAATCCATTCTAATTTGAGCGCTGGAATATCCTTGTTAGGTACATATTTACCTCATCGATTCAGTCAGACAATCTAACAACTGTTTCGACTCACAAATCTCTAATTCATTTCACAATCCGTACAAGAGATTTTTAGATAAGTAATTTTTTCTCCAATTTTTTTACAGTGTTTCTATAATTTTATATTAATGTGCTAAAAAGTTCTCTTGAAAAAAAGTATATATTTTTTATTATTAAAAATTTTATTATTACTTTAAGATTAATTCTTCGTTTAATTTATCTTGTACGTAAAGTCATCGTATAGGGGAATGTCTTTATTCATTTGGTTATTCTAAAACACACGGAATAATAGTTCAGTTGTCCAATTTATTTGCTGGATAATTAATTAGTGGCACTGCTTTATCAATAAGTTTGGACTTAATTTCCGCAAGTACATAAAAACCATGAAATTGAAGTAAAAGTAATTTTACAAAATTGATTTTGGGTAGAAGTAAGTTTGTATTAACATGATTTATGTTTTGCAACTCTATACTAAAATTGATTTTGATAAAATAAATATTGTTTGGATAATATTAGTTAAAATTATTTTTAGATAGATAATTACTAAAAAAGACATGACATTAAATTATAATGTTATTTTTT
The DNA here is from genome assembly GCF_000816755.2 of Arachis ipaensis. NCBI lineage: Eukaryota > Viridiplantae > Streptophyta > Magnoliopsida > Fabales > Fabaceae > Arachis > Arachis ipaensis. The sequence continues at coordinate 52,505,843 of NC_029790.2, read as the reverse complement.
TATATATATCTAATTTTTTTTATATTTTTTATATGTTTTTATATAGTATATTTTTAATATTTTAACTTCAATTTTTAGAATATGTATAAAAGATAAATTTGATAAAAGAAAAATAAAGGTTAAATGTTAATGGTTAAAAGCCAATTAGTGCAACGCAGAAGTTAGAAATTCTTGCTTCTTCTAAATGTGGTTTTGTAACCAAAATTACTTCTACGTTTATAGATAGAAAAATTAGTCAAACCAAAAATGGAAACGTTCAAGAAGTTATAACGTGCTTTTCTTCTTTTAACGTGGTTGCCAAACACACCCTAAGTGTAGTAACTAGCAAGTTTTCAACTATAAATTATGTTGACACAAACTTACTTTTACCCAAAATCAATTTTATAAAATTACTTTTATTCAAATTCCAGTTTGACAAATTACAATCCAAACACACACTTAAACATTTAACGGCTCTTTCAAGCTCACTGTTATTATAATTAATTGCAGTTAGTGAAGACTATAATTGTATATATCATGCCTTCTTGTCACCGTCAAAAACTATTCATATTTCATTTAATCTAATATTAAGAATATTATTGAGATAACTTTTTAGAAAAAAAGGAAAGAAAACATTGTTAATATCTTTATATTCTTTCTTTTCACTATGTGATTTTTTTTCCAAAAACATAACATTTGCACATCGTTAATAGCAATAATTCTATACGTATATTTAATTATATGTCATTATTTTATTGAAAATAGTTAATAACTATTTTTCATATTTATTTTGTAAATGATTATAAAAAGAGAATGTAATTGAGAGATTATATGTATAAATTATTTTATTAGGATACCAAAATTTATCAGTTCTTCTATTTAATTTGAAAAATATTAGTCTTTTAATAGATAATATATTTTGCAAGCTTATTTTTATTCTAATTTTAGTATAAATTTTTTGTCACATTTTTAATTATATCAAATTTATGAAAAATAAATAAATATAATTAAGTTTTAAAAAAATACAACTTTTTTTTAGTACTTGGTTTATGCACTACTTTACGGTTAGAAGAAAAAGACTGAAGAGGCTAAAATTAATATTTTTATATGTTAAAAATCAATTTATTTGCTGGATCGAAACACTACATTATAAATTAGTTTTGATAATATCATTGTTAATATTCTTTGTTAAGTTTTGATTTTTTATCAATTTTTAATTAATTTTTCTTGTTCATAGTATAGATAGTTTTTTTAGAATTTTTTTATGTTCACTGATGTATATTTATCAAAATATAATATTATAATTTTGTAACATGAAATTAATTATACTCATAGTTGGTTATCTCATAAAAATATAATTTAATTAATCTAATTTTTAATATACTTTATATGTAGATATGGAAATTCCAGAACAACGAAAGTGGATGTACAATAGAAATTTGCCAAACCGAGGAGGATTACGACAGGAATTTATTAATGGTGTTCGACATTTTATTGATACAGTTAGAAAACAACCTCAATTTGTACTCGACGGTGATGTACTTAGATGTCCTTGCAACAAACATAAAAATAAGATTTTCTCAACTCCGGATGAGGTTTCACTAGATTTATATAAATATGGTTTCATGCCAAGATACTGGTGTTGGGATTCACATGGAGAGAGTCCTTTGCATTTGAATGTAGATCATGATAATCAAAAAGGTACATGTTCTTCTCCGCATGCTAATGTGCCAATAAGAAATTCGTATGAATCTATGGTGGTTGATGCTGCTGGATCAGAATTGATGAGTCAATTTGAAGAACACATGGAGAAGCCTCCGAATGCAGAAGCTAAAAAATTTTATGATTTATTACAGTCTGCTCAGCGCCCATTATTTGAGGGATGTATTGATCATTCAGAATTATCAATGGCAGTTAAAATGTTGAGTATAAAAGCTAAAGGGAATATCCACAATTTTCGCAAGAACCACGCAATGTCAGACTAGGATTATGTGCTGATGGATTCACCTCTTTTGGTCAATCTGGTAAACAATATTCATGTTGGCCAATAATTGTCACTCCTTATAACCTGCCTCCTTCTATGTGCATGAAAACTCCTTACATGTTTTTATCCATGATTATCCCTGGTCCTTGTAATCCCAAAACTAGGATTGATGTATACTTGCAGCCCTTGATTGATGAGCTAAAACTACTATGGGAAGATGGCGTTTTAACTTATGATATTCATTCCAAGTCAAATTTTGTAATGCGAGCTGCATTGTTGTGGACTATTAATGATTTTCCTACATATGAAATGTTATCTGGATAGATGACAGCAGGCAGGCTAGCATGCCCATACTGTATGAAACGAACAAACGCATTCCAATTAAAAAATGGGGGAAAGCCATCATGGTTTGATTGCCACAGACAATTCTTGCCAGATAATCACATGTTTAGAAGAAACAAGGATGCATTCTATAAGAATAGAATTGAAAGATCAGAACCTCCGCCAAGATTGACTGGAGAGCAAATATGGGATATAGTTTAGAATTATGATAAGTGATGTTGAGCAACTTGAGATAGAAGGATATGGAAGTATGCATAATTGGACCAAAAGAAGCATATTTTGGGATTTGCCTTATTGGCGTCATAATTTAATCCGTCATAACCTTGATGTAATGCATATTGAGAAGAATGTATTTGATAATATATTCAATACTGTCATGGACATTAAAGAGAAGACTAAAGATAATGCAAAGGCTAGAATGGATCTGTCATTATACTGCAAGCGAAAAAGTTTAGAACTACCAATACAAAGTGGAGGTAAAATTATAAAACCCAAAGCAAACTACACATTTACCCTCCAGCAAAAGAGGACAATATGTGAATGGGTGAAAGAGTTAAGGATGCCTGATGGATATGTTTCAAATTTAGGGAGATGTGTTGACATGAAAGAGGGCAAGTTATATGGAATGAAAAGTCATGATTGTCATATATTTATGGAACGTTTACTCCCAATCGCTTTTAGTTCATTGCCAGAGCAGATATGGAAGCCAATAACAGAGTCAAGTCAATTCTTTTGAGATTTGTGCTCAACATCGTTACGAGAAGATGTTCTAAATAAGCTAGAAGAAAATATTTCAATTGTGCTATGCAAGCTAGAACGTATTTTTCCTCCTGGATTTTTTGACTCAATGGAACATCTACCTATTCATTTGCCATTCGAAGCATTGCTCGGTGGTCCTGTGCAATATAGATGGATGTATCCTTTTGAGAGGTACCTTAGTCACACCTCTATATTTATTCAAGAAATTTTTTTTATTGTTTTATTAAGTCAATTGTTTGTTATTTGATTTTTGTTATAAATTTTTTATGACAGATTTCTCCATCATCTTAAGAAAAAGGTCAAGAACAAAGCACATGTTGAAGGATCTATCGTTGAATCATACCTAATTGAGGAGATTTCTCACTTTTGTGAGTACTATTTTAACCAAACTAGCATCGACGCAAAGCAAAATGATAAAAGTGATGATTCAATTGAGCAAAATTTGTCTATTTTTAATTTGCCTGGTTATTTGGCTGGTGAATGCAAAACTCGTTATTTAGATGACAAAGAATTCAGTGCAGCCATGAATCATATACTAATAAACTGTGATGAAATTAAGTCATATATTGAGTGAGTATTTATCTTCCTATATATATTCTTACTATTAATAATATTTTCTGATATTAATAATTTTAATTTATTTGAAATTTATGTACTATAGGATCTTTGTGGACTTCATACTCCAAGATCATATTACTTTAAGTGATGAACAAGTTGATCAATTTATTGAAGCGGATTTTGCAGAATGGTTTAAAAATTATGTAAGTCAACATGATTTGATAATCTTATTGTACACACATTTTTTGGTAGATGACATATTATATTCTAACTTATTGGTTCTTATTTAATACAGGTTCTTATTTAATACAGGTTCATGATCCTTTAAATAATGTGACAGATTCGAATATTCATTCTTTGGCATGGGGTCCTTTGAGAATTGTTAAATGTTGGCCTATCTACAAAGTCAATGGCTTCAAGTTTCACACAAGATCTCACTCGAGTGGAAAGTCAACTTAGAATTATGGAATATGTGTCAAAGGCACAGGTTATGGTGAATATGAAAATGATTTCTATGGCCAGTTTGATGAAATTATTCAAGTTGAGTATACTGGGCTACCACTAAAAAGAGTTGTACTATTTAAATGTGAATGGTTTGATCCCACGATCGGCAAAGGAACAAAAGTAAACAAAGAGTATGGAATCATACAGATTCGAAAGAATCGACGATATGTTAAATATGATCCGTTTATCATTGCACATAAAGCAATTCAAGTATATTTTGCACCTCATCCAATGAGCAACACTAGAGAAAAAGCAGAATGGTGGTTTGTATTCAAGACTAAAGCAAGAGGTGAGATTGAGATTGAAACAACGGAGGATTTTGCATATCAAGAAGATGGCACAAATCAATCTAACAATCATATCTCAAATGATATTGACATTATTGTTGATTTACTGGATACCAATAGTACAAGATATGAAGAAGAAGAAGAAGAAGAAGAAGAAGAAGAAGAAGATAATGATGATGATGATGATGATGATGATGATGATGATGATGATGATGATGATGATGAGCTACTTGGGGATGAGGATGAAGACATGGATGAGGATGAGAACGAAGACGAGGACGACGACGACGAGAACAATGAGAATGAAGATCAAAATGAATAGTATGAAAAAGTCCACTAAGAAATGTATTTATTTGTATTTCAAATTTGTGGAAAAAAATTTTGTCTACTTCGAAGGGTTAGTTATAGTAAAAGCATTTAAGACTAATTATAGACAAATTTGGAATAGAATTAATATTTTTCAAAATGCGTCCCAAATCCGTCTGAAGTTATTGCGCATATTCAGATGGAATACGGACGAATTATAGTTTTTGTCCAAAATTTGTTGCTAATCTGTATGAAAATTTTGGCGCTATCTAAAAAAAATTTGGCGCCAAAATTTGGGACAAAATTTAGACAAATTTAGGATAGAATATATTATTCCAATGTCTCCACTAAAAATTGTTCAACATTTGTCTCAAATTTGTCCGAAATGAAAAAGTCATTCAGACGGATTAAAATTCGTTTGAAATTTTCGTCTGAAAAAACCTTATTTCTAGTAGTGTTTGATCTTCTTTAACCAAAGTCTTTTATATCGCTAATAGGTTGAATCACAACTCCTTTGATGAAAAAGGGCTACGGAGGCGGCTCTGATATATTGGGGACCAAAATCTCGAATCACTATTTATATTTGAGTGTGACACCTATTAAACTCTAAAGTCTAAATAAAATAGTATCTCTGGCTTTATTCTTATTTAAATTGAAATCAAAAGTAATAATGGCTTATTCAATTCATCATTTATTATAATAAATGAAATCACCGTTATATAACTCAATTAATATAAAATAGTTTAATTTGCGATTATAATTAATATATGTATTTCCATAAATAGATTAGGAAATTAATAATTTTTTAACAATCTCCCACTTGGGCTATACATATATTTTTTTGAGATAATCATATCTAATAAACTTTATGCAACATCTAAATGCTATTTTCTTGATTATTTTAATAATCTGGTCTATCTCATATATCATTTATGGAAATATCGCAGCTTTTATCACACTAGTATCGCGACGAAACAATAATGATCATCATACTAATATACTCAACGACATAGATCAAATTTAGATGAGAAAATTTAGAAAGTACATACAAAAATGATCTCATGCATGCCTATTTTTAACTAGTCCAACTTTAATAAACTTTATAAGATCATGAGTTCGATTGAAAATAAATTGAATACTTTATTTTTGTAGATATACTTATATTCATAAATTTGTCTTAACTATATAAGCATATAAATACACATTTCCACTGAAACAATATATCATAATAATGTTTGCTCTATTATTCCAGGGAATAATAAACAGTGTTTGGAGGGTTATAATCTTGATTCTCAAGCTAAGGAGGACCGATGATAGATCTGCAGAGCGTCTTCTTATTTTTACTCTACTAATAGTGGTTATAATTGACTTTTTAATAGAGAATTCAGTTGGGATGATTAGGATAAATGGTCTTAGATTTGACAGCTTCATGTCTCAAAGAAGTATAAGGTTTGTATTTGGCTTTATCTTCATAATGGAACTCTTACAATGGAATTCAGAACTCATTGTAGGTTAGCTCAGTCAACCTTTGTCACAAATGTTAGCAACCCCTTGAATCAGGTTTACAATGTCTCAAAGATTGTCCAAAAGCTAGAGAGATTTGGTATCTTTTACATATGTACTCTACCAACCAAACTTAAAACTTTGTCTTTGTAGAAATTTGAAGCAAAAGAATATTTTTTTTTTCATCCTACCATTTGATGGATATGGAGGGATAAAAATAATGACTTATTTAATCTTAAGGATGCCTGGAGTGTTGGCAGAGTGGTTAGTAGAATAGAAACTCAGCTAGAAAGCTTCATATATTTTTCCTATGCATCGATCTTTACTCCCATTCCTTCCCTTTGTCTTTTCTAGGTCCTTCTTGTTCGAATTTGGTAAAAATTAAATTGTAATACTGTCAAAGTATGTTTAATGGTTCTACTAGTTTTGGGTGCATTATTAGAAATTCAAATAGATGGTTACGTGTTAAAGAATGTACTGAATTAATAGAAAATGTCAGTGTGCTCTATGCTAAGCTTCATATTATTTAGAGGGGTTAGTTCTTGTTTGAAAATGTAGTTTTCGAGATGTTAGTTATGAAACAGATTATTTAAATATTTTTTTAATGATGCGTAGAAAAAATCTTGATGAAACTATATTGCAATAGAAGGCCTGCTACACATACAAGTCTTTTTGGCTTACAAGTTTTACAAGTCCAATAAAACACACGCATTACATTTAATTAACGCATTACACACTTCCACATTCAAGAGTAAATAAAACGCACGTTATTCAACAACTTCCTGTTTCCAAAACGCGCTACTCACCATGCATTATGAATGACTCTTCTTCTTCCATGAAAACAATTTTCTTTCCAAATTTGAAGATAATGGAACTTCAGAAATACACCCAAACGATTACAGAAATACACCCCAACGATTACAGAAATACACCCAAAGAATTACAGAAATACACCCAAACAGTTACAGGAATTCACCCAAACGATTATAGAAATACACCCAAAGGATTACAGAAATACACCCAAAGGATTACAAAAATACACCCAAAGGATTTAAGAAATACACCCAAAATTCGTTGAAGTACACCTTATGCATATTTCAAAACTCTTTCTCTTTCTCCTCCTCATCTTCTGCTACTTCTTCTTCTTCAAAAACGATTTCAAAGCTTGATGTCAAAAAACAATGGAAATCGAGAATAACGAAGAAAGAAAACAGAGAGAAAAGCACGTAAATGAAGAAGAAGAACAGAAAGAGGAAGAAGAACGTGCAGTAAGAAGAAGAAGAAGGAGAAAGAGAAGGCAAGAAACGAAAGAAAAGAAGAAGAAGAAGAGGAAGAGGAAGAAGAACGTGCAAGAAGAAGAAGAACGAGAAAGAGAAAGCAAGAAACGAAAGAAAAGAAGAAGAAGAAGAAGAGGAAGAGGAAGAAGAAGAAGAACGTGCAACAAGAAGAAGAAGAAGGAGAAAGAGAAGGCAAGAAACGAAAGAAAAGAAGAAGAAGAAGAAAAGGAAGAGGAAGAAGAATAACCTAGACATTGCATCACGTTTTTTGGGTTTATTCGTTAATTAACTTGTAAAGCATACAAGCCCCAATGGCTTGTATGCAGAACTTTTCTGTTGCAATAGAACTTAGTAATTAAGATTTACGAGATTATGAATTGAAAATAAAAGACCTATATCACCTTAATTCAAAAATCAGCTAATTGTGCAGCTAGTTTTATGGCCAAAATTGCAGCATTAAACACGAAACAATATGTGAATAGATATAGCCATGAATGATCTTCATCATCTCATTAGATTAGGCATATCTTCAACCAATTAATTGGTTATCTTTTTTTTTTCCTTTCACTTTCTTATCTTTCTTTTCTTTTGTTTTTGTTGGAAAGAATTACAAATTAATATCTACATGAATAAATTATTAAAAAAGTACCTGAGAATTTATATTACTGACAAAAATAACTCTAACAAATAATAATAAGAAATAAGTCTCCAATATATTTAAAAATGAGACCAAAAAAATTATATGTTAAATATAAATTCTAAAAAATGACTTTCGATATCAATTTTTGATGTAATTTTTTATAGCATTATTAAAAAAATAAGATCTTTTCATATTTAAATTTTGATAATTTTATGTCAAGCGATTTTTTTTATTTTTTTATTGTCAATGATCATGTTTTTTTGAAAAATAAAAAAAAATCTAAAAATCAATTTTTATTCCAAATTTTTTTGTACCTTTTAAATATTTTTTTAAATATTGTCATAACAATTCAAATCAAATAGATAAGTTATTTGTTAAATACAAAATTTTTTTTATCACTTATAAAATATAATATATATTAATTTTTTAATCTGAGAGAAATTATAAATGGATACACACAACAGAGAAATAGGGCAGGGGCTGTTCTCCTATTCCCAGTCCGTTCTTTTGGCGTTGTCCCTAGTTAGCCTAAGTCAACGAACAATCCAAGATTTGTTTGATTTTGTGAAAACTAAAAAAAATTAGAAATTGAAAACAACTTTTTTTATGCATACTAACACGATGAGGTTGATTCTAAACACGGTGATAAATATTATTGATTCAGATTAAAAAACCAATAAATAAAAGATTATAATTGACCTCAAATAATATAATTTTTTTTTTTCAAATAAAAATCTCAAATTTAAATTTAAATCTCACTTCTAATTTAAAAGAAAATAATTGTCTTTTTTGCTTAAACGATTATGCAATTAATTAATTAATTAGATTACTCTTGGATAGAGATATGTATATTGCATATTCGCGTGACAATTGATATAGCCAATAAAAAGTTGGAACTGAATAAATTAAATAATCACCTTTTTATGTGCATGTAGTATTCATGATAGTCTATGCCTATTCCCGGCGTTCTGGTTCTGCGTTGCCGCACCGCTTCTCCTTTTCTATGCTAATTTAAAAATTGGCCGATTTTTTATTCACTTCGATTGATGATTTTTAGTCGATTTTTCGATTTTTATACGATTCTTTTATGGAAAAGTCTAGGACCAGTAATTTTTGTGTTTTGTGGCCAGCATTTAACCATCAAAAGAAAAGTGAGTGATTTCTCACCATTGGATGTAATCTCACACTATTAAAAAGACTATTGATGACCAATTGATGGTTACAAAACACAAAAATTGCTGGTCCTCTAGCACTCCTCTTCTTTTATTATGGATTAATAGCCAAATTCGTCTCTGAAAAATTACCTATTTTTTAAATTAGTTTTTGTTACGGATCTGAACCACAGATCCCGGACCCGGGACTGCACCCGACCCCGGCTACCCGGGTCCGACCCACACCTCGCTCAAAAGGCCTAAAAACCGGCCTTCCAAAGAGCTCCTAACCAACTTTCGAATTCAGTCGTCCATCTTATCTTAACCAGATAAGATAAGATAAGATACTCATCACCACCTATAAATAAGGAACCCAAGCCCCTCCAGGTAATCATCAATTCCTCACACTTGATACCTCTTAGATCCATTCTGACTTGAGCGTCGGAGTGTCTTTGCAGGTACCTCCCCCCATTGCTCCAGTCAAGTGATCCGGCATCTGCCTCAACCCGCAAGTTCCCGATCCATCTCTCAACCCGTACCAGAGACATCTTGTACAGTTTTCAAATGATTTTTTTAATTATATTAGTCCTTAAAAGATAAAACATAAGTCAAATTACTCCCTTTGTTAGTTAGATGTTGACGTATTACGTTAAGTGCCACTTGGTATGATGACGTACCATGTTAAGTGGCATGTGTTATTAGATGATTGATTGACGTATCAAGTCAGTGACACCTAGCACGCCACATGTCACTTGACATATAAAAAAGTTATTTATAATGGAAATAGTCCTTGAAAGTTTAGATATAAGTCATTTTCATCCCTAAAATTTTAAAAATTAATCAAATTAGTCCTTATATAATTTTTTTTTATTTTTTTCATAATATTAAATTTAAAATATTTTTTGATAGTACTAATTTTAATATTATTTTTAAACCTATTTTAAATTTAATATTATGAAAAAAATTATATAATAATTAATTTGATTAATTTTTAAAATTTTAAAGATAAAAATGACTTACGTTTGAATTTTTAGAAACTATTTTGATTATAAATAATTTTTTTAAATATCAAGTGACACCTCATGTGTCACTGACTAGATACATCAACCAATTATCTAGTGTTATGAGGTACTTAACGTGATACATCATCATCTAAATAACAGAATGATCAATTTAATTTATATTTTATTTTTTAAAAACTAATATAACTAAAAAATTATTTAAAGACTAATTTTAAAAATAAATAATCTTTTAAAAATAAATTTAACTATTAACCATGTTGAATAGAATCGTATTTGTCATCATCGACCCACAGTTTGATTGATTCGAACCGGTTTTTATAAATTTAATATAAAAATATAGTTGAGAAATATTGTTATTTTATTGAAAATTGAAAAGTATTATACTAAATTGGGGAGGGGAAGATAGTCGGTTGCCGCCATAGAAATTAAAAGTTGGCCATGTAGTTGCACCTTAATTAAATGATATTCAACTGGTAATAAACATTAAAAAGGGGAGAAAAAAATATTAGATTTGAATTTTTTAAATTTTAAATTTTTATTTTAGATGATAAAATATAATTTTTTATTTTTAAATAATTTTTTTTATATTTTTTTTAGTTTTATTTATAAAATAAATAATAAAAAAATATATTTTATTTTATAAAATAAAATTTAAAATTTAAAAGATTTAAATTCAAAAACATTAGTCAAAGAAATGAAAATTAAAGAAGACAAGTATGAGAAATGATCAGATAAACCGCCAAGTGAACAACAATAATTACCGACATTTTGTTCTCTCATATAATAATTCGCAATCATGAGATGTGAATAACAGAATAAGTTCCTTGCAAAATTAAAGCCAACTTTGATTTATGTCTTATTCAGCTCTTACCGACCAATTTCATCACTATCATTCATTGCATGTCATCATATTTCCATGTGCATAAAAATCATTTCTTCCTTCCACTATCTCGGTGCTATATATCACATCCAACAGTGACTTTCAGCATACGTAATTAATTTGCATATATGAGTTGAAATAATCGTAGCATACATTGTCACAATCAGATAATTTATAACACATTAATTACTCGTATTTCTCTTATATTCAACTTAATTAACTTATGACGGTCAAGATAGATAAGTGTGATTTTAAGATTGCGTATGAACATGCTTGATTAATTTTTTTTACGTTGATTAAAACTATTGATCATTTAATGTCACTGATATAAATAATCGCTTTTGTTAAAATTTTTTGTTTGGTCAGGGATTAAGACCAAATGAGACCCAAACCAAAGAACAGCACATCATACCAACCTCATTCATCTATCTGCAATTCAGCCTCTGCTACATTGCGACATATCAAGCTTGCACTCTTTATCCTCGGCGGACCTTCAAAAACATACCAACTCTTTCGAAGAAGATGCTCCTTCTCGCCTTGTCAGAATCAAGATTAATTCATCCGATTGCACGATTGGCATATGGTTCAGCTCCTTCAAAACCTTTACGGGCATCCGCAAGATCAGAGGTTGTTGTTTCCTTACCTCCATTATCATCGAATTAGTTGCTCGGGAGATATGTGATTGCCTTCTTCCTCGCTATTGGGAATGTCGTGGACGTATAAGATGCGCCGATAAGAATTGTCGCGTTCTATCCCACTGAAAGTTGCTTCTCTCGCCAATATCAAATAAATATATTTCTTTGCCTGATGAAAAGACTACAACACCTTTAGTAGAACCGAGATTCTTCTCCAGTTTCGCCTTCAACCAATCAACAAAGGTCATACGACAAAGGCCGGTTGTGACCAAAACCTAGAAACTATACGATTCAGGTTGAAACACGGACTCTATCTCAGATCACAAGTGATCTGGCTAGATGGGATACCACTTCAAACTGCAATGACTTACTGTTTCGCTTCTGTTTGTAACCCACTCCTAGTATGATCTACGATCGTTACACTTTCCGCACCCACCTAGCTTCCTTTTTGATGATTGTCTCAATGCTTCTTGGAGGGTGTGTTCACCAATTCTAGTGAAGATCATCTGCCATCTTCAGTCTCGGCACCTTATGAGCCAGAACATTTCCTTCTCTCGGCAACCACATCAGACTGCTACCAGGAACACTATCTAGTAAATGCCAAATATCTTGTTGTATTGCATCCACTTCACCAATAGAACTTTTGGACTTAATCGCCTGTAAGAGAGGCAGAGAGTCTAATTCCACCAAGACATTTTCCATCCCCAAATTTTTGGTTGTGATTAATGTTTGTTCGATGGCATATGCTTCTGCTGCTTGACTTGAAACTGCTATGAATTTTACAGCATTTTCTAACAATAGCTTTCCTGTGTTGTCTCTAGTTACCATTGCAGCAGCCCCTTCTTTGTTTTTGAACGCCGCGTCAACATTCATTTTCAATCAATTGTTCGGAGGAGGTCTCCATCTTATCAGGTGCTTCTTTTGTCTTATGCTCTTTTTTGCTTTTGGTGCTTGTTGTTCTGTTGAGTCTATGAATTCCCTTTCCGTAATAGCAGCCTTAGTTATCACTATTTTTGGATTCACAATTCTTAGCTTTTCAAATCTCCCATGCTAGCCAGTCGATTCTGCTTATCATGTCCTCTCTACTTTCTCCACCCACCAATTTGATCTTCCTTATGTTGTCCATCAGCCATATACCAAATGTGTTTACCGATTTGGGTGTTTGGATGCATTGACACTGAGCCCTAAATCATGTCACTCTCATCCATAGACAGAGTAGAATTGCATGCTCTGTAGTTTCTACCTCCTTCATGCACAACCTACACTTAGGATTCTTGATAATCTTTTTCTTGAATAGGTTTGCATTCATGGGAATTATGTCATGAATAGATCTCCACAAAAGCATCCTAACTTTTGGTGGTACTTTCATACTCCAAATCTCCCTCCATACTTCTCTATCATTAGTACTTGTGGTTGCATTTTCTACATTTTGATTTTCTATTAGCATCTTAGCTGCTTGATAACCTGATTTGACTGAATATATTCCATCGTTCCTTAAAGGCTGAAAAATTGAATCCTTCTTATTTTTGAGACTTACTGGGTCTGTAAAATTCTTTCACAATGTCCTTTGAAAAAATTGATTGCACTTTAGGATAATTCCAGCCCACTCCTTCAATAGTAATTCTTTCACCTTCAAAACTGATGTGCCTTCTTGGCCTTAGTTTTTTCCCATTCCTGCAGTCCAATTATCTCACTAGACATAGATTTTCTTTCCACATCCAATACACCATTTTGCCCTACTCTAAGAAGCCAATTTTGTAGCGGACTCCTCTAAACCCAGGATGCCTTTTGTTGATCTTTTGCTTTCCAAGAGTCACAATTGGGAAAATAAGGACCCTTGCCCATATTTCAAAATCCTTGAATCCTAGACCCCCTTCCCTTTTACTCCTTGTGATTTTTCTCCAAATCTTCTAATGTATCCCCCTTTCCTTCCCAAAAGCAGCCCACCAAAACCTTGCAACTCTAGAACTTAGCCTTCTACAAAAATACTTCAAAAACTTAATAATATTCATTGAATAAGCTGGGATGGCCTGAACCACAACTTTAATAAGTGTTTCCTTTCCTGCCATGTTTAGAAGTTTCTCCTTCCAACCCTCTATTTTTTCCATCACATTTTCCTTGATTCAAGACAAAGCCTTATTTTTCGATCTTCCCCAATGTGCGGGTGGTGCACGAATCCCCACACATCGTACAGTTGTACCAGCAAGTGCACTAGACCGTCTGAGTAATACCTGAGCGAGTCAGGGTCGATCCCACGAGGAATGTGGTTTGAAGCAAACTATGGTTATCTTGCAGGGCTTAGTCAGGTGAAATCAAGAAGTTGTTGGTTTGAATTTGGTTAAAACCATAAAAGGAATAAAAAGTGTATAAAATACTTTGTGAATTTGAATGGAATCAGTATTAAGAAGATAGTTAAGGATTGGAGTTGCTTTGTCTTTCTGAATTAACTATGGTACTACTGTCTCCTTTGCTTGTGAATGATTTCTTCTATGGCAGGCTGTATGTGATCAACGCCGTATGGCCGCGGTCATTAATCTCCTCTGCTTCAGATCAAAAGCTATATGGCCGCAGTCATCCAATCTAAACAAGGGTGAAGCTCTAGCAGTTCATTCTCTTAGTGATCCTACACAAAATGCCATAGATAGGGTCGAATCTTCCGAATCAGAGAATGCTGTTCCTCCGGGTTCTAGACTCTACCACAGAGACCCTAATCTCCCCGTAAATTGGCTAAACTGGTGCCTCGAGAAGTCCCCAACGAAGTCGTGGATTAGCCGTCTGAGAGATGTATAATCAAGCTGGCGGTTCGTGCTTTCTAGCCACGTATTCACACGAACCCAAGAAGACACGGGTGGTTGTCAGACACGCGGCCTTGGTATGATGAACGGAGCTGATTGTCACAGATCATCCCATTCACCATATTGAAGAATGAATATACATCTTAGAATTGAATCAAATATGGATCGGAAAGAAACAATAATACTTTTTATTGATTCATATAACTCAGCAAGGCTCCACCCCTCAACCTAGGAGGTTTAGAAACTCATACTAATAGAAAATACAATGATGAACAAAAATATGGTGTAAAGTGATGGTAGATGATATTCGAAAAACATAAATTCAATCCCTTAAATACTAAACTAATGACTAGTAAAGGGTAAAACAGTCTTTTTAGTGGTAAGATCCACTTCTGGGGCCCACTTGGTGAGTGTTTGGGCTAAGCTTTGATGAGATCCATGTGCTATGAGGCCTCTAGGACATTGAACGCTAGCTAGGGGGTCCTCTTTGGGCGTTTGGACGCTGGTCTCTTCTCCTTGGGCGCTGGACGCCTGGAAGGGGGTAAGAGGCTGGCATTGGACGCCAGTTTTGGGCCTTTTGATCTAAAGCAAAGTATGGACTATTATACATTGCTGGAAAGCTTTGGAAGTCAGCTTTCTATAGCCATTGAGAACGCACCAGAAAAGCTC
>NC_029790.2:52478865-52490124 GCF_000816755.2 Arachis ipaensis | reverse complement strand
CCGGACAGCATCTGTAGTGCTTTCTCTGTCTCTGAAGCAGACTTTTGCTCTAGCTCCTCAATTTCAGCCAAAAATTATTTGAAATTGCATAAAAACACACAAATTCAAAGTAGAATCCAAAAATGTGAATTTAACACTAAAATCTATGAAAACTTAGTAAAAATTGAAAAAACATACTAAAAACTATATGAAAACAATGCCAAAAAGCGTATAAAATATCCGCTCATCACAACTCCAAACTTAAACTGTTGCTTGTCCCC
Organism: Arachis ipaensis; assembly: GCF_000816755.2. Lineage (NCBI taxonomy): Eukaryota > Viridiplantae > Streptophyta > Magnoliopsida > Fabales > Fabaceae > Arachis > Arachis ipaensis. The sequence continues at coordinate 52,489,864 of NC_029790.2, read as the reverse complement.
AAGCAACTAAAAGGAAAATAGGATGAAAAGAAGAGTAAGATACAATAAATCCCAGAGTTTCCAATGAAGCTCAATTTCAATTAGATGAGCTGGAATTAGTAGCTTTTTGCTTCTGAATAGTTTTGGCATCTCACTATCCATTGAAACTCAGAAGTGTTGGTGCCTTTAGGAACTTAGAATCCAAATGATATTAATGACTCTCCTAGTTCATTTCTTTTTTATTCTTGAACACAACTTTTAGAGTCTTGGCCATGACCCTAAGCACTTTGTTTTCCAGTATTACCACCGAATACATAAATGCCATAGACACTTTAACTGGGTGAACCTTTTCAGATTGTGATTCAGTTTTGCTAGAATCCCCAGATAGAGGTGTCCAGAGTTCTTAAGCACACTCTTTTTGCTTTGGATCACGACTTTAACCGCTCAGTCTCAAGCTTTTCACTTGACACCTTTACGCCACAAGCACATGGTTAGGGACAGCTTGGTTGAGCCGCTTAGGCTAGGATTTTGTTTGCTTTAGGCCTTCCTAACCATTGATGCTCAAAGTCTTGGATCCTTTTACCCTTGCCTTTTGGTTTAAAAGGTTACTGGCTTTTTGCTCTTGCCTTTTGGTTTAAAGAGCTAATGGCTTTTTCTTTCTTTTTCTATTTTCTTTTCTTTTCGCCAATTTTTTTTTTGAAATATGCTCTTTCTTTTTCTTTGCTGCTTTTTCTTGCTTCAAGAATCAAATTTTGGATTTTTCAGACATCAATAATACTTTTCCTTTTTCTTCATTCTTTCAAGAGCCAGCATCCTAAAATTCCAACTTTAAATATGCACTGATTATTCATACATTCAGAAAACTAAAGCAATGCCACCACATCAAAATAATTGACTTATTCTTTACTGTAGAACTCGAAAATTTATGCATCTTTAATTATTCTAAAAAAAAAATCCACTATTGTATTCATGTTTAATGATGATAAGAGGAATACTTTATAGCTAATTGGAAAATAAAAATTAATTAATACTAATGCTTATTTAATTCTAAAAAAATTAAAAGACATGAAATAAAATAAAGACTTAAATACTACTAGTGATCATGCAGTTCTAAATTAGGTTGGAAATACGTGAAACAGGAATAGGAATAATCACAGGGTTGAAACTCAACAACCTTCAGCTTGATGGGCGCTGGGCTCTTCAGGGGAGAGCTTCTGGCGCTTCAAATCTTCCATCTCATGCCCCTGCTTCTCTTGCTCTTTGATCAGTTTGCAAATCATGCTAGTCTGATATTTCTGCTCCTCTCTGAGTTCATCTAAGGTTCCTTGCAAGTGTATCACAGACGCCTTCAGCTGGTCCCAATACTCAATTGGAGGGATCTCTTGGGGAGGCTCAGGTGCCTTCCTTTTGGGTTGATCCTCTTGTATCTTGGAACTCTCCATCACCTGCTTGGTGATTGGGCTTTTCGCAGAAATAAAATTGTCCACATGTATTAGAACCTTAGCCTCTTGGCATAGGCGAAAGATGAGATTTGGATAAGCCAACAACGCATTAGTAGACATCCTGTTTGCCAACTTGTAGATCTCACGGGGGATTATTTGGTGGACTTCTACCTCATTCCCCATTATGATGTTGTGAATCATCACAGCTCTTAGAATAGTAACTTCAGAGTGGTTACTTGTGAGGAGTATAGAACGCCCATTGAAGCCTAGCCATCCTCTAGCAATTGGCTTGAGGTTTTCCCTTTTCAGCTGGTTTGGTTTGCCTTTTGCACTCTCAATCCATTGAGTTCTAGGCAGGCATATGTCCTCTAGGACTTGATCCAGCTTTGGGTTGGTTACCACCCTTCTATTGTATTTTTCAGGGTCATCCCTTTGCAAGGGTAATTTGAAGATCTCTCTCACCCTATCCAGATGAAAATACATGATCTTCCCCCTGACCATAGTGCGAAAAGTATGGAATACTGTTCCATCTTTCTTTTGCTTATCTATCATCTACATATTTGCATAGAATTCATGGATCATGTTGTATCCAGCTTTAAACTGAGGATCAGTTAGAATCTTCCAGCCTCTCCTTCGAATTTGCTCTTGGATCTCTGGGTATTCTTCTTCTCCTAATTTGAATACCACCTCAGGGATTACTGGCCTTTTACTTATTATCTTGTGATAATGTTTTTCATGTTGCTTGGTAAAGAATCAAACAGGTTTGAAAATAACTGTTGACTTATCTTCTTTCTTGTTCTTTGGGGCAGTCTTGCCACTTTTTGGAGCCATGGGATTCAAATTTTTTATGAGAGATCAGGGCTCCTTCCACACCAAATTTAGAAGAATTGCTTGTCCTCGAGCAAAAGATAAGAAAGGAAGACGAAGAAAAGTGAAGTAGAAGAGAAGAGGTGAATAGAATTCGAATGAGAGGTGGTGAGTGAGGGAGAGGGGGCACGGTCACATATATATAGGGAGGGAGGAGGGATTTTTTCGAAAATAATCTTTGAACAAGGATAAAGAAGTTTTGAAAAAGATAGAAAAGATAAGTTGTTAAATTTGAAAGAAAAGAAAAAGATATGAACAAGATATAAAAGATAAGATAAAAAAGATTTTAAAGTTTAATAAAAGATATGAACAAGAATTACTAAAGATAAGAAAAGATTTTGAAAGAATTTGAAAACAGGTTGAAAAAGATATGAAATTTTGAAAAAGATTTGAAAAGAGTTGAAATTATGTTAAATTTGAAATTAAATTGAAATTGAAATATTTGAACAAGATTTGATTTAAAAATCAAAGAATATTTAAAATTGAATTTGAAAAAGATAGATTGAATAAAGAAAAGATAAGAATTTTGAAATTACCTCCATGCTGTCTTGCTAGCGTTTAAACGCCAGAATGCAGAAAGCCTGCATTCTGGCGTTTAACGCCGTGTTGCCCCTCCTTCTTGGGTGTTAAACGCCCAGCCAGGGCTCCCTGGCTGGCATTTAACGCCAGGCATGTGCTCCCCATTGGCCATTAAACGTCCAGCCAGGGCTCCCTGGTTGGCGTTTAATGCCAGGCCAGGCTTGCTGCCTCCGTGGGCATTTGAACGCCCAATTGCCACCCCTTTCTGGCGTTTAACGCCAGGGAGATCCCTTCTCCAAGGTATTCTGTTTGCTATTCTGCATCATTCTGTCTCTATTTAAGCATTGTTCATGATCACTAACATTAAAATCAACTATTTAAAACATAATCATAAATTAATTAAAAAGAGAACTAATTAAAAAAAGAAATAATTTAGAAAATTAATAATATATGACTAATCATTGGGTTGCCTTCCAACAAGCGCTTCTTTAATGTCTTTAGCTGTACTTCACTATACTTATCTTAGTAACAGTGTTGAGCCTCCTGGCTCTATATCTCCTTCAAGGTAATGCCTAACCCTCTGTCTATTGACAGTGAACCTGTTTTCTTTACCTTGAAGTTCTATGTTCCCGTAAGGTGATACATTGGTAATCACAAACGGTCATGTCCAACGGGATTTGAGTTTCCCAGGGAATAGTTTGAGTCTTGAGTTGAAGAGCAGGACTTTCTGTTCTAGTTCAAAGACTTTAGAAGATATTTTATTGTCATGCCACCTTTTTACCTTTTCCTTATAGATCTTTGCATTTTCAAATGCAGCTAAGCGGAATTTATCCAACTCATTTAGTTGGAGCAGCCGTTTTTCTCCTGCTACTTTAGCATCAAGATTGAAGAATCTAGTAGCCCAATAGGCCTTGTATTCTAGTTCCACTGGCAGATGACATAATTTCTCATACACCAGTTAATATGGTGAAGTTTCGATGGAGGTTTTGAAAGCTGTCTGTATACCCACAGAGCATCATCAAGCTTTTCAGCCCAATCCTTTCTAGAGGTTCTTACTGTCCTCTCTAAGATTCACTTTAGTTCTCTATTTGAGACTTCAGCTTGCCCATTTGTTTTGGGATGATACGGTGTTGCTACTTTATGACGAACTACGTAACGGCTTAAGATAGAATCCAGCTGTCTATTGCAGAAATGAGTACCTCCATCACTAATTAGTGTCCTAGGGACACCAAATCTGCTGAAGATGTCCTTTTAGAGGAACTTCATCACTACTCTAGTGTCGTTAGTGGGTGTTGCTATTGCTTCAACCCATTTGGACGTATAATCTACTGTTACAAGGATGTAGGTGTTTGAGTATGAAGGTGGGAAGGGGTCCCATGAAATCTATACCCCATACATCAAACAGCTCAATCTCTAGGGTTCCTTGCTGAGGCATGCCGTGACCATGACGGAGATTGCTAGCCCTTTGGCAACTATCACAGTTACGAACGAACTCTCTTGAGTCCTTAAAGAGATTGGGCCAGTAGAAACCACTTTGGAGAACCTTGGTGGTTGTCCGCTCACTTCCAAAATGTCCTCCATAGTCGGAGCCATGGCAATGCTATAGGATTCTTTGTGCCTCTTCTTTAGACACACATCGTCGGATTATTCCATCTGAGCATCTCTTGAAGAGATATGGTTCATCCCACAAGTAGTACTTTGCATCATTCATGAGTTTCTGGGCTTGCTGCCTGGTGAACTCCTTGGGAATGAACCTTATAGCCTTGTAATTTGCAATATCTGCAAACCTGATGACAAGTCATCCTAGCCTATTTTAGCTAGTCTTTTTCTTTTGTTTTCATTAGAATTATGCACTTTCTTGAGCTACAAGCAAGCAGGCTAACGTTGGCATGAAGAAAACCTCCCTGGGCACGAACGTTTGCGCCAACGTTAGCCCCCTAACTTGGAGGCTAACGTTGGAACATGAGTTTCTCCCCTGGGCACCAACGTTTGCGCCAATGTTAGCCCCCTAACTTGGAGGCTAACGTTGGCACATGAATTTCAATGGGGAATGAGCAAAAGTTTGCGCCAACGTTAGCCCCCTAACTTGGTGGCTAACGTTGGCGCCACTAGCACACAAGGCATTGCCAACGTTAGGGTCAAAGTTAGACCCCTAACGTTGGCGCCAACGTTCATACCAGCAAAATGTGCTGGCTGCTATGAAAAGTGGGAGCCAAAGTTAGACCCCTAACTTTAGCTCCAACTTTTGGTCCAACTTTTGCTAACCTCAAAACCGGTTCAATTGGTTCACTTTGGTTCTTCTCCAAACTTCAAGAGCAATCAACCAAGGCCTCTTTCAACCCAATTCCACCAAGAGCAAAGGCCCAACTCAAGGCTTGAAGATCATTTGAAGAAAGTGTATAAATAGGATAGAATTCAAGTTCTTCGGAGAGCTTTCCTTTTGGAATTTTCATAATAGTTTTCGGAGAGCTTTTGATATTGAGTGCACTTTAATTTCTTTGCTTTCAATTTCATTTACTCTTGTCTTGGATCTTGGATTGGAGAATTGAAGAAATTCTGTTTCAATCTCAATCTTGGATCTCTCTGTTTCTTTACTGTTAATTGAATTTCAATTCCGGTTAATTGCTCTTCATCTCTTTTCTTTGCAATTTACATTTTCCTTGCAATTGTTCTTGTTGGATCTAGGAAGGCATTGAGATCTAGACTTGGTTTTCTAGTCTCTGGGTCCTGAGATCTGAATTTCCCATTTCACTTCTCTGTTTACTGTTTTTTATGTTCATTTACTTTTCTGCTTCATATCCGGTTCAATCCCAATTTCCTTTCCCTCTTCTGTTTGATCCAATTTAATTTCTCCTTGTTTAATTTCTGCAAATCCACATCCCAATCCCCTTTACATTTCAAGCAATTTACATTCCTTGCACTTTAAGATTCCGCAATTTATATTTCTTGCACTCTAAGCTTCCGCCATTTAATTTCTTGTTCTTTACGTTTCAGCAATTTATTTCTTGTTATCTTTACTTCAATGCAATTTAATTCTGCAAGTCACAAAACCATCCACCAAATCTTGATTCGCTTGACTAAATCAACCACTAAACTAAAATTACTCAATCCTTCAATCCCTGTGGGATCGACCTCACTCCCGTGAGTTTTTATTACTTGATACGACCCGGTGTACTTGCCGGTTAGTTTTGGGTATTTTGGGAGAAATTTATTTTTCCTCCAAAATATCTCATCAAGTTTTTGGCGCCGTTGCCGGGGATTGATTAGATTGACAATGATTAAGTGAGGTGGTAATCTAGATCAAGCACTTTTTCTTTGATGATTTGGTAACTAAGTTCCTTGCAAAATTTTATCCACTTCAGAGGATTATAAGGTTAAAGGCTGAGGTTCAAACATTTACACAAATGGAGGCCGAACCCATCTATGAGGCATGGGAGAGGTACAAGGCTCTGATCAGGAAATGTCCCCCGGCCATGTTTAATGAGTGGGAGAAGCTTCAAAACTTCTGTGAAGGCTTAACACTGAAATCCCAGGAAGCTTTGGATCATTCAGCTGGAGGTTCCTTGCAACTCATGAAAACTGCAGAAGAGGCTCAAGAACTCATTGATATGGTGTCCAACAATCAATATTTCTTTGCTCATCAAAGAGGCCGCCAACCATCACAAAGGAGAGGAGTAATGGAGCTAGAAGGAGTGGATTCAATCCTAGCTCAAAACAAGATGATGCAGCAGCAAATTCAGCAACAATTCGAGCAAATGGCCAAGAGAATTGATAGTCTCCAAGTTGCAGCAGTCAACACTAGCCAATCATCAACCACATGGGGACAGAGTGAAGAAACTCAAGAAGAACAACAACAAGAGCAAATACAGTATATGCACAACCAAGGACCAAATGAAGTGTATGGTGATACATACAATCCATCCTGGAAGAACCACCCAAACCTCAGATGGGGAGATAACCATACCCAAAACCAACAACCATGGCAGAGGAACTCAAACCAACACAACCCAAGAAGCAACCAAAATCACAACCAGCAGCAGGCTAACCAAAACCCCTACAGAAAACCTCAAAACAACTACCCCAACCTTAACCAATACCAATCTAATAACCAACCCACCAACCAAAATGCCTACCATCCACCACCCACATCTCATAACCCACCTCAAATATCACCTGAAGCCCAAAGAATCACACACTTGGAAGCCATGATAGACAAAATGCTGAAACACCAGGAAATGGTAGCCAAGAATCAGGAAGCCTCCCTGAAGAGCCTAGAGAGACAGATGGGGCAACTCTCCAAGCAAGTATCTATTGAGAGACCTTCAAACTCACTGCCCAGTGACACAATTCCAAATCCCAAGGAAGAATGCAAGGAAATACAATTAAGGAGTGGGAGAACATTGATAGGCAACAATGACACTACAAGGAAGCAAGCAGAGAACATCAAAGAACCAACGGAGGATGAGAAGCAAACAAAGGCAGATAAGGCTAAGGAGCAAGTTGTGATGCCAAACAAAGACACTGAGAAACTCAAAGAGAAGGACAACCAGCCACATAGCTCAAAGGAAGTAGCTCAGGGGCAGCAACAAATAGGAAAGAGCATCATACCTCCACTACCATATCCCCAGAGGTTCAACAAAGAGGTTAAAGACCAGCATTTTCACAAATTCCTTGAGATTTTCAAGAAGTTCGAAATCAATATTCCCTTGGATGAAGCACTTGAGCAAATGCCTCTATATTCCAAATTTCTGAAGGATCTTATCAACAAGAAAAGAAGTTGGCTTGAAAGGGAAACCATAATGATTACTAAGGAATGCAGGGCCTTGATTCAAAAGGGGCTTCCTCCCATTAGCTGTAGTCTATGCATTTGATAAGTTTTGATTATATCTGATAGGATCAAAAGTTGTGGTTTACACTGATCATGCTGCACTTAAGTATTTGATGTCAAAGCAGGATGCTAAACCAAGACTCATCAGGTGGATACTGCTCCTACAAGAATTTGACATTGAGATAAGAGATAGGAAGGGCATTGAAAATCAGGTCGCTGATCATCTGTCAAGGCTACCACATGAAACAAGTCAAAAAGCATCCCAGCCCATAAATGAAAGCTTCCCAGATGAGCACCTTCTGCAAATCCAGCAAGCACCTTGGTTTGCTGACATAGTAAATTACAAAGTGGGAAGGAAGATACCGCAAGAATTCTCTAAGCAACAAGTGAAGAAGTTGATCAACGAAGCAAGGAAATTTTCATGGGATGAACCCTTCTTATTCAAGAGATGCTCTGATGGAGTGATCAGAAGGTGTATTCCTGAAAGTGAAGTGAGGGACATCTTGTGGCATTGTCATGGTTCAGCTTATGGTGGACACTTTGGCCCAGAAAAAACAGCTGCAAAAATACTGCAGAGTGGCTTCTATTGGCCAACTATCTTCAAGGATGCCAGAGAATATGTACACCAATGTAATGAATGCCAGAAAGCAGGAGGATTAACAAGAAGGAATGAGATGCCTCAAAACTTTATCTTAGAATTAGAATTGTTCGATCTATGGGGAATTGATTTCATGGGGCCTTTTCCTCCCTCCTATTCTTTTAGATACATCCTGGTAGCAGTGGAGTATGTCTCAAAGTGGGTGGAAGCCATAGCCACAACCACCTGTGATGCACAGATCGTCCTCTAATTCCTTAAAAAGCACATCTTCACTAGGTATGGAGTGCCCAAAGGTCTTATTAGTGATAGTGGTAGTCACTTTTGCAACAAACAAATGGAGAAACTCCTTCACAAATATGGAGTAATTCACAAAGTAGCCACACCTTACCATCCTCAGACTAATGGCCAAGCTGAACTTGCAAATAGAGAATTAAAGAAGATCCTAGAGAAAACAGTGGGAATCACAAGAAAAGATTGGGCTAGAAAGCTAGAGGATGCATTGTGGGCTTATAGGACAGCTTTTAAAACTCCTATTGGCAAGTCACCCTTTCAGCTATTGTATGGCAAATCCTGCCACCTCCCTGTAGAGCTTGAACAGAGAGCTTTTTGGGCCACTAAACTCCTCAACCTTGATCCCCAAGCTGCAGGAGAAAAAAGGTTGTTACAACTAAATGAGTTGGATGAATTTAGACTAGAGGCTTATGAAAGTGCGAAGATATACAAGGAGAAAGCTAAGAAGTGGCATGACAAGAAGATCACAAAGAAGGAATTCAAGCCAGGACAGCAAGTGCTCCTGTATAATTCGAGGCTTAAAATTTTTCCTGGCAAACTGAAGTCTAAATGGACTGGCCCATACTTGGTGACAAAGGTTTTTCCCTATGGGAGTATTGAACTGCTAGATGAGGCAACAAAGAATCAATTCACAACAAATGGTCACAGAGCAAAGCTGTATTTGTGAGGACAATTGGATAAGGAAAAAGAGGTTCAACACCTCCAGCCCTCTTAAAAAGAATTGAAAGATGTCAAGCTAGTGACAATAAAAGAGTGCTTCTTGGGAGGCAACCCAACCGGAGGTAGTTTTCTTTTCATAACTTTTTCAATAAGAGTGTTGAATAACTGCTATGTATTGCAAGAAGCTAAGTTTGGTGTTGCACACCAAAAACAATCGAAGGGAGAATGCAAGATGCTAAGTTTGGTGTTCCACCAAAACTTCATTCTAACTTCCTGCACATTGCTAGTTCCAAGCAATCAAACAGATTATTCAACAACTTAACTATTTTTGTTTAGTCCCAATATCTTAACCTTTAGCAAGGACACAAAAGTTTTCCCAGAGTTAACCTGTTGAATCAGAAGAAGTAGCAAGGAATTAAGTGGGAATTAACCACCAATTGAAGGTCCCATGCATAAAGACTCAAAAAGGGGCACAACAGAAAGGAGAACAAAAGAAATGCAAACCAATAGGTTGTATCTATACTTAACCTTTACTGTTGGGAAATATTTTTGATTGATGTCTTGATAAAGTTTTCATTTAGTTCAAACAGATTCAAACTTCCCTTAGAACAAGTAAAACTAGTCTATGTGTATGCTTGTGTATTCACTTTCACTTGACAAGAAGCATGTGTTGTCCCCTGCATCTTTAAAATTCAATAAAAGAACAGTTTGAATGTGAAGTAAAATGGTTTCTGTTAGATAGAAGTGGAATAAAAGTAAGTGGTGGTATGTGTGTGATTGTATAATAGCTCACTTTTAGTGGATAAAGAGCTAGGATATCTCCTTCTAAGTAAAGAGTGGCCTACTGTCTATGAATCTCAATTGAATTAAATTCCTTGGTTAAAAATAAAAACAAAAAGAAGGAAAGAAAAAAAAAAAGATAGCCAAAAAGTGGCAAAACAAAAGAAAAACAAAAAGAAACAAAGCTGGACACCAATAGCTTGAACTTTGAAATATATGCCTGTGATGTCTTTGTACTAGGATCTGCTTGGATTAGTAAGCTCTTAGGAGTGCCTCAACACTCGGTGACTTGGGTTAACTAATCCGGGATCATCAGCTGAAAGTCCACTATCAAGAGCAAACAGGAGAGAAGTGAGGATCGGTAAGGAAGAACGAAGTTGGAAAGAGGTTCGAAAGAAGAGGATAGTAATTAGTTGGTTTGAGTAGTTTCGATACGAGTTTTAGTACTCTATAAGTAGAAAAGTATTATACGTTGTTTATATCGTATTTTGGAGTACTTAACCGTACTTAAGTATATACCAACCAAGTTAGTTCCCTTTGTACTTTTAGATGAGTTAATCGAACGAACATCGAGTTCTTTCACGTATTAAGATTACTTTTGTTTTCTTTTTCTGATCGATTTTATCCGATCCTACTGAACAGTAGTGTTGTGGTTTGAATTTCGAACGAACAGGGGTTCGTTCTTTTCTAAATAACTCTTCTTTCTTACTTTATCTTCTACTACAAGTACGATCGTCTCATAATAACTATCAAGTACCCCAAAACACACCTATACGGTTATGAGTGAAGAATAACTGAGGATCCGGATCTTTCAGAGGAAGTTCGAAGTTCACTGTATGACGATACTGGAGAGTAATAAGGAAATAGGAACCGATAATGAAACAAGTATTCGAAATAAACTCACAGTACACATCGTTCAAGGAAAAGAAAAGAAATATGAACTGTGTAATAAGTGATATCGGTGAACCGAGTGTAAGGAAGAATTTTGTAACTACGGGTCGTGGAGAAACCCAATGATTTACGGAACATCAATCC
>NC_029790.2:52453996-52478840 GCF_000816755.2 Arachis ipaensis | reverse complement strand
AAATCAAATCACCAACTAAATCAGTTCGCTTAGTTCTAAACCACCTACCAAAACACTGAACGTCTTAATTTAACGTAACTTCATTTCTATTGTTCTTTATTTAACGACTTTGCATTTCTTGTTCTTTAATTTACCGCCTTCGAATCTCACGTTCTTTACATTTAATGCCTTAGAATTTCACGTTCCTTACATTTAACGAACTTTACATTTCCCCTAACCCTACACCTAAACGTCTTTAATTTGTTCCTCTTTAATTTAACGTAGTTTGTCTTCTCCCTTTCCTTTAACCCTAACTTGGCCTATACTTCGTCTTTTCATTTACTTGTATCTTTTGTCATTTGTCTCTTCACTTTACCCTTTAAGTCTAGAGTCCTGGGTCTCTGATCTTTTGGTTCAGATCTAGAGTTACGGAAGGATCTAGGTTGTTCTTGTTAACGTTCCTTTTACATTTAACGTTTCTTTTCTCTACTTCTCGTTAATTGGCCTTAACTTTAAGTTAATTGTCATTTCTTTGTCTCTCTAGGTTCTAACTCTAACTTTGTCTTAAAGAAGTTAAGAGGTTAGGTTCTAATTGCTCAATCCTTTAATCCCTGTGGGATCGACCTCACTCCCGTGAGTTTTTATTACTTGATACGACCCGGTGCACTTGCCGGTTAGTTTTGGGTATTTTGGGAGAAATTTATTTTTCCTCCAAAATATCTCATCAAAACCAAGGTACTGTCCAGATGGCAAAAAGTTGCTCATCTGTAAAGGTGATGAGCAGATATTTTATACGCTTTTAGGGGGTAATTTCATGTAGTTTTTAGTTTGTTTTAGTTAGTTTTTAGTATATTTTTATTAGTTTCTAGAAAAAATTCATATTTCTGGACTTTACTATGAGTTTGTGTGTTTTTCTGTGATTTCAGGTATTTTCTGGCTGAAATTGAGGGAGCTGAGCAAAAATCTTATTTAGGCTGAAAAAGGACTGTAGATGCTGTTGGATTATGACCTCCCTACACTCGAAATGGATTTTTTTCTGGAGCTACAGGAGTTCAAATGGCACGCTCTCAATTGCGTTGGAAATTAGACATCCAGGGCTTTCCAGCAATATATAACAATCCATACTTTGCTCAAGGATAAACGACGTAAACTGGCATTCAACGCCAGTTCCATGCTGTATTCTGGCGTTAAACACTAGAAATAGGTTACAAGTTGGAGTTAAACGCCCAAAACAGGTTACAACCTGGCGTTTAACTCCAGAAACAGCCTAGGCACGTGTAAAGCTCAAGTCTCAGTCCCAGCACACACCAAGTGGGCCCCAGAAGTGGAATTCTGCACTATCCATCATAGCTTATTCATTTTCTGTAAACCTAGGTTACTAGTTCAGTATTTAAACAAATTTTAGAGATTTATTTTGTACTTCATGACATTTTAGATCTAAACTTTGTATCTTTGACGGCATGAGTCTCTAAACTCCATTGTTGGGGGTGAGGAGCTCTGCTGTGTCTCGATGAATTAATGCAATTATTTCTGTTTTCTATTCAAACACGCTTGTTTCTATCTAAGATGTTCATTCGCACGTCAATATGATGGATGTGATGATCCGTGACATTCATCACCATTCTCAACCTATGAACGCGTGACTGACAACCACCTCCGTTCTACCTTCGATTGAATGAGTATCTCTTGGATTCCTTAATCAGAATCTTCGTGGTATAAGCTAGAATCCATTGGCAGCATTCTTGAGAATCCGGAAAGTCTAAACTCTTGTTTGTGGTATTCCGAGTAGGATTCAGGGATTGAATGATTGTGACGAGTTTCAAACTCACAAGGGTTGGGCGTAGTGACAGACGCAAAAGGATCAATGGATCCTATTCCAGCACGAGTGAGAACCGACATATGATTAGCCGTGCGGTGACAGCGCACCTGGACCATTTTCACTGAGAGGACGGATGATAGCCATTGACAATGGTGATCCACCAACACACAGCTTGCCGTAGGAGGAACCTTGCGTGCGTGAAGAAGAAGACAGGGGGAAAGCAGAGATTCAGAAGACAAAGCATCTCCAAAACTCCAACATAATCTCCATTTCTGCATAACAAGTATTTAATTCATGCTCTTTTATTTTTTCGCAATCCAAACTAATAATTATAATTGATTTCCTGACTAAGAATTACAAGATAACCATAGCTTGCTTCAAGCCGACAATCTCAATGGGATCGACCCTTACTCACGTAAGGTATTACTTGGACGACCCAGTGCACTTGCTCGTTAGTGGTATGAGTTGTGAAAAGTGTAATTTACAATTTGTGCACCAAGTTTTTGGCGCCGTTGCCGGGGATTGTTCGAGTTTTGACAACTGACGATTTATTTTGTTGCTTAGATTAGGAAAAATTTTTCTTTTTGGTTTAGAGTCTTTTATTATTGTTTCTAGTTAAAATTTTTTTAAATCCTTATTTTCTCTTTTTAAATTTTTCGAAAATTTTTACAAACTAATAATTGAGTTTTCCTGTTTGAGTTTAGTTTCATATTTTAAGTTTGGTGTCAATTGCATTTTTTTATTTTATTTTCTTTTAAATTTTTGAATTTATGTTCATTGTTCTTTCTTAATCTTCAAGTTGTTCTTGTTTATTTTCCTTATTTGATCTTTAGTTTTTCTTGTTTTGTGATTTTTCTTGTTTTTATTGTGCTTTTTCAAAATATCAGTTTTCAAAAAATTTTTATACATTAAATACCTTATTAAAACACTTTAAATTTATAACTCAATTGGCTAGAGCGTTGTGTTTATGTTCCTGGTAATTAGGAATTTTTCTTTTAAAATTTTTTCAAAAATAATTTGTCTTTGACTAAATCTGGTGCCAAACTTTTAAGTTTGGTGTTCTCTTGTTATTTTTCTTTAATTTTTGAAAAGTTATTCTTAGTTTTCTAAAAGTTTTTAAGTTTGGTGTTCCTTTTTATGTTCTTGAATCTTTGAATCTTGTTCTTATTGTTCTTGTGAATCTTCAAGGTGTTCTTGAGTCTTCTTTGTGTTTTGAACTTAAAATTTTTAAGTTTGGTGTTCCTTGGTATTTTCCTTCCAAAATTTTCGAAAATAAGGAGCATTGGATCTAAAAATTGTAAGTTTTGTGTCTTTTTATTGTTTTTCTCTTTCCTCATTGAATTCAAAAATATCTTTTCCTTTTATTTTAATTGATTTTTCGAAAATTACCTTTAAAAATTCAGATTTTTATTTTAAAAATCAAATCTTTTCAAAATTCAACATCTTATTCAAAAATCATATTCAAAAATTTTCAAATCTTTTCAATTAATTAGTCAATTCAATATTCAAATTTCTTTTTATTTTCTTTCTCTTTTAATTTTCGAAATCTATATTTTATTTTCTAATTATTTTACTTTATTTTATTTCATTTTTTTCGGTTATTTTTAATTAAATAAAACAAAAAAATAAAAATATATTTTACTTGCAATTCACATCATCTCCCTTTCTCCGTCATGGATCTAAGTGGAAATGAACAGTCCAGAAGGACTCTGGGGTCATATGCTAACCCTACTACTGCTGCATATGGGAGTAGTATTTGTATACCCTCCATCAAAGCAGGCAGTTTTGAGCTAAATCCTCAGCTCATTGTCATGGTGCAGCAAAACTGCCAGTATTTCGGTCTTCCACAGGAAGAACCTACTGAGTTTCTGGCACAATTCTTGCAAATTACTAACACAGTACGTGACAAGGAGGTAGATCAGGATGTATACAGACTGTTACTGTTTTCGTTTGCTGTAAAAGATCAAGCTAAAAGGTGGTTAAATAACCAACCCATAGCAAGCATAAGGACATGGAAACAGTTATTAGACAAATTCCTGAATCAATATTTCTCTCCAAAAAGGATGACACAGCTAAGGCTGGACATCCAAGGCTTTAAACAAGAGGATGATGAATCCCTTTATAATTCCTGGGAGAGGTACAGAGGGATGCTAAGGAAATGCCCCTCTGAAATATTTTCAGAGTGGGTGTAATTAGACATCTTCTACTATGGGCTTATAGAAGGAGCTCAGATGTCCCTAGACCACTCAGCTGGTGGATCTATACACATGAGGAAAACTATTGAAGAGGCTCAAGAGCTTATTGATATAGTTGCCAGAAACCAGCATATGTACATAAGTAATGGGTCCTCCGTAAAAGAAGAAGCCAAAGCAGTGTCTACTGAACTTGGTCCTCCAGAACAAGTTGCTGAACTCAATCAACAATTGTGCTTTCTAATAAAACAGCTAGCAGAATTCAAGGAGATCCTACAAGACACTAAAAAAGCTAATAAAAATATGGAGGCACAATTGAATCAGACAAAACAGCAGTTATCAAAGCAGATAACAGAAGAGTGCCAGGCAGTTCAATTAAGAAGTGGGAAAATATTAAATACGGCGCTTCAGAACAGTAGAAAGCTAAGGAAAGAACAACTGACAGAGGATGAGCAAAGTATTATCCAAAATCCCTCTGAGGACAGTAAGAGCCCAGAGAGGAATGATTCTGGCACTCAAACGCCAGGAACAAGCAAGGAGTTGGCGTTAAACGCCCAAAAGAATCTCAGTTCTGGCGTTCAAACGCCAGGAACAGGTAAGGAGTTGGTGTCCAACGCCAATCCAGCTTCCACCCCTGGCATTCAAACGCCAGTGAGGGATCAGACACACACAAGTGCTGATAACAACCCCTCTAAAAAGGCTTCCCCAACCACTTCTGTAGGAAATAAACCTGCAGCAACCAAGGTTGAGGAATACAAAGCCAAGATGCCTTATCCTCAAAAACTCCGCCAAGAAGAGCAGGATAAGCAATTTAGAGAAAATACCTTCTTATGCCAAGTTCATGAAAGAGATCTTGAGTCATAAGAAGGATTGGAGAGAAACTGAAAGAGTTCTCCTCACTGAAGAATACAGTGCAGTCATTCTGAAAAGCTTTCCAGAAAAGCTTAAAGATCCCGGGAGCTTCATGATACCATGCACATTAGAGGATAATTGCACCAAGACAGATTTATGTGATCTTGGGGCAAGTATCAATCTAATACCTGCATCCACTATCAGAAAGCTTGGTTTAACTGAAGAAGTCAAATCAACCCGGATATGTCTCCAACTTGCTAATGGCTCCATTAAATACCCATCAGGCGTGATTGAAGACATGATTGTCAGGGTTGGGCCATTCGCCTTCCCCACTGACTTTGTAGTGCTGGAAATGGAGGAGCACAAGAGTGCTACTCTCATTCTAGGAAGACCTTTCCTAGCAACTGGACGAACTCTCATTGATGTCCAAAAGGGGGAAGTAACCCTGAGAGTCAATGAGGATGAGTTTAAGTTGAATGCTGTCAAAGCCATGCAGCATCCAAACACACCAAAGGACTGCATGAAAGTTGATCTTATTGACTCTTTGGTAGAGGAGATCAACATGGCTGAGAGTCTCGAATTAGAGATGGAAGACATCTTTAAAGATGTTCAGTCTGATCTAGAGGATTCAGGGGAATTGAAAGAGCCTCTGGAAATTCCTCAGGAAGAGGAAAAACCTCCTAAATCTGAGCTCAAACCATTACCACCATCCCTGAAATATGCATTTCTAGGAGAAGGTGACACTTTTCCAGTGATCATAAGCTTTGCTTTGAATTCACAGGAAGAGAAAGTACTACTTCAAGTGCTAAGGACACACAAGACAGCTCTTGGGTGGTCCATAAGTGACCTTAAGAGCATAAGCCCAGCTAGATGCATGCACAAGATCCTATTGGAGGATGATGCTAAGCCAGTGGTTCAACCACAGAGGCGGTTAAATCCATCCATGAAGGAAGTGGTGCAGTAAGAGGTCACCAAGTTACTGGAGGCTGGGATTATTTATCCTATTTCTGATAGCCCCTGGGTGAGCTCTGTTCAGGTTGTCCCCAAAAAGGGAGGCATGACAGTGGTTCATAATGAAAAAAATGAACTGGTTCCTACAAGAACAGTTACAGGGTGGCGCATGTGTATTGACTACAGGAGGCTCAATACAGCCACCAGAAAGGATCATTTTCCTTTACCATTCATAGACCAAATGCTAGAGAGACTAGCAGGTTATGATTTTTACTGCTTTTTGGATGGCTATTCAGGTTACAACCAAATTGCAGTAGATCCCCAGGATAAAGAGAAAACTGCATTTACATGTCCATCTGGAGTATTTGCCTACAGAAGGATGCCATTTGGGCTGTGTAATGCACTTGCAACCTTTCAGAGATGCATGCTCTCTATTTTCTCTAATATGGTGGAAAAATTTCTGGAAGTCTTCACGGATGAATTCTCAGTATATGGAGACTCATTCAACTCCTGTCTTGATCACCTGACACTAATTTTGAAAAGATGCCAAGAGACTAACCTGGTTTTAAACTGGGAAAAATGTCACTTTATGGTGACTGAAGGGATTGTCCTTGGGCATAAAATTTCAAACAAGGGAATAGAGGTGGATCAAGCTAAAGTGGAAGTAATTTAAAAATTACCACCACCTGCAAATGTTAAAGCAATCAGAAGCTTTCTGGGGCATGCAGGATTCTATAGGAGGTATATAAAGGATTTTTCAAAAATCACAAAACCTCTGAGCAATCTGCTAGCTGCTGACATGCCATTTGTGTTTGACACAGAGTGTCTGCAGGCATTTGAAACTCTGAAAGCTAAGCTGGTCACAGCACCAGTTATTTCTGCACCAGACTGGACATTACCATTTGAATTAATGTGTGATGCCAGTGATCATGCCATTGGTGCAGTATTGGGGCAGAGGCATGACAAGCTTCTGCATGTCATTTATTATGCTAGCCGTGTTTTAAATGACGCCCAGAAAAATTACACAACCACAGAAAAAGAATTGCTTGTAGTGGTTTATGCCATTGACAAGTTTAGATCATACTTAGTAGGATCAAAAGTGATTGTGTACACTGACCATGCTGCTCTTAAATATCTACTTACAAAGCAGGATTCAAAACCCAGGCTCATAAGATGGGTGTTGCTTCTGCAAGAGTTTGATATAGAAATAAGAGACAGAAAAGGGACAGAAAACTAAGTGGCTGATCACCTGTCCCGAATAGAACCAGTAAAAGGGGCGTTCTTCCCCTCTATTGAGATCTCTGAAACCTTTCCGGATGAGCATTTGTTCGCCATTCAGGAAACACCATGGTTTGCAGACATTACAAACTATAAAGCTGCAAGGTTCATACCCAAGGAATACAGCAGGCAACAAAAGAAAAAATTAATTACTGATGCAAAGTACTACTTGTGGGATGAACCCTATCTCTTTAAGAGATGTGCAGACGGAATAATCCGTAGGTGTGTGACTAGAGAAGAAGCACAGGAGATCTTATGGTATTGCCATGGGTCACAATATGGAGGTCATTTCGGAGGTGAGCGAATAGCCACCAAGGTCCTCCAATGTGGTTTCTACTGGCCTACCCTTTATAGAGATTCCCGAGAGTTTGTACGTAACTGTGACAGTTGCCAGAGAGCTGGTAATCTGCCTCATGGTTACGCCATGCCTCAACAAGAGATCTTGGAGATTGAGTTGTTTGATGTATGGGGTATTGACTTCATGGGGCCTTTCCCACCATCATACTCAAACACTTATATTCTGGTGGCAGTTGACTATGTATCCAAATGGGTAGAGGCCGTTGCCACACCCACTAATGATACTAAGACAGTGCTGAAGTTCCTCCAAAAACATATCTTCAGCAGATTTGGTGTCCCTAGAGTACTAATCAGTGATGGGGGCACCCACTTCTGTAACAAACAGCTTTACTCTGCCATGGTCCAGTATGGGATTAGCCACAAAGTGGCAACTCCATATCATCCACAAACAAATGGGCAAGCTGAAGTCTCTAACAGAGAACTGAAAAGAATCCTGGAACGAACTGTAAGTACCCGTAGAAAGGATTGGGCAAGAAGCTTGGATGATGCTCTGTGGGCTTACAAAACAGCATTCAAGACTCCTATAGGGACCTCTCCATACCAGCTTGTGTATGGTAAGGCCTGTCATCTGCCCGTGGAACTGGAATACAAAGCCTACTGGGCAACCAGATTCCTAAACTTTGATGCCAAATTAGCTGGAGAAAAAAGATTACTCCAACTAAATGAGCTAGAGGAATTCAGACTCACTGCTTTCGAAAATGCCAAGCTCTACAAGGAAGAAGCAAAAATATGGCATGACAAAAAGCTATCATCTAGAGTCTTTGAACCAGGACAGAAGGTTCTGTTGTTTAACTCTAGGCTCAGGCTATTCTTCGGGAAACTGAAATCCTGGTGGAGGGGACCATATGTGATTACAAGTGTGTCACCATATGGCTATGTGGAGCTTCAAGACATTGATTCTAATAAGAAGTTCATTGTTAATGGACAGAGAATCAAACATTATCTTGAAGGTAATGTTGAGCAAGAATGCTCAAGGCTGAGGCTAGATTAAAAAGCTTAGCAAGGTCCAGCTAAAGACAATAAAGAAGCGCTTGCTGGGAGGCAACTCAGCCATTAGCAAAACTTTTTCTTATTAAATTTTTTATTTATTTATACAGGGTTAATATAAATAATCTTCAAGGTAAAGAATCAATTGCATAAGTTCACAGGGTTGCAGAAGGATTTAGAATACAAAACAGCAAAAAGAAGCTCACTGGTGTGAAAAAAAGCCAGTAAGAGCTGTTTTGGGTGTTAAACGCCCAAAAGGAGCATCTACTGGGCGTTTAACGCCAGTAGAGATAGCCATCTGGGCGTTAAATGCCAGAAAGAAGCAGCTTCTGGCGTTTAACGCCAGATTTACAGCATCCTGGGCGTTCAGAAAAATGCCCAGTAACAAAGGAGTTTCTGGCGTTTAACGCCAGCTAGAAGCAACAGCTGGGCGTTAAACGCCCAGACCAAGCACCAAGTGGGCGTTAAATGCCTAAAACATACAGCAGTTGGGCGTTTAACTCCAGGATTGTGGGGAGTAGGCAATTTCATTTTCAATTCAAATTTTTTTCCATTTTTTATGTTTTAATTCATGATTTCTTGCACAAACATGTTACAAATCCTAATTTTTCAAATCCTTTTTCAAAAGATATCAAATGTATCTTAATTCATAAACCCTTTTTTTAATCCTCTTCAAATTATTTTCAAATCCTTTTCAAAACAAATCTATCTCTTTTCCTTCTAAAATCTTTTCAACTCATCAATATCTTTTTCAAATCTTCACAACATCTTTTTCAAAATTCAGATTTATCTTTTTCAAATATCTTTCATATCTTTTCAATTTTAAATTACATCTTTTCCAAATCACTTTTTCTATCATATCTTTTTCAAACAATTTTTGACACCCACCTCCTTTCCTTTAAATGTTGGTTCGGCCTCTCCCCCTCTCCTCCACAAGTCGAACTTGGATCTCCCTCTATCCCTCTCCTTTCTTTTCTTTTGCTTGAGGACAAGCAAACCTCTAAGTTTGGTGTATTTATCCGTGATCACTAAGCCAATACCCACTAAGATCATGGCTCCTAAGGGAAAACAAACCAACTCAAGAGGCAAGAAAGAGAATATTCCAAAACCACTTTGGAATCAAGGGAAGTTCTTAACTAAAGAACATTCAGACCATTAATACAAAATAATGGGTCTAAGGTCAGTGATCCCGGAAGTTAAATTTGATCTGAAAGAAGACGAATATCCAGAGATCCAAGAGCAAATTCGAAATAGGAGCTGAGAAGTCCTAGCTAATCCTGAAACAAAGGTGGGAAGAAACATGGTTCAGGAATTCTACGCAAATCTGTGGCAGACGGACAGGCAGAGAATAGCGGGAACCGCATTCTATGACTATAGAACTCTGGTCAGAGAGAAGATTGTTCACACCCACCCTGACAAAATAAGGGAGATCTTCAAGCTGCCTCAACTGCAAGATGACCCAGCCTCCTTTAATAGGAGAATGATGAGATCAAACCTGAACTTGGACAAAATCCTAGAGGACATATGTCTCCCTGGAGCTAAATGGACAACCAACACAAAGGGTACCCCGAACCAACTCAAAAGAGGAGATCTCAAATCAGTCGCCAGAGGCTGGCTGGACTTCATTGGGCGCTCTATACTGCCCACTAGCAACTGCTCTGAAGTCACCATCAGAAGAGCAGTAATGATTCATTGCATTATGTTGGAAAAAGAAGTAGAAGTTCATCAGCTGATTGCTTGTGAGCTTTACAAAATTGCAAACAAGAACTCCAAAGATGCCAGATTGGCTTATCCAAGCTTGGTCTCTCTATTATGTAAAGATGCTGGGATAAAAATGGGAGTAGATGAGTACATCCCAGTTGAGCTACCAATCACCAAAAAGTCTATGGAAGGACAACAAGTGCAGGACGACCCCATCAAGAGGAGAGCATAGGAGTTCCTCCCGGAAATCCCTCAAATTGAATATTGGGAGCACCTAGAAGCATCTGTCACCAAGTTGCAAGAAGCTATGGATCAACTGAAGGAAGAACAGCAAAATCAGAACAGTATGCTCTACAAACTGCTTAGAGAACAAGAAGATCAAGGGCGTGAACTGAAGGAACTGAAGTGCCAGAAGCTATCTCTTGAAGGGCCAAGCACTCCACAGACTAAAGAGGCATCCACCTCCCAAATTCAAGGTTGTTCAGAAATTTACCTTAGAAGTTATATATGAGTAGTAATAATTAGTATCTCTATTTTGATTTTATCTCCAATTAAGCTATAATTTATTTTTCTCATCATCATCAAACATGAATAAAATGGAAGATTTTTAGAATAAGGAGGCAATATTTTTTTTTCGAGTTCTTAATAAGGAAAATTCTAATTATTTATATGTGGTGGCAATACTCTTTGTTTTCTGAATGAATGCCTGAACAGTGCATGTTTTTTATATTGAATTTTATGAATGTTAAAATTGTTGGCTCCTGAAAGAATGATGAACAAGAGAAATTTTATTGATGATCTGAAAAATCATGAAATTGATTCTTGAAGCAAGAAAAAGCAGCAAAAAAAAAAAGAAAAAGAGAAAAGAGAAGGAGCAGTAGAAAAAGCCAATAGCCCTTAAAACCAAAAGGCAAGGGTAAAAAAGGATCCAAGACTTTGAGCATTAATGGATAGGAGGGTCAAAAAGGAATAAAATCCTGGCCTAAGCGGCTAACTAAGCTGTCCCTAACCATATGCTTGTGGCGTGAAGGTGTCAAGTGAAAACTTGAGACTAAGCGGTTAAAGTCGAGGTCCAAAGCAAAAACAGAGTGTGCTTAAGAACTCTGGACACCTCTAATTGGGGACTTTAGCAAAGCTAAGTCACAATCTAAAAAGGTTCACCCAGTTATGTGTCTGTGGCATTTATGTATCTGGTGGTAATACTGAAAAACAAAGTGCTTAGGGCCACGGCCAAGACTCATAAAATAGCTGTGTTCAAGAATCAACATACTAAACTAGGAGAATCAATAATACCATCTGAATTCTGAGTTCATATGGGTGCCAATCATTCTGAATTTCAAAGGATAAAGTGAAATGCCAAAACTGTTTGGAAGCAAAAAGCTACTGATCCCGCTCATCTAATTAGAATCTGAGCTTCACTTAAAACTCTGAGATATTATTGCTTCTTGAATTCTTTTCATCCTATTTTGTTTGTCTAGTTTCTTGGGGACAAGCAACAGTTTAAGTTTGGTGTTGTGATGAGCGGATATTTTATACGCTTTTTGGGGGGTACTTTCATGTAGTTTTTAGTTTGTTTTAGTTAGTTTTTAGTATATTTTTATTAGTTTCTAAGCTTCTGAGGTGGGAAGAATTTGGTCAGAAACCCATTGATTGTAAATAAAAATTATAAAAATAAAATAAAAGATAACTAATAAAAGCTAAATCCACTAGAGTTGCCCTAATGATGGACTTTCACTTCGGGCTGCCTAGCATTAAATGCCAGGTGGGCGTTTAGCGCCCCAAAGAGGTAGAGGCATTTAACGCCTAGAGTGTTAGCCTCAAATCTTCTCCATTTAGCTCCAAACTCTGCCAACTTGCACCGAATTTCACCTGAAATCAATAAAAACACTAAAACACTCAAAGCATCCAAAGAGGATTTTTGCACTAAAATGATATAAAGCTTAATAAATTCTAACTAAAAATCACTAGAAAACAAAGGGAAAATAGATACAAGATGCTCATGCATCAATGCGCACACAAGATGATGCATGTCTATCCTTAGTGCAGGTAATAAGCTCATCTGTCGGTTACTAACCCGCTCCCGATGATACCTAGCAACCTTTGTCTGGATAAGGCTTTCCTTTTGGCAATACCCACAACAAGCAACCTTTGTCTTGCAAGGTGGCACTTGTTAGCCTATATATGCCGAACACACTTACTGTAAGCAACCTTTGTCTTACAGGAGTACAACACACTCACTGTAAGTACCTTTTGTCTTATAGGAGTACAACACACTCACTGTAAACACACTTTGTCTTATAGGAGTACACATATCTCGATACCTCTGTAGGCAACCTTTGTCTTATAGCACAACATTATAGCTAGGTATCCTAGGAAAGCATTCTCAGTGGTCGCACCACTATCTATCTAATTGCCTTCTCATAGCACAACATATAATAAGTGTTTTACTCTTCATTCTCTTCTCTTGTTCCTTTTTTCTCTTTGCCTCTTTGTGCTGCTCTTGTTTCTCTTCTTGACGTTTGTATATATGGCTTATGTCAATTTCGGTATGAACAGTCAGCCTGTCCCAAGCATAGCTTCATTAAGTCTATGCTGAACCAATATGACTTCATATAATACTTAACCCTAAGAACAATTCAAGTATTAACTATGTTGCTCCAAAACTTTGCCGACTTTTTCTTCGGTTTTTATCTTTTTCTTCGTCATTTTATCTTTCCTTTGTCTTTACCTCACTAATATGTTATTATCACTCCCTAAGTATTTTATGAAGCTAATTATGAGCTTCTATGCTTAAAGTTGTTTTTCTAAAGCTTTTACGAAAAATTGCCTTTTCCATAATATTGTTTTATTATTATTTATTACTTTATTATTAAATTTTTGAAAATTACCTTACTTTTACCTTTTAAATTTATAAATTTATTTTTTATCCTTCGTAACTTTTAATATTTTTACTTTAATCCCCTAAACTTTTAGTATTTACAAATTAACCCCTTAAACACCAAAATAATTACTTTCTTGCCCTTTTTAAGATAAAAAAACTGTTCTTCATTGTTCTTTATTATACTCAAAGTGTTCTTCATGTTCTTCATAAATTCTTCAAATTCTTTCTCTGCTTTCACCCATTTTTTCAATATTTTCAGTAACCGATTTTTATCATAATTCATAATAAATTGGCAACCACTAAAGCCCCATCTTTTTCACTTGATTATAACACAAAATCAATCCAAATTTAAGGGTTAGGGCTCGAAATTCCAGCAGCCACAAGAACACACATTCATAGCTTGAATTTCACCGAAATTCATCAAAATTTTACCAAATTTTCACCAAAAATCAATCATATATGCAATCAATTTTCAGCACAGCCAAATCATACAACATTCATACAACTGAAACATAATTAATCAAGATTAATTTTACCAAACCCTACCTTGATTTGCTGCCTCAAATTCGGTTATGCTTCTAGGTGTTCTTTAAGCACTTTTTCCTCCTAAATCACATCAAAAAACACTTTAAATACAAAATCCCTCAACTAACTGAACCCTCATATAAATCTTGGGATGAGATTCCTCACCTCACCCTTGATGGAAATTGAAATTTCTTGGCCCTGAAATCAAGTTAAGCATGATTCCTAAGGAAGAACACCAAGAAAATACATGTTCATGCATGCTTTCCTTGAAACCAAAGCAAAAGGGAGAAGGAATAGCCAACTCACCTTGATTCCAGCCTTGATTAGTCATATGATTCTGAGGAGAAAAAGGGAGAGTCATTTTGGTGTAATTGGAATTTCGATTTGAGTTTTAGTTCCGAAGAAATCATGCTTTGAAGATTTGGAATTAAGAACTTTTCTCTCTTTTCCTCTCTTGCTATTTTCAGCCACAAGGAGCAAATGAGGCAGCCTTGGGGGTCTTAGGGTGGTAGAGGAGGTTTGTGATTGGTTGGTTTGGAGGTGGTTTAAAATAATATGAAAATAACTCTGGTGTATAACTACTAAAACTAGATGTATCAGAACATATGTAAAAGCACATCTAAAAATTCTTTTCTAAGCTACTAGTATAAATGACACTAGTTACATATTCAATATGAGAATAGAACATGTATGATGAGGCATTAGCATTGCGATAGTCATCAGAGAGTGCTGGTGTTAATCTGCACCAGTAGACCGTGAACCCGGTTAAACTGATCTCCTACTTTTAACTGAAACAGACTAGGTAATATCATAATATTATTCAAGCAGCTCTAATATTAATATGATAATGATATTATATTACTGATGAGCGGATATTTTATATGCTTTTTGGTATCATTTTTATACAGTTTTTAGCATGTTTTGTTTAATTTTTATTAAGTTTTCATAGGTTTTAGTGTAAAATTCACATTTTGGATTCTACTTTGAGTTTGTGTGTTTTTGTACAATTTTAGGTATTTTCTGGCTGAAATTGAGGAGCTGGAGTAAAAGTCTGATTCAGAGACAGAGAAAGCATTGCAGATGCTGTCCGGATCTGAACTCCTTGCACTCGGAAAGGCTTTTCTAGAGCTACAGAAGTCCAAATAGAGCATTCTCAATGACTATGGAAAGATGACTTCCAGAGCTTTCCAGCAATGTATAATAGTCCATACTTTGCTTCAGATTAGAATGCCCAAAACTGGCATCCAACGCCAGCCTCCTGCCCCATTCCAAGCATCCAGCGCCCAAAGGAGGAGACCAGCATCCAAACGCCCAAAGAGGACACCCTAGCTAGCGTTCAACGCCCTAGAGGCCTCCTAGCCAGAAATCCAAATGGAGCGTTCTCAACGGCTATGGAAATATGACTTCCAGAGCTTTCCAGAAATATATAATAGTCCATACTTTGCTTCAGAATAGAATGCCCAAAACTGGCATCCAACGCCAGCCTCCTGCCCCATTCCAAGCATCCAGCGCCCAAAGGAGGAGACCAGCATCCAAACGCCCAAAGAGGACACCCTAGCTAGCGTTCAACGCCCTAGAGGCCTCCTAGCATGTAGATCTCATCAAAGCTCAGTCCAAACACTCACCAAATGAGCCCCAGAAGTAGATTTTAGCACTAAAACACTATTTTACCCTTTCTTATGTAATCCCTAGTTATTAATTTAGTATTTAAGGGATATTTTACATAATCATAGAGAACTTTATGCCATATTTTTTGTTTACCACTGTATTTCCTATCAGTATAAGTTTCTAAACCTCCTAGGTTGAGGGGAGGAGCCCTGCTGAGTTTTATGAATTAATAAAAGTATTACTGTTTCTCTTCAATCCGTGTTTGATTCAATTCTAAGACGTATAATCGTTCTTCAACTTAATGAATGGGATGATCCATGACAATCAGCTCCGTTCTTCATACTAAGACAGTGCGCCTGACAACCACCCATGTTCTTCTTGGGTTCGTGTGAATACGTGACTTGAAAGCATCGAACCGCCAGCTTGATTATACATCTCTTAGATGGCTAATCCACGACTTCGTTGGGGACTTCTCGAGACACCAGTTCTGCTAAGGTATGGGGAGATTATGGTCTCTGTGGTAGAGACTAGAACCCAAAAGTGCAACATTCTCTGATTCGAAAGATCCAACCTTGTCTGTGCCGTTTTGGATAGGATCATTAAGGAGAATGGACTACAGGAGCTTCACCCTCAATCAGAATGGATTCGCACTAACCTTAGAGTTCAGATCTGGAGGAGTATTGGTGGCTGCTCAAACCAGCGTCAATCACATACAACCTGCCATTGAAGTAATCATTCACAATTGAAGGAGACAGTAAGACCAGAGTTAATCCAGAAGGACAAAGAAACTCCAAGCCTTAACTATCTTCTTATCCCTGATTATAATTCAATTCACAAAGTATTTTATTCCTTTTATGCAATAACAAACAAACCAACATCTCCTACTCACCTGACTAAGATCTGCAAGATAGCCATAGCTTGCTTCAAACCCTAAACCCTAAACCCAGTTGTACAAAGTGTGGGGATTCGTGCACCATGTTTTTGGTGCTGTTGCCAGGGATTGTTCGAGTTTGGACAACTGACGGATTATCTTGTTCCCTAGATCAGGTATTGTCTTTAATTTTGTTAGAGTCTTTTATTTTATTTTTCTTTTTTTTTTCAAAAAATCAAAAACCTTTTTCAAAAAAAAAATTTCTTTTCTTTGTTTAATCTTTGTTTTTGGTTTGAGTCTTTTGTTTTTGTTCTTATTGATATTTTCAAAATTTTTGAGTCATTCTTTCTAAAAATTTTCAAAAATAATTTCTTTGTTTAAATCCTGTGTCAATCTTTAAGTTTGGTGTATTCTTGTGTATTTTCTTTACGTTTTCGAAAATTGTGTGTTTGGTTTTCAAAAATTTTAAGTTTGGTGTCTTTTGCATGTTCTTATGTTCTTTGAATTCTTTGAGTTTTGTTCTTGGTGTTCTTGTTAATCTTCAAAGTGTTCTTGTTTTTCTTTTTTTTTTTTATCTTAAAATTTTTAAGTTTGGTGTTTCCTTGTGTTTTTCCTTCTAATTTTCGCATAGTAGGTGTTTTAGATCTAAAAATTTTAAGTTTAGTGTCTTTTTGTTGTTTTTCTCTTTCCTCATTAAATTCAAAAATAAAAAATATCTTTTCTATCTTTATTTGAATTAAAAAATTCAGATTTTTATTTTAAATTATTATCTTATCTTATCTTAGTTTTCAAATTTCAAAATCAAATTTTTTTCAAAAATCATATCTTTTCAAAATCTTATCTTATCTTTTTTATCTTTCTTTAAAATTCAAAAATCTTATTTTATCTTATTTCAAATTCAAATTTTAAAAATTTAGATTCAAATTTCAAAATTCAAATCTTTTTCAAATCTTTATCTTATCTTGTTTCAATTTCAAAAATTCAAAATTTAAAATTTCAAAATTTAATTTTCAAATTTCAATTTTTAATTTCAAATCTTTTTTATTTTAAAACTTATCGTTTCTTAACTTCTTTATCTTATCTTTCTTACCTAACTTATCTTATCTTCTCTTTCTTATTTTTCAAAACTTCCTAACAATTCATCTCTCTTCTATTTTTTGAAATCTCTTCTTCTATTTCTCTCTCTTTTTTTTCAAAAATTCATTAATTAATTTTCAATTCTTTTTAATTAATTAACCTTTATTTTTGGATTTAATTAATAAATAAAATAAAATAAAAATAAAAATATTTTCATTACGCCTTTCATTCTTCTTCTTCTTCTTCTACCTTTCTTCATCATGCACCCAAATGGGAATGAAGAGTTCAAAAAAACTCTGGGGTCCTTTACAAACCCCACTGTTGACTTTTATGGAAGAAGTATTAGCATACCTCACATCAGAGCAAGTAGCTTTGAACTAAACCCTCAAATCATTACTTTAGTGCAGCAAAACTGCCAGTATTTTGGATTTTCACAGGAAGAACCTACAGAGTTCCTGGCAGATTTCTTAAAGATTGCTGACACAATACACAATGAGGGAGTAGACCAAGATGTCTATAGACTATTACTCTTTCCTTTTGCTGTAAAGGACCAAGCAAAGAGGTGGTTGGATAACCAGTCCAAAGCTAGCTTGAAAACCTGGAAACAGTTAGTAGACAAGTTTTTAAATCAATATGTTCCTCCAAGAAAGATGACCTACCTGAGACTGGACATCCATGGCTTCAAACAAGGAGATAGTGAAGGATGCTAAGAAAATTTCCATCTGAAATATTTTCAGGATGGGTACAATTAGACATCTTCTATTATAGATTTTCAGACACGGCTAAAATGTCTTTGGACTACTCTGCTAGTGGTTCCATACATATGAGAAAGACCATTGAAGAAGCTCGCGAGCTTATTGAGACAGTTGCCATTAATCAGCATCTGTACTCATTCACTGAGACTTCTATAGAAGGAGAGGTTAAGGCAATATCCACTGAACCTAACCCTCTAGAACAGGATGGCCCATTGACTCAGCAATTACACACCTTTGCCCAGCAACTACTGGAATTACAAGAGGCTTTGTGAGAAACTCATGCTTCTAACAGGAATATAGAAGTCCAGCTGAGTCAAACAAGGCAACAGTTATCTAAGCAGATAACAGAGGAATGCCAAGCTATTCAACTGAGGAGTGGGAAATCCTTAAACACCCAAACTCAGTACAACAAGAAAGAAAAGCTAACAGAGGAACACCAGACTGATGTCCAGGACGTCTCTAAGGGCATTGAATGCCCAAAGAGGAATGTCATTGCCGTTCAACGCCCAAAAGGGAATATCATCCCTGACATTGAACGCCCAATTGAGGACACCAACAAGGGCGTTAAATGCCCAAAAGGGAATAGCATTCCTGGCATTGAACGCTAGGAAGGGGGAAGCAATATGGGCGTTGAACGCCCAAGCAAAGGAGGCCAGTCACACACCGATAACAACCCTCCTAAGCAAGCTAGTAACCCCTCTTCCAACACACACAGCACTCAGCCTTCATCAAACATGATTGATGAGTATAAGGCTAAAATGCCATTTCCTCAGAAACTCTGTCAAGAGGAAAAAAATAAACAGTTTGCCCGCTTTGCGAATTATCTCAGAACATTAGAGATCAAGATCCCTTTTGTAGAGGCTGTTGAATAGATACCTTCTTATGCTAAGTTCATGAAAGGGCATTCTGAGTCATAAGAAAGATTGGAGAGAGACAGAAACAGTCCTCCTCACTGAAGAGTGCAGTGTAATCATTCAAAACAGCTTACTAGAGAAGCATAAGGATCCTGGAAGCTTTATGATCCCATGCACTCTAGGTAATGCTTGCACAAGGACAGCTCTATGTGACCTTGGAGCAAGCATCAGCCTAATACCTGCTTCATTGATAAAGAAGCTTTGCTTGACTGAGGAAGTCAAACCAACCCACATATGCCTTCAACTTGCTGATGGTTCTATTAAGATACCATCAGGAGTAATCAAAGACATGATTATTAGGGTTGGACCCTTTGCTTTTCCCACTGCCTTTGTGGTGTTGGACATGGAAGGGCACAAGAGTGAATCCCTGATTTTAGGGAGACCCTTCTTAGTTATTGAACGGACCCTCATTAATGTTGAAAAAAGGGAAATAACCCTGAGAGTCAATGAGGAAAAGTTTGTACTAAATGCTGTCAAGGCTATGCAGCATCGAGACACTCCAGACGAATGCATGAGCATTGAACTCATTGATTCCCTAATGGAAGAAGTCAACATGGCCGAGAGTCTCAAGGAGGGGCTGAACGACATCCTTACTGATGCCTAGCCTGATTTAATGGAACTTCTGGAAACTCCTGAGGAAAAGGAGAAACCTCCAAAGCTTGAGCTCAAGCCATTACCTCCCTCCCTAAAGTATACATTTCTGGGAGATGGAGATACTTATCCTGTGATCATAAGCTCTGCTTTAGAACCACAGGAAGAAAAGCACTGAACCAAGTGCTCAAAACACATAAGACTGCCTTTGGGTGGACTATAAGTGACCTTAAGGGCATTAGTCTGACCCAATGCATGCATAAAATCCTGCTGGAGGATGACGCCAAACCAGTGGTGCAACCACAAAGGTGACTGAATCTAGCCATGAAGGAAGTAGTGCAGAAGGAAGTCACTAAGCTCTGGGAGGCTAAGATTATTTATCCCATTTCTGATAGCCCCTAGGTAAGCCCTGTCCAAGTTGTTCCCAAGAAGGAAGGCATGACAGTGGTTCATAATGAAAAGAATAAATTGATTCCTACAAGGACAGTTACAGGGTGGCGTATGTGCATTGATTATAGAAGGCTTAATAACGCCACCAGGAAAAGATGTCAAGAAACAAACCTGGTTCTAAACTGAGAAAAATGCCACTTCATGGTGAGTGAAGGCATTGTTCTTGGGCATCGGATTTCGAACAAGGGAATAGAAGTGGATCAAGCTAAGGTGGAAGTGATCGAATGATTGCCACCACCTACTAATGTCAAGGCAATCAGAAGTTTCCTAGGACATGCAGGAATTTACAGGAGGTTCATAAAAGATTTTTTGAAAATTGCAAAACCCTTGTGTAATCTCTTGGCCACTGATGTTCCATTCGTATTTGATCAAGAATGTCTGCATGACTTTGAAACCCTGAAAGCCAAGCTTGTCACTGCTCCTATCATCTCTGCACCCAACTAGAACTTGCCATTCGAATTGATGTGTGACACCAGTGACCACGCCATTGGCACAGTTCTAGGGTAGATACATGACAAGCTTCTACATGTCATTTACTATGCTAGTCATGTACTAAATGATGCGTAGAAAAACTATACTACCACAGAAAAGGAATTACTTGCATTGGTGTATGCCATTGACAAGTTCAGATCCTAACTAGTAGGATCTAAGGTCATTATCTACACTTACCATGCTGCTTTAAGGTATCTACTCACCAAGCAGGACTCTAAGCCCAGACTTATAAGATGGGTATTACTCCTGCAAGAGTTTGATATAGAAATTAGAGACAAAAAAGGCACAGAAAATCAAGTGCCTGACCACTTGTCTAGGATTGAACCAGTAGTAAGGACCTCTCCACCCTCTACTGACATATCTAAAACCTTTCCAAATGAGCAACTCTTTTCCATCCGGACAGCACATTGGTTTGCAGATATTGCAAACTACAAGGCTATAAGGTTCATTCCCAAGGAGTTTAACAGGCAGCAAGCCCGGAAACTCATGCATGATGCAAAGTACTACTTGTGGGATGAACCATATCTCATTAAGAGATGCTTAGATGGAATAATTGATGAGATATTTTGATGAGAAACGAATCTCTCACAAAACATCACAAAACTAACCGGCAAGTGCACCGGGTCGTATCAAGTAATAAAAACTCACGGGAGTGAGGTCGATCCCACAGGGATTGAAGGATTGAGCAATTTTAGTTTAGTGGTTGATTTAGTCAAGCGAATCAAGATTTGGTTGGGGGATTTGTGACTTGCAGAATGTAATTTGCATTGAAGTAAAGAGAACAAGAAATAAATTGCTGAAACTTAAAGAACAAGAAATTAAATGGCAGAAACTTGAATTCATATATGGTTAGTTCAATCAAGGGAAACATGAAAATCTACTCAATTGGCTTGCTTGTAGCTCAAGAAAGTGCATAATTCTAATGAAAACAAAAGAAAAAGACTAGCTAAAATAGGCTAAGATGACTTGTCATCACAACACCAAACTTAAAGCTTGCTTGTCCCCAAGCAAGAAATGAATTATTAAGAAGAAAGAATGAAATGGAAGAGGAAGTTCATGCTAGCAGAGTATTATTGATAGTTCATGGGGTTTTATGTGGATATGCAAATACTCACTTCTTATTGACTCCTAGGCCTAGAAAGTCTCCTTCAAGCTTCAAGTGACATACTGCTATGACCTCTCATTATTCCTTTATCCTTGGCTATTACTTTATTCAAAAGCTTTACTTGAGTGTCATGTGTAGCAAGTTCATTTTCTTTTCTTTATACTTGACACATTATTCACCATAGACACTTGGCTCACATTCCTTCTTAAAACATTGATGCCCAGCACCTCTTTGGGCTACTAAATGCCTTGTAGTTAGGTTGCTCTTGATAGTGGACTTTCAGCTGATGATCCCGGGTTAGTTAACCCAAGTCACCAAGTGTTGAGGCACTCCTAAGAGCTTACTAATCCAAGCAGATCCTAGTACAAAGACATCACAGGCATATATTTTAAGGTTCAAGCTATTGGTGTCCAGCTTTGTTTCTTTTTATTTTTCTTTTGTTTTGCTACTTTTTGGCTCTCTTTGTTCTTTCCTTCTTTTTGTTTTTCTTTCTAACCAAGGAATTTAATTCAATTGAGATTCCTAGACAGTAGGCCACTTCTTTACTTAGAAGGAGATATCCTAGCTCTTTATTCACTAAAAGTGAGCTATTATACAATCACACACATACCACCACTTACTTTTATTCCACTTCTATCTAACAGAGACCATTTCACTTCACATTCAAACTGTTCTTTTATTGAATTTTAAAGATGCAGGGGACAATACATACTTCTTGTCAAGTGAAAATGAACACACAAGCAAACACAAAAACTAGCCTACAAAAACATAAATGATGCATAGATTACTACACTAACAGTTATTGTTAAAATGGGCATATTCACACTTCCAATTTAGAGCAATTCAATGCTAATGGAGTTAAGTGACAATACAACCTCTTGGTGGCTTCTTCTTCTTTCTCTCAGCTAATGGTGTGTAGTCCTCCCAAGAGAGTGATTGACTTTCTGCAATGTTAATGGAAGTTGCTTGTTTCTCAAGCCCTTAGATGACTGGTTAGTGTGCAAGACTTTCTTGTAGGCGTTTGAACTTACTTTGGTGTGTGAACACCAAACTTAGTCTCTTGCCATGTTTCTTATGCATAACCATATGTGAAAGCCTAAGTCTTTGCTAAAGGTAATAAAACTAGAAACAGACAATGCTTAAATGATTTATCAGATTGCTTGGAGCTAGAAAGTGAGAATGTGCTTTTAAGTGAGATTTTGGTGGAACACCAAACTTAGAATTCTTTATTCTCCCTTAATTTGTTTTGGTGTGAAACACCAAACTTAGCTCCTTGCAATACACACCAATCATTTAACCTTTTTATTGAAATAACTATGAAAAGAAAACTACCTCAGGTTGGGTTGCCTCCCAACAAGCGCTCTTTTATTGTCACTAGCTTGACACTGAGGCTTTCTTTTATGGTGGTTGGTGCTTGTAGGGCTTCAATTTGTCTCCTCTGACCGTGATCCTCTTCTTTGTTTTCTGGTGTTCTATTTCAGCATGCTCTAATGATAGTATGTTGCTGACAGTGTAGTAATCCTCGGTTTGTTGATTTGCCCCCAGCTGTTGATATATCAGTTGCACTTTGTCACCTTTGGAAAGCCCCTCTGTTGGAATCTTTCTATTCTTCCAGCCCCTTTTTGCTTTGTTTCTGCGCTTCATCTTTCCTTTTGTTGATCTTTCTTTTCTGGCTGTAGGCTTTCCTTGGGGACCTCTCTTCTCAGTGGCCAGTACTCTAATATCCTCTTAGACTTTTTCATCAGTCTGCACAATCTTTAGCATTGGGATGTTGCTGTGACTTTCCTGGTCACTTTTCATATAGTCTTTCTTCTCCTTGCTAAATTGTGCCTCTGGTAATACCTTCAGAGTGATGCTTTGGTCATGCATCCTGAGAGTTAATTCCCCTTCCTCTACGTCTATGATAGCTCTAGCAGTGGCCAAGAATGGCCTTCCCAGTATAACAGAGTCACCATCATCATTGTTTGATTCTAGAACCACAAAATCAGCAGGGTATATAAAACTATCCACCTTAACCAAAAGGTTTTCAATTACACCCCTGGGGTATACCATTGACTTGTCTACCAGCTCCAAAGACATTTGTACTAGTTTGACCTCCTCTATATTCAGCTTTTTCACCAAGGAGGATGGTATTAAGTTAATACTCGCTCCGAGATCGCACATTGCTTTAGTGATGGTCAATTTCCCAATGGTGCAAGGCAACAGGAAGCTTCCTGGGTCCTCAAGCTTGGGAGGAAGCCCCTTTTGAATCAAGACTCTGCATTCCTCAGCAATCTTTATGGTTTCTTTCTCATCCCAGCTTCTTTTCTTGTTGATGAGATCCTTCAGAAACTTGGAGTATAGAGGCATCTGCTCAAGTGCTTCAGCAAAGGGGATATTGATTTCCAACTTCTTAAAAATTTCAAGGAATTTGTGAAAATGCTGGTCTTTAACCTCTTTGTTGAACCTCTGAGGGTAAGGCAGTGGAGGTGTGATGCTTTTTCCTATTTGCTGCTGCCCCTGAGCTACTTCCCTTGAGCTATGTGGTTGGTTGTCCTTCTCTTTGAGTTTCTCAGTGCCTTTGTTTAGCATCACATCTTGCTCCTTATCTGCCTTTGTTTGCTTCTCATCCTCCGTTGGTTCTTTGATGTTCTCTGCTTGCTTCTTTGTAGTGTCATTGTTGCTTATCAATGTTCTCCCACTCCTCAATTGTATTGCCTTGCATTCCTCCTTGGGATTTGGAATTGTGTCACTGGGCAGTGAGTTTGAAGGTCTCTCAACAGATGCTTGCTTGGAGAGTTGCCCCATCTGTCTCTCTAGGCTCTTTATAGAGGCTTCCTGATTCTTGGCTACCATTTCTTGGTGTTTCAACATTTTTTCCTATCATGGCCTCCAAGTGAGTGATTCTTTGGGCTTCAGGTGATATTTGAGGTGGGTTATGAGATGTGGGTGGTGGATGGTAGGCATTTTGGTTGGTGGATTGGTTATTAGATTGGTATTGGTTGATGTTGGGGTAGTTGTTTTGAGGTTTTCTGAAGGGGTTTTGGTTAGTTTGCTGCTGGTTGTGATTTTGGTTGTTTCTTGGATTGTGTTGGTTTGAGTTTCTCTGCCATGGTTGTTGGTTTTGGGTATGGTAATCTCCCCATCTGAGGTTTGGGTGGTTTTTCCAGGATGAATTGTATGTATCACCATATACTTCATTTGGTCCTTGGTTGTGCATATACTGTACTTGCTCTTGTTGTTGCTCTTCTTGAGTTTCTTCACTTTGTCCCCATGTGGTTGATGGTTGGCTGGTGTTAACTGCTGCAACTTGGAGATTATCAATCCTCTTGGCCATTTGCTCAAATTGTTGTTGAATTTGCTGCTGCATCATCTTGTTTTGAGCTAGGATTGAATCTACTCCTTCTAGCTCCATTACTCCTCTCCTTTGTGATGGTTGGCGGCTCCTTTGGTGAGCGAAGAAATATTGGTTGTTGGCCA
>NC_029790.2:52434658-52452546 GCF_000816755.2 Arachis ipaensis | reverse complement strand
AATTCTCCAATCCAAGATCCAAGACAAATGTAAAATGAAATTGAAAGCAATGAAAACAAGAAATTAAAGTTCACTCCAGTTTAAAAGCTCTCCGAAAACTATTATGAAAATTCTAAAAGGAAAGCTCTCCCAATAACTTGAATTTTATCCTATTTATACACTTTTCAAAATGATCTTCAAGCCTTGAGTTGGGCCTTTGTTCTTGGTGGAATTGGGTTGAAAGAGGCCTTGGTTGATTGCTCTTGAAGTTTGAAGAAGAACCGAAGTGAACCAATTGAACCGGTTTTGAAGTTAGCCATAGTTGGA
Organism: Arachis ipaensis; assembly: GCF_000816755.2. Classification (NCBI taxonomy): domain Eukaryota; kingdom Viridiplantae; phylum Streptophyta; class Magnoliopsida; order Fabales; family Fabaceae; genus Arachis; species Arachis ipaensis. Next base: position 52,452,240 of record NC_029790.2, on the reverse strand, counting down.
CCTAACGTTTGAGCCAAAGTTAGGAGTCTAACTTTGGCCCTAACTTTTCATAGCAGCAAGCATATTTCTCTGGTTTGGACGTTGGTGCCAACGTTAGGGGTCTAACTTTGACCCCAACGTTGGCCTTGCTTAGTGCTAGTGGCGCCAACGTTAGCCTCCAAGTTAGGGGGCTAACGTTGGCGCAAACGTTGGCCTTCAGGGGAGAACTTCTCTTGCCAACGTTAGCCTCCAAGTTAGGGGGCTAACATTGGGGCTAACTTCATGCCTCCCGGTTCAATTCCATTGTCCTCTCTTCACTCCTAGCCATTCCTCTTTGCTTCAACCTTTCTCTAAGCTTTCTTCACCTATCATTAATCAACCAAACTTATCAAAGCTATGCTCAAAATCATGAGATATTCAATCTTTCATAATATGCAACAAATATAGCATAAAACCTCATGAAGTGGCATAAATTCATATATGGTTGGTTCAATCAAGGGAAACATGAAAATCTACTCAATTGGCTTGCTTGTAGCTCAAGAAAGTGCATAATTCTAATGAAAACAAAAGAAAAAGACTAGCTAAAATAGGCTAAGATGACTTGTCATCAATAATCCGATGATGTGTGTCTAGAGAAGAGGCACAGAGAATTCTATGGCATTGCCATAGCTCAGACTATGGAGGACATTTTGGAAGTGAGCGGACAGCCACCAAGTTTCTCCAAAGTGGCTTCTACTGGCCCACACTCTTCAAGGATTCTAGAGAGTTTGTCCATAACTATGACAGTTGCCAGAGAGCTGGTAATCTCCCTCATGGTCATGGCATGCCTCAGCAGGGAATCTTAGAGATTGAGTTGTTTGATGTATGGGGCATAGATTTCATAGGACCTTTCCTGCCTTCATACTCAAACACCTACATCCTTGTGGCAGTAGATTATGTGTCTAAATGGGTTGAACCGATAGCATCACCCACTAATGACACCAGAGTAGTAATGAAGTTCCTCCAAAAGAATATCTTCAACAGATTTGGTGTTCTTAGGACACTAATTAGTGATGGAGGTACTCATTTCTGTAACAAACAGCTTGATTCTGTCTTAAGCCGTTATGGAGTTTGCCATAAAGTAGCAACACCGTATCATCCCCAAACAAATAGGCAAACTGAAGTCTCAAATAGAGAACTAAAGTGAATCTTAGAGAGGACAGTAAGTACCTCTAGAAAAGATTGGGCTAGAAAGCTTGATGATGCTCTGTGGGCATACAGAACAGCTTTCAAAACCCCCATTGGAACCTCACCATATCAGCTGGTATATGGAAAATCCTGTCATCTGCCAGTGGAACTAGAACACAAGGCCTATTGGGCTGCTAGATTCTTTAACCTTGATGCTAAAGCAGCAGGAGAAAAATAGCTTCTCCAACTAAATGAGTTGGACGAATTATGCTTAGATGCATTTGAAAATGCAAAAATCTATAAGAAAAAGGAAAAAAGGTGGCATGACAAGAAGATATATTCTAGAGTCTTTGAATCAGGCCAGAAGGTCTTGCTCTTCAACTCAAGACTCAAACTATTCCCTGGAAAACTCAAATCCCACTGGAAGGGACCGTATGTGATTACTAGTGTATCACCTTACGAGCACATAGAACTTCAAGGTAAAGAAAACAGGTTCACTGTCAATAGACAGAGGCTTAAGCATTACCTTGAAGGAGATATAGAGCCAGGAGGCTCAACACTGGTGCTAAGTTAAGTACAGTGAATTCCAGCTAAAGACATTAAAGAAGTGCTTGTTGGGAGGCAACCCAATGATTTTTCGTATATTTTTTTTAATTTTTAATCTTTTATTTTCTAAGTATTTCTGTTTTAATTAGTTTTTCTTTAAAATTAGTTTTTAATTAGGTTGATTTTAATGTTAGTGATCATTAACAGTGCTTAACAGAGACAGAATGATGCAGAACAAATAGAATACCCTGGAGAAGGGACCTCTCTGGCATTAAACGCCATAAAAGGGTGGAACTTGGGCATTTAAACGCCCATAGAGGCAGCAAGCCTGGCATTAAATGCTAGCCAGGGAGCCTAGCTGGGCGTTCAATGCCCAATGGGGAGCACAAGCCTGGCGTTAAATGCCAGCCTGGGGTACTTGGCTGGGCGTTCAGACACCCAGGAAGAAGGGCAGTATGACGTTGAACGCTAGAATGGGTGCCATTCTGGGCATTCAACGCCCAGCAAGCAGAGGTAGCAGTGTTAGATGCCAGAATGCAGCCATTCTGGGCATTTAAACGCTAGCAAGGTAGCATAGGAGCTAATTTCCAAAATCTTATCTTTTCGTCATTCAATCTATTTTTTTAAATTCAAATTTGAATTTCTTTGATTTTTAAATCAAATCTTGTTTAAATATTTCAATTTCAATTTAATTTCAAATTTAACATATTTTCAAATCATTTCAAATCTTTTTCAAAATCTCATATCTTTTTCAACTAGTTTTCAAATCCTTTCAATTCTTTTCTTATCTTTTGAATTTCTTGTTCCTATCTTTTATTAAACTTTAAAATCTTTTTCATACTTCTCATCTTATCTTTAAAAACTTTTATATCTTTTTTATATCTTTTCTTATCTTTCAAGTTTCACAACTTATCTTTTTCTATCTTTTTCAAAATTTTTATCTTTCTTTTAAGATTAATTTCAAAAATCCCTCCCCCTTCCCTATATATATGTGTCCATGCCCTTTCCCCCTCACTCACCACCACTTATTCGAATTCCATTCTTCTCTTCTCCCCTACTTCACCTTTTCTTCTTCTTCCTTTCTTACCTTTTGCTCGAGGACGAGCAAATCTTTTAAGTTTGGTGAGGAAAGGAGCCCTATTCTCTCATAAAAAATTTGAATCCCATGTCTCCAAGAAGTGGCAAGACCGCTCCAAGTAGCAAGAAAGAAGATAACCCAATAGTTGTTTTCAAATCTATTCGATTCCTTACCAAGCAACATGAAGAACATTATCACAAGATAATAAGTAAAAGGCCAGTAATCCCTAAGGTGGGATTCAAATTAGGAGAAGAAGAATACCTGGAGATCCAAGAGCAAATTCGAAGGAGAGGCTGAAAGATTCTAACTAATCCTGAGTTTACTGTTGAATATAACATGATCCATGAATTTTATGCAAATCTGTGGATGACAGATAAGAAAAAGAAAGATGGAACAACTTTCCATACTTTTCGCACTATGGTCAGGGGAAAGATCATCTATTTTCATTAGGATATGGTGAGAGAGATCTTTAAATTACCCTTGCAGAGGGATGACCCTGAATCCTGCAATAGAAGGGTGGTAGCCAACCTAAAGCTGGATCAAGTCCTAGAGAACATATGCCTGCCTAGAACTTAATGGATTGAGGATGCAAAAGGCAAGCCAAACCAGCTGAAAAGGGCAAACCTCAAGCCAATTGCTAGAGGATGGCTAGACTTCATGGGCGTTCTATACTCCACACAAGTAACCGTTCTAAAGTCACTATTTCAAGAGCTGTGATGATTCACTGCATCATGATGAGGAATGACGTTGAAGTCCACCAAATAATCCCCCGTGAGATCTACAAGTTGGCAAACAGGATGTCTACTAATGTGATGCTAGCTTATCCAAATCTCATCTTTTGCCTACGTCAAGAGGCTAAGGTTCTGATCCATGTGGACAATTTTATTCCAGTGGAAAGCCCAATCACCAAGTAGGTGATGGAAAACTCCAAGATACCAGAGGATCATCCCAAAAGAAAGGTACCTGAACCTCCCCAAGAGATCCCTCCAATTGAGTATTGGGTCCAACTGAAGGCGTCTGTAATGCACTTGCAAAACACCTTAGATCGACTCAGAAAGCAGCAAAAAGATCAGACTAGCATGATTTGTAAACTGATTAAAGAGCAAGAGAAGCAGGGGCATGAGATAGAGGAATTGAAGCGCTAGAAGCTCTCCCCTGAAGAGCCCAGCGCCCCTCAAGCTAAAGGTTGTTGAGTTTCAACCATGTTATTATTCAGATTCCTGTTTCACATATTTTCATCCTAATTTAGAGTTACATGATCACTAGTAGCATTTAAGTCTTTATTTTTATTTTATGTCTTTTAATTTTTAGAATTACATAAGCATTAGTAGTAATTAATTTTTATTTTCCAATTAGCTATAAAATATTCCTCTTATCATCATTAAACATGAATAAAATAGTGATTTTTTTAGAAGAATTAAAGATGCATAAATTTTTGAGTTCTACAATAAAGAATAATCAATTATTTTGATGTGGTGGCATTGCTTTAGTTTTCTGAATATATGGAAGAACAGTGCATTTTTGAAGTTGAAATTAAGGATGCTGGCTCTTGAAAGAATGATGAAAAAGGAAAAGTATTATTGGTAATCTAAAAAATCCAAAATTTGATTCTTGAAGTAAGAAAAAGTAGCAAAGAAAAAGAAAAAGCAGGTTGCAAAAGAGAAAAAAAATATGATCCATGCGAAAAAAAAGAGAGAAAAATAGAAAAAGAAAAAAAAAAGCCAATAGCTCTTTAAACCAAAAGGCAAGAGAAAAAAGTCAGTAACCCTTTAAACCAAAAGGCAAGGGAAAAAGGATCCAAGGCTTTGAGTATCAATGGTTAGGAGGGCCTACAAGGAATAAAATCTTGGCCTAAGCGGCTCAATCAAGCTGTCCCTAACCATATACTTGTGGTGTGAAGGTGTCAAGTGAAAATCTTGAGACTTCGCAGTTAAAGTCATGGTCCAAAGCAAAAAGGGTGTGCTTAGGAACTCTGGACACCTCTATCTGGGGATTCTAGCAAAGCTGAATCAAAATCCAAAAGGGTTCACCCAGTTAAAGTGTCTGTGGCATTTATGTATCCGGTGGTAATACTGAAAAACAAAATGCTTAGGGTCACGCCCAAGACTCTAAAAGCTATGTTCAGGAATAAAAAAGAACTGAACTAGGAGAGTCAATAATATCATTTGGATTCTAAGTTCCTAAAGAGACCAACATTTCTGAGTTTCAATGGATAGTGAGATGCCAAAACTTTTCAGAAGCAAAAAGCTACTAAGTCCCGCTCATCTAATTGAAACTGAGCTTCATCGGAAACTTTGAGATCTATCGTATCTTACTCTTCTCTTTATCCCACTGTGTTTTTAGTTGCTTGGGGACAAGCAACAATTTAAGTTTGGTGTTGTGATGAGCGAATATTTTATACGCTTTTTGGCATCATTTTTATATACTTTTTAGCATATTTTGTTTAATTTTTATTAAGTTTTCATAGGTTTTTGAGTAAAATTCACATTTTTGGATTCTACTTTGAGTTTGTATGTTTTTGTGCAATTTCAGGTATTTTTTGTTTAATTTTTAGCATATTTTGTTTAATTTTTATTAAGTTTTTGGCATCATTTTTATATACTTTTTAGCATATTTTGTTTAATTTTTATTAAGTTTTCATAGGTTTTAGAGTAAAATTCACATTTTTGGATTCTACTTTGAGTTTGTATGTTTTTGTACAATTTCAGGTATTTTCTGGCTGAAATTAAGGAGTTGGAGCAAAAGTCTGATTCAGAGACAGAGAAAGCACTACAGATGCTGTCCAGATCTGACCTCCTTGCACTCAGAAGAGCTTTTTTGGAGCTACAGAAATCCAAATGGAGCGTTCTCAACGGCTAAGGAAATCTAACTTCCAGAGCTTTCTAGCAATGTATAATAGTTTATACCTTTCTTCAGAATAGAAGGCCCAAAACTGGCGTCCAACGCCAACCTCCTGCCCTATTACAGGCGTCCAGCGCCCAAAGGAGGAGACCAACATCCAAACGCCCAGAGAGGACCCCCTAGCCAGCATTCAACACCCTAGAAGTCTTCTAGCATGTGGATCTCATCAAAGCTCAGCCGAAACACTCACCAGGTGGGCCCTAGAAGTGGATTTTTGCACTAAAAGACTGTTTTACCCTTTTTTTATGTAATCCTTAGTTATTAGTTTAGTATTTAAGGGGTATTTTACATAATTATAGAGAAATTTATGCCATATTTTTTGTTTACCACTGTATTTCCTATCAGTATGAGTTTCTAAACCTCCTAGGTTAAGGGGAGGAGCCCTGCTGAGTTCTATGAATTAATAAAAGTATTACTGTTTCTCTTCAATCCGTGTTTGATTCAATTCTAAGATGTATAATCGTTCTTTAACTTGATGAATGGGATGATCCATGACAATCAGCTTCGTTCTTCATACTAAGACCGCGTGCCTGACAACCACCCGTGTTCTTCTTAGGTTCGTGTGAATACGTGACTAGAAAGCATCGAACCGCCAGCTTGATTATACATCTCTCAGACGGCTAATCTACGACTTCGTTGGGGACTTCTCGAGACCCCAGTTCAGCCGAGGTATGGGAAGATTAGGGTCTCTGTGGTAGAGGCTAGAACCTAAAGGCGCAGCATTCTCTGATCTAGAAGATCTGACCTTGTCTGTGGCATTTTGAGTAGGATCATTAAGGAGAATGGACTGCAGGAGCTTTACCCTCAATCAGAATGGATTCGCACTAACCCTGGGGTTCAGATCTGGAGGAGTATTGGCGGCTGCTTAAACCAACGTCAATCACATACAGCCTGCCATTGAAGTAATCATTCACAATTGAAGAAGACAGTAAGACCAAAGTTAATCCAGAAGGACAAAGCAACTCCAAGCCTTAACCATCTTCTTATCCCTGATTATAATTCAATTCACAAAGTATTTTATACCCTTTATTCCTTTTATTCAATCACAAACATACCAACATCTCCTACTCACCTAACTAAAATCTACACGATAACCATAGCTTACTTCATACCACAATCCTCGTAGGATCGACCCTGACTTGCTCAGGTATTACTTGGACGACGCAGTGCACTTACTGGTTCAGTTGTACAAAGCGTGGGGATTCATACACCAATTACTATTTCTCTTCTCTCATGAATCGAGTATGGCTCGTCAAACTGAGACTAATTACGGAAACCAGAATAAAAAGCTCCTAACCGAATCGGCTAAAAAATTAGGTTTTTCATGACTGTGTCGTCAAGCTTATCTCAAAAGAAGTTCTTGCTTAGTGATTACATAATGATGATATAGATTGAGTTGCTTGATAATATAGCAGAGGTGATTGGAGGTGCTTCCTTCACTAAACTTCTGAGAAGCTTTGTTTTGCCAAAAACTAGGTCGTTACATTTATCATCTTATTGCGGGATTCATCCAAAAAGTTAAAGTGTTCGGCCACATCTTGTGACGGAGGGCCAACAGAATCTCAAATCTCAACCTGGAGCAAGTGGGGGCGAGCCACTACGTTTACCCAGGGAGACTTATGACTAGGATAAATATCAATTACCAACCTAGAACAAGTGAGACAAAACCACAACCCTTGCATCTACCCAGGAAGCTCAAATCATCTCAATCTGGAGCAAGTGTCGCGAACCACACCCTTGTATCTACCCAGGGAGCTCAAATCATCTTAACCCGTAGCAAGTGGGGTAAACCACAGCCTTGCATCTACCCGAGGAGCCTCAACAACCAACCTGGAACAAAACCACAATCCTTGCGTCTTACCTAGGAGGTATGTTCTCATATATCCAGGAGGAACAAAAAGAAGGGATCCTAACCTCCCACCATCTCTCTGGAAGAGATTTTACAATACCAGAAAGAACAAAGAAGGGGATCTTCACATTCCACCATCTCACTGGGGTCACACTTTCAAGAAAGAGAGCTCAAGATGAACAATCTTGCCCAATTCAATTTCATAATCAAAATATATTTCTTCAAACGTATCTCTACTATACTCCGATATATTCTCTTTAATCCGCTCAATACACTCCACAAAGTACTCTAGTTAATCCATAGCACTCTAAAATCCTTAGTCAATGGTCCTAAATTCATAACAGAAAACACCACTTTTATTTCACCTAGTACACTCTCGCTCATCACAAAGCCTAAACACTAGCTATTGGGCCATAAATAGGGGGTCAAAGATGTAAAAAAGCATGCTGGATAGGTAAAAATAGTTAAAAATAATATTTTCTCAAAAATAGGGTAATTGTGGGTATGCATGCCTCCTGCGTACACATCATTTAAGACAAGTTCCAAAAAATTTGAGGGTCCGAAAGCGAAAGTACAATGCATCGAAGTTGGTTAAAATTCTGTTTTTACCTAATTACGCGAACACTCATTTTTAACCAACTCAACAATTCAAATCAATCCAAACCACTCCCTCACCATTTTTAGGTCTTCCAAACTTTCAATCATCAATTCCTAACTATTACAAGCCTAATCAAACCAATTCCAATTCATTTATCACATTCCTTTTCAAGAAAACCATAACTAAATACTCCAATTCAATTATCATCAATATTCAATATCATCAATCCCCCGTTAACACAATTCCACAATTTTACCACCAACTAGATCATACATACATATACATATATTTATTCACTAACCACATCAATCAACCAATTCATATACATATTATCTACAAGAAACTGAAATCATACCTTGAACGATTTCTCCCAAGCTCAAAACACCATAATTCATGCTTCCAAGATTTCCAATCAAATCGAATAAGTTCTAGCCACCAAAACTTTATTCCAGGTACTCTAGTTCACCAATTTTAACTCCAATTCACCTGCATTCAATCTAATTTCATACAATTTCACCATAGTCAATACTTTACTAATTCAACAATTCACAAGGGTTTAGTGATTATTTACCTTACCCACTAATACTTGGGATGAAACCCAACAATCACCTTAGCTGGATAATACCTAAACAACTAAAAATACAAATTTCCTCAATATTCACAACCAAAAATGTGATTCTGAATGAAAGGGATAATTGGGTAAGAAATTCAAAGATCCTTACCACTTTGTTTAGATACAATTGAAGAGCTCAGCGAGGTAATTGCGTTGCCATAAACGGTGCGGTGATCGGAGCTCAGGATTTAAAGTTATGATCAATAGAAGATGAAGATGAATAGCAGAAAAGAGGTTTTGTGTTCTTCCTATCTAAGTCAGCATGTTTCTTTATGAAGGAAGGGGAGAGTAGCTGATAGAAGCTTATATAGGTTGGGCCTTGGGCCCAATATAGGCCCAGTTTAACCGATTTAGCCTGTTGGCACAATGTTAGGCTAAAATCTTTAAAATTAACGTTTTAATTCATATCCTAAATATTTTTACTTCTTCAAATTATAAAATTTAATTTTCTAATTTCCTTGGCTCATAATTAATTTATTACTTAATTATTTATTAATTAACCGGAGTTACATCCTATCCACCTGATGAGGGAAAAACGATTCCACACAAACTCACCGGCAAGTGTACCGGGTCGCATCAAGTAGTAATAACTCACAAGAGTGAGGTCGATCCCACAGGGATTGATGGATCAAGCAACTTTAGTGGGGTGAATAATCTAGTCAGGCTAACAGTGATGAATTGAATGAAATCTGGGCAGTGGAATGTAAATTGCAAAAAATATAAAGTGCAGAATGTAAATTGCAGAAGCTTAAATGACAAGAACTGTAAAGTGCAGCAAATGTAATGGGAATTGGGTGCAGGGAATTTAAAGAGCAAGCAATTGAAGAGATCTTAAGAACAAATAACAAGAAATTTAAATTGCAGGAAGATTAAATTAGATCAAATCATGAGCAGAAATGTAAAGTTGCAGAGAAATAAAAGTGCAGAAGATTGAGATTTACAATAAGAGTAAACTGAATTCAATGCAATTGAAATGTAAAAGTGTATCAACTATGCTAAGCTCTCTAGAGTCTCTAATCCTCCAAGAGAGATCTGGAGTCTCTAATCCTCCAGCCTGAGCTTCCTATTCTAATCATACTCCTACTGTGCGCTCCCCCCCTATTGAAATGAAACAGATGCCTTTATATAGGCTTTACAAAATGAAAATAAAATTGCAAACAAATTACAAATCAAATGAAATTCCTATTCTAACTATCTCTTGTGCCTTTGAGTGATGATATTGGGCTCTGCTTGTTTTGGGGCTTTTATTGGTTTGGCCTTGTATTAAGTGGGTCAGGATGGTGTTTGGGTGTGTCAGGATGCATGCTTCCAGTGGAGCGCTCCATTTAAACAATGAGCGCAGCGTTCATTCTCTCAGCGTGCTCCTCACGTGTGCTTGTTTTCTTCCTTAGCGCTCTCTTAGTGAGCGCTACGTTCCTTGGTTGAGCGCTGCTCCTTTGGTGCGCGCCTTTCCTTAGCCAGTGCTCTACGAATGAGCGCCCTGTTTCTTGTTCAAGCACTGCTTAGTGTGTACGGACAGCACAAGCCTTGCTTCCTATCTTGAGAATTATTCTGGTGCTTCGTGACTTATTTTATTCTAATTGGGTATTATTATTCATAAGTCAATGCTAATTTTTATAATACTGATATTCCTTTTGCATTGATATGCACTTACACTATTTTGCATTACCCACACCCTCTTTCCCATTGTTGCAATTCTCGTACTATTGATATGTCGTATGCTTCTACTGTTTTCTCACTCCATGTTGTAGCTACCATGTAATTGAGACATTTATTATTTGGCATTACCCACCCATACTTCATTTATTTTCTTATCTTTATTTTTGGGTTACTTTTCTTCCCTTTTTCTTTCAGGATGGCCACCCGGAAAGGAACCGGAAGACGTTTACATGGGGAGACAGACAAGTCCATCTACACAATCTATAGAGAAAGGCATCAGTTGGAGCAGCCCGTCCACTTGTACATCTTAGCATGCACCGAGGACGGTACAACCTTTAAGTGTGGGGAGGTTGATACCGATCTCCATGGGTTAGTTATTCTCTTCTCAACACCAATGTCTTATTTTCTTCATTAGTTCATTGTTGCATTGCATAATAGATTGCATGTGTAGTTGATTGTTTGCATTTAAATACTACTTGGTTGAAAAATAATAAGTTTCTTTCTAGGACCCTATTTTTGAAAAAAAAAATTTCACTAATTTAAATAAAAAAAATTAAAATTTTCTATGTGTTAAATTTATTTGAAGTTGTATTTGGAACATAGTTTAAAAAGCTAAGAACACACAACCTGTGAGATTTTGAGATTAATTACATGGTTACATTAGTTAACCATAAATATTTTATTCTTGTGTGTTTTCTTCTCTATAATTGCAATCTTTACTTTGTTCCACTCTATATGTCCATTATTTAGTGTATTTACATGCTTGCATATGATTGAGGCCATTATTTGTTTTTACTCACTTATCCCAAATAAGCCTACCCTTTTATGTCACCCTTGTTAGCCACTTTGAGCTTTTTAACCCCCCTCTATTCCATAACCACATTACTAGTCTTAAGCAGAAAAATAAAATAAAAATCCCAAGTTGAATCCTTGGTTAGCTTAAGATAGATATTGTGTATAATTTAAGTATGGGGAATTTTATGGGAACATGGGATGATAGAAAAAAAAGGGGAAATTAAATTGAACATGTTATTTAAAATTTTAGGAAGCATGCTCATGTGAAATCAAAATAATTAAATTACCATGTGCATTGAAAAAAAAACATTAAGTAATTAAATAAGGGGATACAAAAAAAAAGAGAAAAATAAAAATAATATTACCCCAAATGCAAAATAAAAAGAATCAATACACATGGGACAAAATTCAAAAATAAGTTTGATACATGAGCATGTAATACAAAAGTGGAAAAAATTTGGGTAGCTAGGTAAAGCATTTTAAATTATATAAAGTATGTATATGTTAGGTGAGATCTTAGACTAATCAAGGATTCACTTTGTTAGCTCACTTAGCCTTATATATATCCTTACCTTTACCTCAGCCCCATTACAACCCTGAAAAGACCTCATGATGTTTGCATTGGTATACTAAATATTTGTTGATTGGTTAGATGAAGAACAAGGTTGAGAAAGCATGACTAGGGAAGGGTAGAGTGAGTGACCCTAGACACTTGAGAGTTAGAGTGATATACACTACCAGTAAGGGTTCAATGCTTGATTCTATATTCCCTGCTTTCATGAGCTATCTTCTTACAAGTTTACTAGTTTTTACTGTATGGTTTGAATTAGTGGAATTTGATTTATGTTTGTCTTGGAGAACTTATTTATTTTTAACCAAGTGGGTAGAAACATCTTAGCATATAGTTGCATTCATATACATAGGTTGCACTTCATACATTTTACCATTCCTCTTCACTCTTATAGCTTCTCTTGAGCTTAGCATGAGGACATGCTAATGTTTAAGTGTGGAGAGGTTGATAAACCACTATTTTATGGTTTATCTTGTGCTCAATTGAGTGGATTTTATCAAGTCCTTACCCACTTATTCATAGAAATCGCATATTTTACGTTTTCCTTCCTGATTTTGTGCTATGATTGAAAGCATGCTTCTTTGGCCTTTAAATTACTAACTTTAAACCTCTCTTATTATCATTCAATGCCATGATATGTTTGCTAAGTGTTTTCAGAGATTACAGGGCAGGAATGGCTTAGAGGATGGAAAGGAAGCATGCAAAAGTGGAAGGAATACAAGAAACTGAAGGAACTGCTAAAGCTGTCCAGCCTGACCTCTTGGTACTAAATTGACCATAACTTGAGCTACAGAGATCCAAATGACGCGGTTCTAGTTGCGTTGGAAAGCTAACATCTAGATCTTCGCAACGATATATAATTTGCTATAGCTGCCCCGAAGTCAGGTGACGCGAACGTGTGGATTACGCGGATGCGTGACCTGGCGAAAACCCAATCCGCGCGAACGCGTGGACGACGCTTCCGCGTCACCTTGCCACGACTTGAACGTAACAGAAATCGCTGGAGGTGATTTTTGGGCTATTTTTGACCCAGTTTTCGGCCCAGAAAACTCATATTAGAGGCTATAAAGTGGGGGAATGCATCCATTCATCAGGAGGTCTTCCATTATTCACTTTTCATAATTTAGATGTAGTTTTTAGAGAGAGGTTCTCTCCTCTCTCTTAGGATTTAGTTTTAGGATTTAGGATTATTTCTTCTTCATCACAGGTTCAATGTTCCTTTAATTTATTTTTCTACTTTTATTTTATTACTTTAATTGATATTTATCTTTTCAATTTAGCTTATAAACCTTTCCATGTTAGATTTGAATTTATGTTTAAACGTAATTTGAGGTATTTCAGATTTATGATTACTTTATTCTATTTATGATGTTTTTAATTTAACTCAGATATTTTCTCCCTTTTGGCTCTGGTTAAGTAATTGGTGATGCTTGAGTTATCAAATAAAGCAGTGGTTAAAATTGGCAGATTACTGATTGATTTGGATCGCTCTGAAGCTAGTCTTCCCACAGGGATTGACTAGGACTTGAGGATCAAACTAATTAGTCCACTTGACTTTTCTTTGCTTTAGTAAAGGTTAACTAATGGGATTAAAACTCAATTCTCATCACCATCGATAAAGATAACTAGCATAGGACTTCCAAATTCTTATACCTTGCCAAGAGATTTTATTATTATTAATTTATTTTTCTTGTCATTTAGATTACTTGCTCCTTATTTCAAAAACCCCCAATTTACAAAACTCATAACCAATAATAAAAACATACCTCTCTGCAATTCCTTGAGAAAACGACCCGAGGTTTGAATACTTCGGTTTATAAATTTTATTGGGTTTGTTACTTGTGACAACCAAACGTTTGCACGAAAGGATTTTCTGTTGGTTTAGGAGCTATACTTACAACGCGATTATATTTGTGAATTTCTTTAACGATAGGAAATCCGGTTCGTCACTAATCATTGGGGCATCTAACATAGAAATTATCATCACACCATACGGTACTTAAATGAAACTTAAACCGCACCATTAGTGACGGCGGTTCACACGCAACACTTGATTTCTCCCCTCCAAAGCTCACCCCAAAGTTCCACAAGCAATTTCAAGTCCTCAAAATGTGTCAAAATCACCCAACAACACTAACATAACCAATTTCACATATACATTATTCTAGGATTTATAAAATCTCATAAATCACAAGGGTTTGGGAATTTTTTTACCTTAACCCATGAAAATAATTTATGAAACTCATCAATAGCTCATACTAGAGCATCACTAAACAACCAAAATCACAAGATTTCCTCAAAACCCAAACTAAAACATAAAATCAAAGGAAAAAACAAAATTGGGAAGAGTAACACGAGATACTCACTACAATACCTAGATAAAATGGAAGAAGGTGAGAAGAGTGACGCGTAGTCACAAACGGCTCGTCAGTCGGAATACCAAAACAAAAGTTATGGAGGTTTGAAGTTGATAGTGGCTAGGGTTTCATTTCTCCACTCTCTTCTCTCTTCACCACCGAACCTCTCTATCAAAATGGGGCATTGGTGCTGAATTTCATTAAGTTATGGATATATGAGAGTGTGTGTGCGCGCGCGCGCGCGCACGCGCTTGGACCCATTTGGGCCCGGTTCACTTGGTTTAGCCCATTGGCCTAATTTTGGGATATTTTTACCTTCTCAAATCATGAATTCTAATTTATTAAATTTTTCTCGCCCATAATTAATTTTTTCTGCTACAGTACTGAACGGATCTCAACTGATACTACCGGTCAAATTTCCAGTGCGCATCTTTACACAGATGTTTTCTGACTCAGAAAAATTCACTGAGTCCAAATATTATATTTAAATTATCAAATTTTTAAATTGCTAAATTTTCTAACTATTTTTTCCCATATTTAATTATTACTTAATTGTTTATAGTTTGACTAGATATTACACAAGCCAATACAATTAATTTTTAATGCCGGTACCTATTTTTCTGCAATTAATTATATTTTCACACTCAAATTTACTTTCTAAGTTAAATTTTTACCGGTAATTCTCCAAATTATAAAATTTAAATTTTTAACTCTTTTTGCTCATAATTAACTTATTAATTAATTATTTATTATGTATCTGGATTTTACAATTAAAGCTAGACATGCATCATACTTGTGTGAACATCACTTTTTATTATATACTCTCTGTTTGTATGTTGTTTGTTATTTTTCTCTATTTGTGTTCTGTTTTTTATATTTTCTGTTTCTTGGTTGTTTGTATCCTATGTTATGCTTTGTGTTTGGTGATAACAAAGAAAACATTGAACTTAATTAACCAGCCCAACCTTACTAAAAGCATTCCAGTTCTTACTCCTTACCCTTCCTTCCAAATGGAGATAGGACAACTCTTCCATGATCTACTAGCAATTATTCCGCACAAAAAATTTCACTCTGAGTAGTATTCTGAGTCTAAAGCGAGNTCCCCAACGTTTGGGGTAAGTCCCAAAGTTGTCCCTAACGTTTCAATCGTCCTATTTAAGTCCCTAACGTTTCAAAATTGATTCAATGTTGTCCTACCGTTAGGGATCCGTTAACAGAATTGACGGCGGGACAAAATTGAAACGATTTTGAAACGTTAGGGACTTAAATATGACGAAAATGTTAGGGACAAAAATGATACATAAAAATAAATTTTAATTTTATTTTATTTTTCAATAATATTAATTTTTTACTGTACATAGTATTCAATTATTTTTTAATTACATCTAAATAAATTACACTTAATCACAGATGTGCTTAAAAAATAATTGAATACTATGTATAGTAAAAAATGATATTATTGAAGGATAAAATTAAAATTTATTTCTATGTATCATTTTTGTCCCCAACATTTTCGTCCTATTTAAGTCCCTAACGTTTCAAAATTGTCTCAATTTTGTCCCGCTGTCAATTCTGTTAACGGATTCCTAACGGCAGGATAACATTGAGTCAGTTTTGAAACGTTAGGGACTTAAATAGGACGATTGAAACGTTAGGGACAACTTTGAGACTTACCCCAAACGTTAAGGACAAAAACGATACTTTACTCTATTAAATATTAGTTAAAGTTATGGAAAGCAAGTTAGTAACACTTAACTTCTAGTATGACCATGGTGTGCTAAAAGTTGCGTCATTACAGGGCGATATGGTGACCCATAGCTGTAAGAGAAGAAGAAGTCACCATGTAATTCCAAGTAAGATGAAAAATGGTTGTAGTGAAAGATAAAAGTGGGGAAAAAGAAGAAGGCTAAAGGAGTGTGGAGAAGAAGATATTAAAGGAGGAGGATAAATTTGAAATTTTGAAAAATTATTAAGGATAAATTCGTCCAAAACTAAAACTTAAGTTGTGTTTCAGGTTAAAAATTTGTGTCTCATTATTTCAAAAAGATATGAAAAATATATATTTTGTGTACCTTTGTGTGTAATCGTGTATCTTTTTTTTTTTTTGTCTCACAAAGCAAATATTGAGTATGTGTAACCGTGTCCATCTTTTTGATAGACATAGACATTTATCAAACAAGTCCTAAGTGTCTAGAATCAAAGCATAATATATACATTGTTAATTACTGTGACAATTATATGTCAAAGAAAATTCTATTATAATGTTCATCGTAAAAATATCCTATGACAAATATACAGTAGTTATAACTATTAAAAATTCTCAAAGTGAATCACTTCAATGGTCATATTTTTGTAGGTACCATTTATATATAATTAAATAAATGACATCTATTAATCTTTATCCAATAAAAACTATTATATATATATTGATCTATCCAAATTATTAATATCCTTAATAATTCTATGACCAAAAATAATTTAGATTAAATTATAAAAGATTTATCTCTTATTATTATTATCATTATCATAATAATAAATTTTTAAATTTAATTAAAAACTTTATTATTTAATCCTTTAATATAATAAAATAACAAATTATTTAACATATCAAAAATTGAATTTTGATCATGCTATTTATTCTCAACTGCTACAACAATACATTCAGAAAGTAACTCATTAATCGTGACATTGTTTCCGAACTATACGCCTGTCAATTTTCTGATATTTAATTAGAATATTGCAAAGCATCAGCAACAATTTGTTCATTAGAAAAATTCTCAAATCGTATGTTACGAAAACCTGACCTCTATAGCTACTTAATTAATTAATACTATATTTATGTATGACAAATTTTCATTGGAAATTTTGGGAATAAGGTAGAAAAATGAGACAGAAAATTTGGACCAAATATCATATTAAAACCTTCATGACCAAATTGAATTTGCCGGTTTTCAAACGGTGTATCCTCTGTGATGTGTGAGGCCTGCATGCATCTTTTTAAAAGTAGTGTAATTTGTGTACGTATTATTAAAATATTAACAAAACAAAAAAAATTAAAAGAAAAAATCTGAGCCACGGATAAGATTGATATTGAGTTAGAGAGACAAGTTACCAACTGTCTTTTAATTTTGTTTATTATTTGGGACGCTATGTGCTTTGTCTTAAGATTCCAAGTTCAAACAACTATAAAGTAAACCCAAGTTGGTCATTGAAAAAACTATTAGAGTCCGGCATGTAGCTAATTTTTTAAGAATCAAGGAAAACTTGTACGTAGTATATTTCTCGAAATTAAAAATATTGACAATATTAGTCTTTGGTTACTCAACATATTAATTCTTTAATTAAAAAAGAGTCTCTAATAATATCTATGATTGAAAGGTTTATATATAAATTGTATTAGGAGTCATGAATCATGTTAGAGTTTGTTTCTGAGAATATTTTATCTGTTTCTACCAAGAATAAACTTCAG
>NC_029790.2:52428004-52434624 GCF_000816755.2 Arachis ipaensis | reverse complement strand
AGATTTTTTTAATTTAAAAATATATACTTTAATTATTGCACGTAATTAATTAAAAATAATTTTCATAGTAAAGGTATCCCTAGCACTTTAAAATACTATTCTCAAAATCTTAAACAGTGTTATAATATTTTCAATTTCAGATCGATAAGAATTTTTCCCCTTCAATAATGTTATGACATTTCTCAATTGTGAGATAATAATATTTTTCTTTTCGAAACTAAGCGTTATTTTACTTACATTTGTGCTACATGCACATTATTTTTTAACATTTTTACTACTAAAATGTCACATTTTTAGTTGTACCAGTGTGATAACGAAAATATTACAACAACATTTATATATTTTTAATAATAAGATATAAGCAAAAAATGCAATAAACTCTTCATAAGCTTTTTCGTCCGTTTCCTGAAAAGATAAGACTGTAGGGGGTGAGAATCTAACCACATAATCTCATCAGGGAGGTTTAAAATTGTCATAAGAGAATATGTATAAATAAAAGAACGAATTTCAAAAACATAATATTCATTCGTCTTATGAACCTTTTTTAAAAACACGACACTTACTTATCCAAAATTAACATTCACGTCACATTTATAAGAATTCCAAATCAATTACCTTTTCATGACATTCCAATATACATCACAGGATCAAACCAACCAAACTTATCAATCACGGTGTAAGACTCAAAATTTTTTAAAAAAATCTTATTATAAGCTAATTTTAATTTATTTATTCATTAAAGACTTTAATCTCAGAAATTATTTTATTATAGACTGGCCGCCGCTGAGCCCGTCACCTGTGCCATTCGTCCTCATCGCCGCCAGTTGAAGAGAGATGCGATGGAGAGAGAGAGGTTCCGTGGACGGTGGCTTGATAAACCCCAATTTTATGGTTTATCTTATGCTAAATTCAGGGGATTTTATCAACTTATCTCACATTTATTCAATGAAATAGCATGGCTTTGTGAATTTCTCCTAATTTCTGCTTAAGAGTGAAAACATACTTTTAGGCCTTAAAATTGATAAATTTAATTCACTTTAATTCCATTCGATGCCTTGATATGTTTGTTAAGTGATCTCAGGTTTAGAAGGCAAAGATTGGGTTGAAGAAATGAAGAAAAAGCATGCAAAAATGGAGAATTCGTGAAGAAATGAGATTTTGGTAATCTGCCAGCGACGCGTGTACGTGGTCCACGCATGCGCGTGGGAAGGAATCGTCAAGGCAACGCGTACGTGTGACCGACACATATGCGTGATAAGGAAAGTTGCTAGTGACGCGTACACGTGACCCATGTGTACGCGTGACAAGCGACACGTGACCAACTTAAAGGCAATACGCTGGGGGCGATTTCTAAGCGGAAGGAGGAACAAATCCAACTCATTTCTAATGCTTTTGAACCCAGAAATTGTAAGGGAATGGGGGGGGGAGAGTAGTCATAATTTAGTTTTTCATCATGTTTTAGGTTAGAATTCTAGAGAAAGAAGCTCTCCCTTCTCTCTAGAATTTAGGGTAGTTTAGGTCAAATTTTCTTAGATCCAACTTTTAATTCTTGATTTTAGTTCAACTCTCCTTATATATTATTGTTCTGTTATCTTGATCCTCTTAATTTTTCTTGTTAATTTCCTTATTTTTCCATTTTTACTTTTATGAACCCTTATTGAATTTTTATTTTCTCTAATGCAATTTTATGTTTTCATATCTTTTCATGTTTATCTTAGTTGCTATTATTGATTTCTTGTTTCTGTTAGTTATGGGTTTCATTAATTCTTGCAATTTGTGATGTTTACTTTTATTGCACTCTAGGTGTTTGATAAAATATTTTTACTAGTTATAGAGTAGTTTTTTACACTCTTGGCCTAGGCTAAGGGAATTGAGTGACCTTGAGTCATTGGGTCTAATTGGATTAGTGATTTGGGTCTCTTGTTGGTCAATTTGATACCCATTGACACTAGACTACTATTAAGTCAATTAGTAGCTAGGTTGGGACTTATGGGTTGATATTGATCAAGTCTATTTGAGTTACTTCAAGCATAGAAGTAGACTTGATGGGTTTGGTCCCTCATAATTGTCAATATATGGTTTGTAGACAAGGATAGTAATCTCAATTTTCATGCCTTAGCTAAGAGTTCTTTTCATTCCCTTTATTAGTTAATTGTCATTTACTTTCTTGTTATTTACTTTTCTTGTCAATTACCAAATCAAACCCCCTTGTTCCTTCATAGCCAATAATTGAGTACTTCATTATAATTCCTTGTGAGACGACCCAAGGTTTAAATACTTCGGTTTATTTTATTAGGGTTTGTACACTACAAAAAAAAGAGTTTAAAATGTCATTTATATTACGGCGGTTTCAAATAACCGCCATAATATTCGAGTATTATGGCATTTTATGATGCTGCCATAATTAATTTATTTAAAATGGTGGTTTTTGGTAATTTTGGGGGTTAAAACCGCCATTATTGGAGGACATTGTTTTAAAAAAAGGCCCAAATGAAAGAAAATCCAAAAAGTTTGGAAACCCAAATATCTTAAATGGAATGTGTTCTCCCAGCAAGGAAAACCCTAACACGCATTTCTCGGCGTTCTCGATTTGCTCCAGCGACTGTTCCGATTACGATCTGTTCCAGCGACTGCTCCGGCAACGATTTTCTCGGCGTTCTCCTCCGACGAGATTGTGTGCTGTGAACTGAAACGCTCTCTCCAGCGACGATCTCCTCTGGCGGCGCGTTCTCCTCCTTCAGCGAGCTTCTATGATTTGGCTTTGATATGAAGATTTTTCGCCGCTCATCTCATCGCCGTCATTCATCTCTGCGCCATCGCAAGCAACATCGTTGTCACTACCTTCTACGATCTGGTTTTCAATCTGGCTCATCTCCTCGCTGTGGCAAGCAACGCCGTTATCGCTGCCTTCAGCAAGCTTCTACAGTTTGGTTTTGCCATCTCTATCACTTCTAATAGGTAACTCTTCGTTCTTTTAGATCTACTTCATGCTTTAATAGGAAGACATAAAGAATGCTGGTTCTGGTTCTGTTTTTATTATTGTGTATTTTAACTTTCATTGACCTATTGTGATGTCATTGTTGTTAGCTTGTTACTGCTGCATTTTCTGTTATGATGTTATTTTTTTGCTTCTGATTTTATTTAGTTTGAGCCCTAATCTGTTCTTTGAACTGATTAATCAGTATCATTTGTCTAAAATTAGTGCAAAACATGGCGTGTGTGTGTATTTTCTGATGTAAATGTTTGAATGATTGTTAAATGCAATAATGATGAGACATGAAGCACTACTAATCTCCTTGTTACCAAAGTGCCACCACCTATTTGCTGTGATAATTAAAGTGCTTGTCTCCTTGTTACTAATTGGAACTGAATTTTTATTTTCTAAGAGATCTGGTTAATCAGAAGTCTCTTTATGTTGTACATATTCCATCTCCTAATCAAATTACTGACTACCTCAATTTAAAGAAGGGGTTATTAAGGGAGAAGAGTAGAATTTGTTAAAACGGTATAAATAGAACTACACAGTATTTAAGATGATAACTAGTCAGTGTTGAGTAGTTAGTTGATTGAGCTTGCTAAGTTAGTTACAGTGGTGTTTCTTGATTAATCTTGATCTTTAATTAGTCACTAGCATTGCATATATAGAGAGTCCAAAGTCCTAACTAAACTCAGTAGCCAAGTTGAATTATACAGATTTAGCACCAGTTGATATGAAATATGCTGTTTCTATATAGTCTAACCGGAGAAGTTGAAAACTAGTGAAGCTTAAATTGTAAAATAAGATGGAATATGGGGAGTGTTTCTGAACTCACTCTATTTGCATGTTCTTTTGAACTATTATGAAGATGTATTTCTGAATTATATTATAGGTTGGACGAAAAATATATAAATTTGACAAATATGTGTTTCTTTTGAAAATAATATTGATTTGATTAAGAAAGAGAAGGGAAAAAAAGATGTATGTCTATTTTAATATAGATAGCTTTATCAGTTTTAGTAAATGATTTCTTCATGTGCAGGTGTCATATGGCTCAGAGCTTAGCTATCGTAGTCCAACATTTGACATGGATTTGTCTGATTTCATGGAAGATGGCAAGCTAATGTCTTATGAGAGAGCAAGGAAATATTTTGCTCAAGATCCATCCCGAAAGTGGGTAGTAGATATACATCATTTTATATGCATCTTAGGCATTTAGAATATTCTATTATTATACTAATTGAATGATTAACTTCCCAGGTGGGTAGCATATGTTGCTGGGGCAATTTTGGTCTTGATGACTGAGATGGGTGTGCATTTTAACGACAGTATTACCATGCTGGTAACTCATCTTTCTCTATTAAGTTATTGAATACTTGGTTTAAACAAAACAAATATGGGATAAGTTATAATGCTACTTTCTATTATTAGTGTTAACTGTTAAGGTTTATCTGCTTCTCTAACAAATTAAGGAAATAAAATATATTGAGAAACAAAGTACTTAGAGATGTAATTCGGTATATACTGTAAAGGTTTGAAAACTTCCATTTTCTTGTTATGCATAGATTTCATCAGCAGTCCCTGAAGGGAAAGGTGTATCATCTTCTGCATCTGTGGAAGTCGCTAGTATATCTGCGATTGCAGCTGCTCATGGTAATAAGCTCTTTTCTGATGTTCAGTTTACAGGGACTAAACTTCAAGCTCTCCTTTTTTCTTTTATTAGTAAAGACTAACGTGATTTGGCTTTTTCTCTTTTTCTTTTATTTTCAAGTTATTTCTTATCTTCCAATAATTTGTTGCCCAAAAATAAAATGATAAACAGAATTCTGAGCGCACAAAATCTTCAAGGAAAACTCCCTCCAGAACTTGTCAAGCTGCCATACCTTCAAGAGATGTATGTAATAAATGTCTTCTTTGAAGTAGGAGACCATACTTAAAAGGATATATATTTCAATTTCAATAATTAACAATCTTTCATGCATGCATTTACTCAAACTAGTAAGCACTGACCATCCTTTGTATAGTAGCATAGCACTCAGATATTAGCTAATCCTTCTTCTCCTTGGTTGTTGTATATGCCTCACATTGTTAATAATGATATCCATCATGTGAAATACTTGATTTCCGAACTCCAAAGCATTTGTTAAAGGAAATTTCGGATTATGATTTATTCATTACTTTTTAATACATCAGGTTTATGGAGCCTTTGACATCAAAAATTCTAATGATGGTTATTGAAGGGAATCATGAGATTGAACCACAAGTCAATGGCATCACATTCAAGTCATATTTGACAAGATTCGCAGTCCCTGCTGAAGAAAGTGGATCCAAAAGCAACTTGTATTATTCTTTTGATGCTGGGGGCATACACTTCATTATGCTGGGAGCATATGCTGATTATAATAGTACTGGTAATTGATAGGGTTAATTTTTTTACCTTTTTCCAAACCATTCAACAAAAATAATTTATGTGTAGATACAACTTGTTATGTGTACTTGGATCTTCAATCTAGGTGCACAGTTTGCATGGCTGAAGCAAGATCTGCAAAGTCTCGACCGGAGTGTAACCCCTTGGCTTGTTGCTTCCTGGCATCCACCTTGGTATAATAGCTATGCTTCACACTATCAGGAATTTGAGTGTATGAGATTGGAAATGGAAGCACTTCTCTATCAATATGGTGTTGACATTGTTTTCAATGGTCATGTAAGTTAAAATTACTCTATTTTGTTATCAATTGTAGAACATCAACTTATTAATAATTTGATGCGATTGTTTAAATATCCAAGATTTTTCTCCTTTTTTTATATATTTATTTTTATTCTATTTTTTTGGTATCACTCATGTTTTAAGTAGTTGAATCTTTCAACTAATCATATAATGATCATATAAATCTGAATGGAATTCAAAATAATTAGTCATGGTTCTGATTAGGGAATTGGTTGCAGCACCACATTGTCACTTTGAGGGTCTGAATGAGTTCACTATCTGCATTTTAGGAAATTAAGATATGTAATATCAGTTTTGATGCTTATTACATGTTCTCCACTGAAAAATGTTGAAGGTGCAATATCTTTGGAAGTGATTTTTTACTTTTTATTTTTCCTCTTCAATTGAATTTTGTCCTTTTAGAAAGAATTATCTGGATTGGTGTTTTCTTAAATAAACTTGGATGTAGTTTTCTCCTATAATTTCAATAAGAGTTACATTTTTTCCATCACACAGGTTCATGCTTATGAGAGGATGAATAGAGTTTACAATTACACATCGGATAAATATGGACCTGTTTACATAATTGTTGGAGATGGTGGAAATATTGAGAAAGTAGATGTTGATCATGATGATGACCCAGGAAAGTGTCCTTCACCTGGAGACAATATACCAGAAATCGGACTAGTTTGCCACTTGAATTTTTCCTCTAGTCCTGCCAAAGGGAACTTTTGTTGGAGCAAACAACCTGAATGGAGCACATTTAGAGAAAGCAGTTTTGGACATGGGATTCTTGAAGTAAATTCTTTGATTTTAGATATTGTGCAATTTTCATTCTCGTTTTTCAAAATCTGATATTGATTAGTGTCACTTTAGGAGTTCCAATGATTTTTTAATAATAGTATATATCTTATAAAGATAGTATATAATAAATAT
>NC_029790.2:52418909-52427967 GCF_000816755.2 Arachis ipaensis | reverse complement strand
ATTTATATATATAGTTTTCATCCGCGTATTTTGACCAATTCAAAGTGAAAAATGGAGCGAAACAGGCACGGAGAAAAATAAGTGTGGAGGATAAGCAGCCGAGCTCATTCCCTTCGCTTTCTGGGCCCCAAGCAGTGCAATTACTTCTTCTCCGGGAAAAGAAGTTCACGATCCGTAGGCCTTCTACCTCCACGCGGCATTGCTCCATCAGGCTTTCGCCCATTGCGGAATCTTACCTCTTTAACAATTTCACTGGAGAACTGCCTGAAACATTTTCAAATCTAATCACATTAAAGGAATTGTAAGCTTTCCTATATGAGTTTTTGAGGTAAGTATTTCTAATTGCATAACTAAGTAACAAGTCAACTTGGTTATTCTATTAAATTTTTTTGGGGCTGAATCCTCTATAATTTTAGGCTCTACCTTTTGTTGCTTCACTTGTTTTTTTTATGAAGTTCTGATATTGAGATATGAGTTTCTTCCATTTTGCAACAGCTTAAAGCATGTGTCTGGCTTCATTGAGAGAGCAAGGAGCTGAAAGGAAACATTTCATTGGGATGAATCAATTTAGGTAAAAGAAATATTTGTCGTATATTTTTTTTATTCATGCACAGTCTCACCTAATTTCATTGGGATATAATATATAAACAAATACTGATGAATCAATTTAGGTTCTGACTTTTTTAGTTATTATTTTTAATATTGAATTGTCATTACTAATTTTTTGTTGTATTTTCTCTTGGTAGATTAGATTTTACAAGGATTTACGTAATGAAAACTTGGTTTCAGTGAACGTTGTCTTGTGTATATATAAGAAATTGTTATCGTTGTATGTATATAGTTAAAAATCATGTTATGTTTGATACTTTGTGTATGAGTTATTAGTTTTTATTTCCAATACTAAAGAATCATATATTATGTTTAATACTTTGATTATGAGTTATATAATATTTTGTTTATGGATTATGATTTTTGGTTATTGTGAAATTTTAATTAAAAAATTATTTGTTTAATGCGATAAAAATGACGGTAAAAATTGCTTTTTTAAACGATAAAATTGTCACTTTTATCCGAAAAAAAAGGTGGTTTGTAATTGCCATTTTAAATAGTATGAAACGCCATTTTAATCCGGTAAAAATGTCTCGTTAGGGTAAAAACAGCAGTTCAAAAATGCCGTTTTAACCAACTAAAAATGCCGTTTTAATCAGGTAAAAACGGCGGTTTCAAATGCCATTTTAACCAACAAAAAATGTCACTCTGTCAAGGTAAAAATGGCGGTTCATAAACGCTGTTTTAACCAACTAAAAACGCCGTTTTTTCCCTGAAAATAATGGCGGTTTAAACCGCCATTTTAACCCACCATTAAACCGCCGTTTTAACCTGGAAATAAAGGCGGTTTGAACTGCCGTTTTAACCCAGCAGAAAACCGCCGTTTTAACCACAGGAAATTGTGGTGATTTTCAAAAAATCGCCATAATAACCAGAATGGCACCCAGAATTATGTCGCTTTCTAAAACCGCCGTTCCTGGTAATAATGGCGGTTCAAACCCCCGTAAATACCCAAAAAAACCGCTGTTTTAACCAAAAATTTTTTGTAGTGGTACTTGTGACAAACAATATTAAACTTTGATGGAGAGTTATTAGTTGGTTTGGAACTATGCTTACAACGAAGTTCTCTTTTTCTATTGAGAAATTCTAGATCGACAATAATTCTCCCATCAAGTTTTTGGCGCCGTTGCTGGGGAATTGCAATGGTGTTATAGTATTAGCTATTGTGAATACGTTCGTATTGTGAATATTTTTCTTTTGGTTATTTCTTGATTTTACTAGTAGTTAGGAGTTTAATTTTTCCTTGCTTTTTGTTATTCTTGTTTTGATTTTCTCTTTTCCATATGAATTCTCATCCTTGTGGTTTTGGATATGGTTATGACTATGTTGTAGGTAATGGAGACTTTAATGATGGATCACATTATGGGAGGGAAGAATTCTCGAGAAGGGAGCCACACCCATATGAGCAATCATCATGGCAACCTCCTAAACCAAGCTACCATGATTGTAACCCCTCCTATAATGCATATCATTCCCATGGATATGATGGTTCTTATCATGATTATGCCACTCAACCACCATCATTCCATGCACCATACTCTCAACATAGTCCTCAACCACCATACTCTCAGTCCACATCCTATTTCCACCAATTACCTCCACACAATCCAAATTCATATCCTCCTTATGCACACCTTTGTGACTATTATGAACGAGCACCCGTTGAACCACCACTATTCCAACACCATTACCCCCACAATCCTATTGAACCACCACCTCCCATACATGAGAACTTCCAACCACATGAAGAACTCTCCTTCCTACCACAACCCTCCATGGAAGAATACTCATATCCATCAATCCAAGAGCAACATGATCCTAATTATGTCAACCAAGCGGAACAAAGGCCATGGGATCGTCTCAAGGAATTAACGGATCGGCTTCAAGTAATCATACTTCAAAGGGAGTAAGAGAAAGCCCAAAAGATGCACGAAGCTAATGAGGCTAACCTTGCCAAAACTAAAGCTAACTTGGACTCATGGGATTCATGCCACAACCAAAGCATTTCCACGGATGAATGTGGAAAATCAATCGAAAAGCGGAGCATGAAGGAGATTCTAGAATCTCAACTTGAGAACAAAGAGACAGAGTATTTTTTGCAACAAGTGGAGGAAGTAGAAACTCTTGAAGATGAAGAAATAGTTGAAGATTTAGGGGAGGTTGAGCAAGAGGCAAGTTCCATCATTGAAGACAACTCTACACCAAGTGACATTGGTGACCTTGTTGAAACTTCTTCTATTGGATGTGAAATTGATGTTGAAGTGGACTTCACACAACCTCCAAAATTTGATGTGATTGCTGATGAAGAAGACTTGGAGGAGGTTAATGGAGAAAAGCTACAAAGTATTGAAGTGGACTTCACACAACCTCTAAAATTTGGTTTGATTGATGATGAGGAAGAGTTGGAAGAAGTTGACAAATAAGTAAAAGTTGAAGAAAGTTGTCAAGAGATAGAAGACATCAAGGAGGAGTCAAAAGGAGTGAAGCTCACATTGTGAAAATCATTGGATACCCTCCTTGCTAAGTCACCATCCAAGTTACAAATTGAGTGGGTAATCATCTCATCCTTTAATTTCCTTGGCCCATATCAATATGCTTTGTTAGAAATGGATGGTTAACTTAGAGCTATTTGTGGGCTAGAAAGTAGAAAAGAGTTGGATGTTGGTTGGCAACAAGAATCAAGGTGCATAGTGAATGAAAACTCAAACTTTGGGATTCATATGTGGAGTGAAGCTCAATTCAATGGAGTTAAGATGAGGATTAGGAGTCATCAGGAGAATTCAAGAAGTTTGTCACCCAATTGGAAGCATGTAGATCAAAAGGAAGGGGTGTTGACAAACAAAGCATAGGACCACGGAATACACATCAACAGTCATCAATCTTGGGGCCTTACTACTTACTTGAAAGTTCTTAGAAGAGTGGGGCACATAATTTGGGATCCCGAAGGCTGTTGAAAATGCAAAAATTGGTGGGAATTCAAGGAAGAGTTCAAGCATAAGCCACCATAGGAAGGACCCCATCAATTGTCCAACTTAAGGACTTTAAATAAAAGTGGTAGGTGGGAGACACCCGACCATGGTAAACTCTTTCCATTCTCTTGTATATATAATCAATGAGTGAATTGAGTTGCCATTGTTAGGTAGTTTTCTTCTTTTCATACTTTTGCATATCTTGCTTTGATTGCTAGGTTGCTTGTTATGTTCATGCTTTCATTAGAATGGTTGTTGTTGAATTGTATTTTGCTTGAAGTGCAAGTTTTGATTGTTTTATCTTTGAAAATTTTTTAAAAACTAAAAGATTTTTGTTAAATTTGAATTTTGATTGCTTTAGAGTGTTTATAGGTTAGGAGAGTGCCCTGTTTCTATTTTTATGTTAAAAAAAGGGGGCACTCCACGTGTGCGCGTATCTAACCCGTACATGTCACTGGTCTTTTTCGCACACCCACGTGTGACGTGGACGATGCGCACGCATCGTAGGCTGATGCTGTAACTCTTGGAACAAAAATCAGAGAGTTGCGCTGGAGTTGTGCTGGAGTTGTGCAGGGAGCGCGATTTAGCCCCACGCGTACGCGCGGCTGACACGTACACATCCCCTCTCTTTTCTGCTAGCCATGCGTAGGCATGGACGATGCTCACGCGTCATATGCCTTTCTCTGCTTCCCACGTGTACGCGTGCATGAAGCGCGCGTGTCGCCTTCGCCCCCTGTTTCTGCCCTATTTCTTCTCCTTTCTTCTTCTTTCTTTCTTCTTCTTCTCTCTTGCCTTCTTCCATTTCTTTTCTTCCTTTTCTTCTCTTCTCTTCTCTTCTCACCTTTCTCATCATTTCTTTCTTACTTCTCTTTATTTCTTCTTCTTCCTCTTTTTAAGTTTTCGCTTCTTATTTTTCTTATCTTTCATTTTCTTTTGTTTATTGCATTTGCATACTTTCATTCATTGCATTTTAATTTTGTTTTTATAGCTTGTTCTTATTTTCTTTTCTAAGTTTCTTATTTTAACATTAGTGTTGAATTCTCATACTCAGTTGTTGAGAATTTCTTGCATTATTTTGGTGCTTCGTGACTTGTTTAAGACTAATTATAATATTCATTCTACACACAAGATTAGTGCTTTAGTCCTTTCTAACTCATTATTCTTTGTTTTTGTGAATTATTATCATTGAGTTAGGATGGGACCAAATGCTCTCATGCTTATCACTAATCTTGTTTGTGTCAATTCCTATTTGAACTTGTTGCTTCCGAGTATTCTCTTCATACCATTTACTTATGCTTTGATTTTACTCTTGCATCAAGTGTTAGTTGATATGCCCTTTGCTTATATTGCTCTCTCACTTACATGTTGTAGCTACCATGTAGTTGAGAACCCTACTCTTATTGGGCATTAGCCCCCGCCTATGTTCTATTTGCTTTGATATCTTTGTTGTGGGCTTAATTTTCTTTCTTTTTTTCTTCTTTTAGGCTGGCCACCGAGAGGGAAAGGAAAAGCTTCTAAATGGGGTAACAAGCAAGTCCCTCCGCACAATCTTTTGAAGGAGTTCATCAGTTGTAGCAACCCATCCACCTTGCTCTTCTTTGCATGCATCGAGGACGGTGCAATCTTTAAGTGTGGGGAGGTCGAGGACCAACCTCCGTGGGTAACTACTTCCTTTTCCAACACCAATTCTTAATCGTCTTTGTTAGTTAGTCATTGCATTTCATGATAGGTTGCATGATAGTTAGAGTTTGTATATATTCCACCATTTTTTTTCTTGTTAGGACTACTTGGTTAGACTGATAATTTTTTTCCAAGAAAACTGTTTTAGGGCACCCTACCAATTTGAATAAAAATTTTTTTTATTAAACTTGCTTGAAGGAATTAATTTTGGAACATGGTTTTTGAGCTAAGAACACACAAACATGTGAGTTTTAAGCTTAATTATGTGGTTACATCATATAGCCACTTATTCCCATTCTTGTGTGCATTATTCTCTTTCTATGATTGTAATCTTTGATTTGTTTGATTCTTTATATCCATTATTTTGTGTTTGAATGAATTTATATGACTGAGGCCGTTATTTCACTAGCTCACTTACCCAAATAGCCTTACCCTTTTATCTACCATTGTTAGTCAATTTTGAGCCTATTTAATCCCTTTTGTTCTTAATTTTAGCACATCACTACCCCTAAGTGAAAAATAATAAATGTCCCTTAATTTAGATCTTTGATTAGATTAGGCTAGTGAGGGTGAGTATCATTTGGATATGGGAAACTTGGGATCATTGGTTGAGGTAAAAGTATATTTTATATTTTTGTTGAAAATCATGCGATTGGGTACATATTCATGCACTAAATATTTAAACCATATGCATTGATACTCTTGTATATATTTTATCTTGAAAAAAAAATAGAAAAAAGAAAAAGAGGAGAAAAATAAAAAGAAAAAAATGGAAAATGAAAATAAACAAAAAAAAGAAGCAATAAAAGGGGAGAAAATGCCCCAAAGTAGAATAATAATAACAATGCATATGAATGTGAAATGAAAAAAATTGGTGCACGAATTCCCATGCTTCGTACAGCTGAACCAGCAAGTGCACTGGGTCGTCCAAGTAATACCTGAGCGAGTCAGGGTCGATCCCACAAGGATTGTGATTTGAAGCAAGCTATAGTTATCTTGCAGGTCTTAGTCAGGCGAATCAAGAAATTATTGGATTTGTGAGATCTAATCTAGGTTCACATGAAAGGAATAAAAGTGTATAAAATACTTTGTAAATTAAATTATAATAAGAGATAGGAAGATGGTTAAGGCTTGGAGTTGGTTTGTCCTTCTGAATTAACTCTGGTCTTACTGTCTCCTTCAATTGTGAATTCTTCAATAGCAGGCTGTATGTGATCAATGCCTTTCTTGAGAAGTCGTCAATACTCCTTCAGATCTGAACACCAGGGTTAGTGCGCATCCAGTCTGATTGAGGGTGAAGTTCCTGAAATCCATTCTCCTTAATGATCCTACTCAAAATGCCACAGACAAAGTCAGATCTTCTGGATCAGAGAATGTTGTGCCTTTGGGTTCTAGCCTCTACCACAGAGACCCTAATCTCCCCATAAATTGGCTGAACTGGTGTCTCGAGAAGTCCCCAACGAAGTCGTGGATTAGCTGTCTAAGAGACATATAATCAAGCTAGCGGTTTATGCTTTCCAGTCACGTATTAACACGAATCCAAGTAGACAGGGGTGGTTGTCAAGAACGCTATCTTAGTATGATGAACGGAGCTGATTGTCATGGATCATCCCATTCATCATGTGGAAGAACAAATATACATCTTAGAATTAAATCAAACACGGATTGAAGAGAAACAGTAATACTTTTATTAATTCATAGAACTCAGCAGGACTCTTCCCCTCAACCTAGGAGGTTTAGAAACTCATACTGATAGGAAATACAATATGAAATTCAAAAATATGGTGTAAAGTTGGTTGATTATGTAAAATATCACTTATATACTAAACTACTGACTAAGGATTACATAAGAAGGGTAAAACAGTCTTTTTAGTGCTAAAATCCACTTCTGGGATCCACTTGGTGAGTGTTTGGGCTGAGCTTTGATGAGATTCACGTGCTAGGAGGCCTCTAGGGCGTTGAACGCTGGCTAGGGGGTCCTCTTTGGGCGTTTGGTCGCTGGTCTCTTCTCCTTGGGCACTGGGCGCCTGGAAGGGGGCAGAAGGCTGGCGTTGGACCCCAGTTTTGGGCCTTCTAATATGAAGTAAAGTATAGACTATTATAGATTGCTGGAAAGCTCTGAAAGTCAGCTTTCCATAGCCATTGAAAACGCTCCATTTGGATTTCTGTAGCTCCAGAAAATCTCTTCTGAGTGCAAGGAGGTCAGGTCCAGATAGCATCTGTAGTGCTTTCTCTGTCTCTGAATCAGACTTTTGCTCCAGCTCCTCAATTTCAGCCAGAAAATAGCTGAAATTGCATAAAAACACACAAACTCAAAGTAGAATCCAAAAATGTGATTTTTACACTAAAACCTATGAAAACTTAATGAAAAGTAAACAAAACATGCTAAAAACTATATGAAAATGATGCCAAAAAGTGTATAAAATATCCGCTCATCACAACACCAAACGCTTCGATCACAGCTTCAATCAAAGCTTCTAGAGACTCCCACTCGCTCGCCTTCCAGATCTCGTCAGCCAGTGCCACCGCGTCCGCGCTGAAACCTCGCTCTGAATGCTTCAAGCCACTGGGGCAAAAGCAAAACCAGCGGAAGAACCCGCCGTAGAAGATGACGCAGAAGCAGAAGATCTAAGCATTACCTCAACGAAGGAGACAATGACGGCAAGAGAGGCAAAGACACGAATGGCGGTGGCTGTGGCGATGACATTGAAATTCTAAAGTTTCAGAGATATCTCACTCTCCCTCGTCTTCTCTCTCGAAGCCCTGTTATGATATCTTTTTTTTTTGTATGGGTTGAGTAAATATTTGTTTGGGGTGGATTGAGAGTAGTGGGAGTTTTTGTTAATTATTTAGGAAGTTTTATAATTTATCACAAATAAAATATATTATTAAAGTTTTTAGTAACTCCCATTAAAAAATTATCACAAACAAATAAAAATTTTGTAGTGTTAAATATTTAAAATTTAAGTTTACTGTCGGATTTATCGGGAGAAAATCCGATGGAAAAAATTACCAGTGAAAATTTTTCAACGGTAATTAGCGGCGACGAAAATATCTACCGGTAAATAATTACTGGTGAGGTTTATTCCGTCAGACTTATTTCGACAGTAAATATATTATTGGCATATTTTTTAGTAAATCCACCAATAAATTTGACGATACTTAGCATTTTTCTTATAGTGTATATTACTTTGAAAGACTAATTTTATATTAATTTTTTAACATAAAAAATCTTGGTAATAATTACTTAAATGTTAATGAATTTTGATGATTTTAATAAATTGTAGAAAATTATTAATTATTCTATTTTAGATTCATAAATTTATAAAACTCATATTTTTTTAAAAATTTTAACTAAAATATAAAATTTGAATTTCTATTGTTGTTGTTATTGTTTAAATCTAAACGAGAGCTTTTTTACTACCGATTCCCTATATGTCCATAGGCCAAGTTGATAAGTATCGTATTGGAGGATAATGATCCATTTACGGATAACATATGGAATATATGTGTCTTAGGATGTTATCTTTTAATAAAGACAAATAGGAGCGAATAGTCTAGGTGAAAATTTTTAACTCCGCAACTTCAGCAAAATCAGTCTCCTTTAAGTATGCAATAAGAGATCAAACGACTTTTTTACTGGGTCTTTTTAAATAAATAAAAAAAAGACCCTTTAACTCTGTACAATTATAAAAATAAGTACAATTTATAACCAAACTCTATCCTAAATTTTTTTATTTTAAACTAAAATAAAAGATACCCAATCCATTTTAAAACCTAATATTTCTACTATCAATTCC
>NC_029790.2:52412449-52418683 GCF_000816755.2 Arachis ipaensis | reverse complement strand
ATGGGGTTAATATATATATATAATATGAATAGTATTGTAGTCGTCTTTTATAAAAAATATTAATTTAGACCAATTTAAAATTTGGTTCAACGATTTTTTGGCCAAATCGATTTGTCCGATCTAATAATGACAGAAATAATATAGTTTAATCAATTACATAGGTTAAATTTTATTTATTAGAAAATATCTTTAAAAAAAACGTTTTAAGCGTCTTTATTTAAGTGACTCCTTTTGTATAAATAAGTATTGGGAATTCGAATTTAGTCTTGTACTTATAATAATTTATTGGCCAATAACAAACCTTTAAATGTAGTTCCAATTCACAATGAACTATCATCATTCAAGTGTTCTGGTTATATGTTTGTTCTTATTCAATTAATTAATGTCAATACTGTGCATTGTTAGTTCATTCTTACTCCTTTTCTTTTCTTTTCTTTCTCGTTTTACTTTTTTATCCTTTCGCTACTTTCACTTTCTACTCAAGTAAAATATTTACCAAACATAAAAGTAACAATACTGTTAAATAGCTTTTGAGACTTTCTTCCACTATTTCTCATGCAGCACATGCAAAATCGCTTTCTTCTTTGATTTCGCAGTCAAGAACAACGAATTTGTTACGTACTAGGCAAAAATGTAAATACTAACATTTATTTAAATAATTTAATTTTGATACACTGTCATATAATAAAATAATTTTATACGAGTATCTAATTATATAATACCACATCATAAAAAATAACTGCTATTTTTATTGAATGGTCATCCAAAAAAACGAATATAATTGTATCATTGTGTAAAATATTTTACACGTATCAAATATTCAAAATGAAACTCTATTCAAATTGATAAATAAGATTTTTATTTATTTTTGTAAGCTCAATTGAGATAGTCTTTCTTCTTCACCTAAAACCTTTAAGTTTGAGTTTCACTTCTTAACTTTGGAAAAATAAATTTATTTATTTATTTAAAAAAGCCCAAAATTTAGTTTGGAGTATATATTTAAGAAAGAAAATTTTAAGTTTGTCTTTTCTTTTTATTGTACAAGAGCTTAATAACAACAATAATGTTCTTGCCATAAAAAAATAAATTTGTGTTGGTGTTGGTGTAATAATCTTCCTTCTTAATAAACAAAGATATAAATGAAAAGAAACAGGAGATAGATTAAGATTAGTAATTAAGCTCTTAATCTTTGGGTGTTTATGGTTGTGAACAGAGGCCACAATTTCACGGTTGAAAGTTGAAACTTTTTCGCAGTCTTCAACTTCAATTTTAACGTTTTTCATTCTCATTCCTTCAAGTTTCGGGGTTCTCTTCTCTCTTCTCTCTTGCTTCCTCCACTGTGTTGAAC
Organism: Arachis ipaensis; assembly: GCF_000816755.2. Classification (NCBI taxonomy): domain Eukaryota; kingdom Viridiplantae; phylum Streptophyta; class Magnoliopsida; order Fabales; family Fabaceae; genus Arachis; species Arachis ipaensis. Next base: position 52,417,335 of record NC_029790.2, on the reverse strand, counting down.
TTTTTCTTTTCCATTTATGGCTACCATTTCCGTTCACGAATCATGTTTGACTATGTTATGATCAATTATGTAACCGCCTTTTTCATATTTCAACTTTCTAAATATTCCAATACAGAATCTGTCTTTTCTGATATATACTGCTTTATTTGTCCTTTCCATTTTCTGAAATGAACAAAATGCAGCCCTTCCATTATGAGAAAATCTGCTCTAACTTTCTTTCTTATATAATATGTTATGTATGCTTTGGAGTTGTGGTCTGTCCTTTATTTTTCTTTTAAAACTTTGTTTTTATAAAATCTAACAAGCTATTGGATTTCTAGGCAATCTCTGTGTCTTCTTAGTTGAGTAGTAAAAGATTTTCAATTACTTTATGTAGTTTTTTTTCTGGCTCCTCTTTTTCTGTTTCAGACTTTCAAGGCAAGTTATGCAACTATTCTTATATTGTAGCTGTTGAGGTATTGGGATACTTTTAATTTCCGCAAGGAAATCTTCCTTTTGGTCATTATGCATGTCTGGCCCTGTGGCCATAGTTGCTGATCATTTGGATGGAGGCGCACTTTCTTGTGCTGACAGAACCAAATCTCTTGATGCCATTTACGAATCGGATCACTTATCTATATGGACGAATGGTGAAGCTGATCATTCCTCTGAAATCGTTGGGTTTCGAGTTGGAGAACTCTTGCTTCCTAATGGAGAAACATATTGTGGTTCACTTCTTGGCAATATGCCCGAGGGCCATGGTGTGTATGTCTGGTCCGATGGATGCGTCTACAAGGGCGAATGGAGACGGGGGATGAGAAATGGTATTGGGAAAATTAGATGGCCTTCTGGAGCAGTGTATGAGGGTGAATTCTCTGGCGGATATGTCCATGGTACCGGAACATATATTGGTTCGGATAAGTTGACCTATAAAGGGCGGTGGAGACTGAATCTTAAGCACGGTCTTGGTTACCAAGTTTATCCGGATGGAGATATCTTTGAAGGCTCTTGGATAAGAGGTACACCAGAGGGGCCTGGGAAGTATACATGGGCAAATGGGAATGTATATTTGGGGAATATGAAAGGCGGGACCATGTCGGGGAAAGGAACTCTAACATGGATAACCGGGGATTCATTTGAAGGAAATTGGTTGAATGGCATGATGCATGGGTTTGGAGTATACACTTGGAGTGATGGAGGCTGCTATGTTGGGACTTGGTCACTCGGTCTAAAAGATGGTAAAGGAACTTTTTATCCTAAAGGCAGCGGTCTTCCATCCGTTCAAGAAATCTACCTCAAAGCTTTGCGAAAAAGAGGGCTTTTGCCGGATTTGAGAAAGCAGAGCCAGGTTGGAGATGTCAAGCTTCGTGAGAATCAGAGATCCAGTCGTGTTTCGTCTCATAAACTTGCAAAGGGAAACCTGTTAAATCTGGACCAGTCTAGTAGAACAAATGTTTCTCTTGAAAGGCGTTGGAGTCTTGAGGTATCAATTGAGAAAGTGATTGGACATGATTCTGCATTCGACATAACAGACTCTTTACCAGAAAGTGGAAATAAAGAGATTATTTCGAAGATCCCAATCTTGGAACGAGAGTACATGCAAGGCGTATTAATAAGTGAAGTAGTGTTGAATGATATGTTTACATCCATGTCTAGAAGGGCTAGGCGTCGACAAAGAAAGCTTGCAAGAGAGATAAAAAGACCTGGTGAAGCAATCATCAAAGGTCACAGGAGTTATGATCTGATGCTCAGTTTGCAACTTGGAATAAGGTATAACTAACCATTTTAACTTTTAGCAAACTCAATCTTCTTTATTAGTTATCATTTGTTGCAAGTGATAATTCTATTGGATCAAGCTCCTCTAAAATTTGGAGATTGGTAACGTGAGAAAATAAGTGTCTAATCAAATTAAGATAGTAAGTCTTACAAATGATTGAAGTTATAAATTCAATAGTGATTAACCCCCCTTACTTTACCACTTTATCAATTTCTTCACTTTACAGGATCTTTTTCCAATTCTATTCGTTCTTTCTTTTCTCCGCTCGGATCTGTGTGCTTTTATTTCCATATTCTAACATGGTAACATTTCTAGAGGAAAACACCTTCAAAGGCCATAATAAAGTTACAGAGTTAGGATTATGACATGATTGATGGTTCTAATAATTAAGGACATTTATGATCCTTGTTCCCTTATTTGAAATTCCTTTTGATCTTCCTTGGATCACATATTAGAGCATAGAGGTCTAACGTGTATGGCTCCAATAGTCATATGAGAGGAATTACATGACAGCTATAAGATGTTTCATCTTCAATGAACAAATGCCTCATGATTTTATTTCATAATTTTTACAGTGGGACTAAGATAGCTTGTTTCTTAATGCACCTGAAATTTGAAGTTAAATATACTTTTGCATATATTTTCCTTAATATTTTTAAGCAAAATTTTCAATATGGCTAGGTATACTGTGGGCAAGATTACGCCTGTAAAGAGTAGAGAAGTGCGAGCGTCGGATTTTGGTAGCAAAGCAAGCTTTTGGATGAATTTTCCAAAAGAAGGTTCTCAATTAACCCCTCCGCATCAGTCAGATGATTTTAGATGGAAAGATTACTGCCCAATGGTGTTTAGGTTAGTGATTTATGCTCATTTTGGTATCAATTTCTTTCATATGGTCTTTGTGTTTATATGTTGACTTGTGATGCATGTAAATGTATCCTAGTTATTTCAAGTTTCTCTGGCTCTATAATTAAGTAGTTGTTTCTGGTTTCTTGTATATCCAGAAAACTATAAGATATAGTATTCATTGCTTGAGTAAATCGTCCCTTGTTATGGATAATTGAGTACATCAATCATTTATATATCGTAGTCCTTCCATTTTCATTTGGCATTCCTCTATCTTGTTTCCAATTTTCACAGAAATTTAAGAGAGTTGTTCAAGATTGATGCTGCTGATTACATGATGTCTATCTGTGGAAATGATGCTCTGAGGGAACTATCTTCTCCGGGGAAAAGTGGTAGTGTCTTTTTCCTATCTCAGGATGATCGTTTCATGATCAAGACGCTGCGGAGATCTGAAGTCAAGGTGCGTTCGTATACTTGTTTCGATTTTGACGTAGAGTCGATACTGATGCTAATGTATGCATCTAATTGTACATTCAGTGGAATTGCATAAAAATGAAGCCAACAACTCCCTTATTGATATTCAGGATGCAATTTTACTGCAATAATAATAATAAAGATAACTAATTTTAATCAACTTTTCTTCTCTCTGATAATGGTTTTACACCAGAGACTTTATTTCCTTCAATATTGGTCAAAGGATGTTTTTTTATTTCACCATATAAGACTTAGAAGCGCATTAGAAGCAATGGATTTTGAAAGGAATTGCTAGTTGGTATAGCCACGGACTCAAAGCGAAATATCTATTGGTATGCCAACCTTACAATAACAGAGATTAACAAAATAAATAAATAGAATTCTCTCTATTCACAAAATATTAGGAAATTCCGGTATTTTTCTGATACTTGAACAAATTGATGTATAAATGTTTATTGACATGTAGGTTCTTCTGAGAATGCTTCCAGACTATCATCATCATGTGAAGTCATATGAAAATACACTCATTACAAAATTTTTTGGCCTGCACAGAATTAAACCTTCAAGTGGTCAAAAGGTAATGCGCATATTATATTACTACATTTTTCTGTGATTTAATGTTTTTCTGTTTCAATCAACGAAGGCTTGGATTGCACCTTAATTCTCAATTCGAAATATCAAGTGCGAGAAACTGAGAATTTTCATTAAGCAAATTTATAAAATATTTGAGTCTTTTCATATCTTAGATCTTTCATACAGAATGACTTAATAGCATTCCTTTCTCTAAAATGGCGGCTATTGTTAGCATATAATTTGGTGTCTTGCAGTTTCGCTTTGTTGTAATGGGAAATATGTTCTGCACAGAATTAAGGATTCATAGGAGATTTGATTTGAAAGGTTCTTCCCTTGGACGGTCATCAGACAAGATAGAAATTGATGAGAATACCACTCTTAAAGATTTAGATTTGAACTACTGCTTCTACTTGGAACCATCTTGGAGGGAGTCTTTACTAAAGTAAGTGATAGTAATGTTTTGATGAGCTTTGTGGGAGACCCGATATTTTATAATTCATAGTACTGTATGCTAACAGAATCGGCATGATATTCCTACTTATTAAGTACTTTTTTCCTCGGGTAATGCTATAGTAAAAAGTGAAATCTTGGTGAAGGGTAAAGATTACTTTTTTTAGTAAAAAAGACAACCAAAAAAAAATTGTCATATACAATGTATATGTTTTTTCTAAATTTAGTAAAAATCTTCACTTTTCACCCAATTCTATTACTGTTCACTAAAGAAATTTCCCTTTTTCTCTCTAAAGCACTGTAAATATTGAAATTTTCCTTTTACTTGTACATTTGTGCAGGCAGATTGAAATAGACAGCAGGTTTTTGGAAGCACAGCACATTATGGATTACAGCCTCCTTCTAGGGGTTCATTATCGAGCTCCCGAGCAGCTGCGCCCACTCACGTCATACAGCCACCGGATGAGTGTGGATGGATTGGCAATGCTTGCGGAGGAAGGTAGGTAGTGGATTTTGCTTGGTAAAGCTATTATTGGTTTGTAGTTGGGCGAGATATGTGATTGATGCTTATTTCTGCCAACCTTGTGTGCATGCATGCAACTCATTACTTGGAGTCTTGGACTATATAGAAAAGAAAATACTATTCATACACCAAACATTCTTGATACCCATATAAAAATACAGTTGTTTAGATTAATTGTGTATTTAAACTATTTTTTAATTAACAAAACAATGAACACGGTTTGGTTGTTAAGAAAATACCGGTGTCAAGACAGTGTTTTAAAGGGTG
>NC_029790.2:52404619-52412276 GCF_000816755.2 Arachis ipaensis | reverse complement strand
AATTATACAAGTCCTGCAATTTAGGTTGTCAACTAGTCAAGAAACTTGAGTCTATGAAAAATAAGACAGTGAACCTTTACCTCAAGTTGTGATACAAGAATACAGTTTTTAACTTTTTATACACTAAATTACTTATATATTTCTCCTATCTTACTTATGTTTTCCCCTTTTCTAGTAGAACTATAAAAATGGAACTGATTAATTTAAAACTTGGCGACAATCCTCTATCAGACCCTCTGGAGGACGAAGTATATAACTATCCACAAGGCCTTGTTCTTGTTCCTCGAGGATCAGATGATGACAGCGTCGTTGTAGGCTCGCACATTAGAGGTAGCAGGTTAAGAGCTTCATCTGCTAATGATGAGGAGGTAGATCTTCTTCTACCTGGTACAGCAAGGTACACATTTTCTTAACGATTTTTATTATCGGATCAATTATTTATAAGCCATAAGTCGATCATAGGGCTCATGATGATGCATGAAATAATTGCATGTATGAACTTGACTGAAATCTTGTAATTCTCTTCCAAATCCAGTCTTATGAGTTATTACTGTTACTCCCTTTACACCATAATCCCGCATACTGAGGCTTTTTTCTTTGTTTATAACTTGTTGTTAAGCAGGCTCCAAATCCAGCTTGGTGTGAACATGCCCTCGAGGGCAGAGCAGATTCCAGGAAAACAGGACAAACAAATGTTCCATGAGGTATATGACGTTGTAGTGTACCTCGGTATCATCGACATACTGCAAGACTACAACATGACTAAGAAGATTGAACATGCCTATAAATCTCTCCAGTTTGATTCATTGTCTATCTCGGCCGTCGACCCTACATTCTACTCGCGTCGCTTCCTGGAATTTATTCAGAAAGTGTTCCCGCAAAACTCGGTTTCAGGTTAAAAGCTTTTGAGATTAAACTCAAATTCAGAAGTGCGAACATTATCACCCTTTATACAGTAGGTGGCAAGTAAGTGTCATCATAATCTGGTATTGTAATCTGTATATGATCTAAGGTAGACTACGTCAAATCATTGCTTTTTTGGATGTTTAATCATTATAGGTGGGTGATATGAAGTTCGAGAAATGTGGGAGGACCATTAAAATATATAGTTTTTGGTCATCAGTTTAAAAATATATTGTTGAATTACTAGACTAAAGAAATTGAATTGATGATTAAAAGTGGCCAAAATTAACAAATTCTTATGGTTTTTGAGCATTTTTCATAAAGATATTCATCTCTTGCCGAGGTCGCATGGTTTTATGCCATATAGTCTCAGAAGTGAAATACAACTACAGCTATAGACAGCATCAATTACATTATCATTATGTATGTAATAGGATTTTTTTAAATAAATAAAAAATATATATTAATTACCGAAATATGCATTTATGATCATTTTTACCAAAAAACATCACATCATTTATTTCGTTTACCGTGTAAACGAAATGAGTTAATACATATCTCGTTTACACTGTAAACGAGATAAGGCTGAAGAAGACATGTCATATCACGTTTATACACATGTTGTGTAACGACCTTATCTCGTTTACAATGTAAACGAGATACGTATTAACTTATTTCATTTACACTGCAAACGAGATAAGAGGAGCAGAGGCCTATATATGTATCTCGTCCACAACATCCATTTTAACCCTTTGATTTCTCTTTTTTGGCCTTTTCTCCCACTTTTAACCTTTTCTAATCATATTTCCAAGTTACTCGATGAATATGGCGTACGTTGATAACCACGTTGGAGACATTAACAGACTCAACGCGACTTAGCACATTGCAGGGGCAGAGCATGGGTCAGACATACCGTCACCCTTTTACCCCTGTTTCCACCACTATACGGGTCCCCCACATATCCCCAGGCTCTGGCACATACTCCGGTTCACATTTGGGACCCGGTGCTCAATATGCGACACCACCATCGGTGGATTACGGCCGATTGATGATGGCGTCCCATTCGATGCCTCCACCACTCTGCCTCCGCCTTATTACCCTCCGTATCCATCGGTGTCGTACTCCGATAGCTATGCTGCGTCGTACCATCCAGGTCCATCACCCGAGTATTACCCACATCCTCAGGCAGACCCACATCCGAGCAAACCTCAAAGACAGGTGCAGCCTCCGCCGTGTGGCACAGGCCATCGGCGACATTTCCAGGGTGATCACCGCGAATGATCTCAGATAGTTTCTGTTGTATGCTATTACTTTTGTTATTACCATTGCTGTATTTTGATGTACTTTGATGTATTTATATAAGAGTAGTTACAATTTGATGTACTTTGATAAGGTGACATTCGATATATTTTGGTTTAATAGTTATATTACGCTTTCATCGCTTTGTGCATGTTAATCAAAAGCATTGTTATGGTTTGTATCGCAATATTTAGAGTTCAATAAAAAAGGCCACAATGAGGCAGTTCAAAATTTGGAATACGAAATGTTTAGAATTCATTGTACTTAATGATTCAAATTTGGAATACAAAATACTGCCAATGAAAATAACACAAATTTAAACATTACACACTTCCACCTAAACACATGGGCTACAATAAAAAAAACCCTAAACCAAACACATACAAAGTAACAACCATCGACTAGGCCTCGTCCATCTGCTGGTTTGGACAACCTCTTCGGGTATAACCAGTTTGCTTGCATAATCCACACTGTTTCTCTTGGTGCTCGCCCTCGTCCATCTTATTATGAAACCTTATAAAAATTGGTCTGCCAGTAGACTTCCTGCACATGGCAGGGTTAGGTCGGAGGCGTGTCCCATACCACTCCAGCGAAAGTTTCTCATCTGGTATCGGCAGAAACTCTGACTGGTATACCCTAAACATAGCTTGCTGTGTGTACACCGATCCAATCAGCTATCTCCCGGGACAATAATGTTAATGCATCCATGTACCACTCATACCCGGTCTTGTTTAGACCAAGGTTTTGAAAACTGGTTCGGACTAGCTGGTCAAACCGGTTAAACCGTGAACCGTGAAGAAATACGATTCTGACAAATAGCAAAATTGAAGATTTCAAAAATCGGAGTTGAACCAGTGAACCGGCCAGAAACCGGTCGATCGAACCGAACCGTTACCTGGCCGGTTTTTGAATGCTTAGCCAAACGTTGCCGTTTCAATCTCTCTCGGTAACTCCATAGTCCATCCTCCTTCCTGATGCCCAGATCCAGCCTCTAGTACCCAGTTAGCCCTAACTCCATTCTCCCAAGCTCACCTCCGTCCCTCACCTCCGTTCAACACTTCAGCCACCGCCTCATGCCGCCGCTGTCGCGACAGGGCTCACTCCCTTCCCCTCCATCACGCAGCATCCATTGCAAGCTTCCTCCCCTTCCATCGCGCAGCCACCGTGGGAACGTAGAAGCCTCTTTCGCACAGCCACGCCGCCGTCGTCCCTGCTAGCTCTGTTCGGTTTTTGAATTTTGCCAAAAACTGCAGGCGTTTTGACTTGGCCCCCAAAAGGGAACCCTAGGACTCTTTCACCCAGACACCCACACTACACAGACCCACTTTCGAGCCTCCCCTCCAGCCCTCCACTCTTACCTCTCGCTCTCACCTCTCACTTTCACCATGTCCAGTCTCCACCACGAGCTTCTGTAGCAATCTTCGTCCAGCCACTGCCGGCGTTGCAAGGTCCGTGGAAGTCACTCACCGTCGCAAGTTCCTTTCAGCCAGCTTTCCTTTCAGTCGTCGAAATCGCAGCCACCGATAGCGCCAGTTGCCGTCGCGCAGTCTTTCTGTCGGCGCCAGCTCTGTTCGACCCTTTGACACCAGCCACTGTCCTTGTCACCGCCAGCTCTGCATTCTTCCCTGTCTTTCACTAACCCTAGGTATAAATGTAATTTTTTGTAATAATAATTGTTGAAGTATGATTAATTGTTGGTTCTACCTTCTAAACCTTGCTGTTATTACTTGAAGTATGATTAATTGTTGGTTCTACATTCATCATTTTATTCAGTAACACCATTCGTATACAGACAGGATCAACACCCATTTGAAGCAATATTAAATGATTAATTATTGAAGCTGATTGCTTTGAGCATGATTAATTATTGAAGCTGATTGCTTGAAGGCTGAAGCATGATTAATTGTTGAAAAACTATTTGCCTGAAGCATGATTAATTCTTTGGATGTTGTTTGTTGAGATTATTGGATAGTGGGTTGCTGTGATATTGTAATTGGATTGTATTGTTATTGCTCTGTTGAGTCTGTTCTGAATCTGATTAGTGATTTTTTGAATGTGAAATCAATCAAAGAAATTGATTTTGTGTTGTCGAAATTATTGCTAAAAATGGATTTGTTACTATGCTGCTGCTATTTTTTAATTTATGAGTATGCTGTTTTTGAATTTTTGTGGATAGATTTATTGATTTCAGAGTATAGGGTGATTATTTGTTGCTGTGTTTTAATTTTAAACCAAATTGACGCTTTCAAAAAATTAATAAACAGCAGATGTCCCGTGTTATTGATTTAGAGCAAGTAAATCATGAAGATGATGCTGTTGTTAGAGGTCTTGGGAGTGATGATGATGATGGTAGTGTATTTCTCTGATGCGAAAGACGATGGTTCAAGCCACTCTCATTTCTAATATTTTTTACTTCATTCTTTAACTGCAAAATTTGATTTTTGATGCTTTTTAATGCTGAATTAGATTGATTCTGTGAATATTTAAACACCCTTTTGTTTATGATTCATGGAATTGAAAATTACATTGTTTGGTACTGCTCTATATGTATATTTGTTCTATGTCTTGGTGCTGAGTCTCACAAATATTCTCAATTACTTACAGTTATGGTTTCCTTCTTGAATGGGATTTTATTTTTCCAAAAGAAATCACAAAGGATTAGGGTTGTGGATTTTTTTTATTGAGTGATAAGTGTAAAGTTTGGCAGCCACTGTCCTCAGCTCTCAATGCAGCCTTGATCGCTTGAGATCTATTAGAAATAATCAACATGCCTTCTTGTGTGGTGACGTGTTATCTCAGATTGGTAAGAAAGAAAGACCATGATTCTATCATCTCAGACTCAAAAATTGCAAAGGCTATAGGAAGGATATTGCTGCTACCGTCTTCTGCAACTGCAATAAGGAGAACACCACCATATTTTCCATACAGATGCATACCATCGACAGAGACAAATGGCTTGCAATGCTTGAAAGCCTCGACGTAGGGAGGAAAGACCCAAAATACCTTGTCAAACATGCTGCAGTAACGCACCATGAGGTGACCATTATAGTACGGTGTAACGCTGATCTCACACATCATTCCCAGACAACAATTCTGTAGTGCTTGCAATAACTTGGGCACCTTATTATAAGACTCCTCTCAATCACCGTATATCTGTGCAATCGCCTTTTGCTCTATCATCCAGACCTTCCTATACGAGGGTTTGAAGTGATAGCTCTACCTAACTGCACCTTGTAGGACTGAGATACTGACGGATGGGTTTGATTGTATCAACAGAAGGATGACACGGCAGATGAGATTGCTGTCTAACTATCGGTGGTCTTGCGACATTGTGGGTGCTAAATACGTGTGTGCTCCTCCCACCTTACGCACCTCCCTAGTGAAATAGAAAAACAGTGGTAAACATGTTCAACAAGCATAACAACGACAACTGACAACATTGAATATGATGAATCTTTAACGTATTAGACTCCAAGGGCAGCCTACTGCATGTTGTCGGCAATGCACATGGTACTTTAATCGATCGGACTCCACCACTCGATATTTAGCACTTCTACAAATGCTGTAATTCTTAACACCTTGCCTCAGTGTATCTCTGCTTTTGAATCTGTGGCCAACCCTAAACTCCACCCCCATCGTCCAAGTTGTAATCTTCCTCACTCGTGTTGGAAAATGGGCTCTTCTCGTGCATCGCGTCCAGATCCGATGTACCATAGTGATTGGGTACAGATGACAAGGTCAGAATCGGACGCAGGGGAGGAAGAAGATACCTAAGTGATGCCTCAACCAGGGTCTCCGGTACAAACTCTTCCTCATCATCATCTTCTGAGGGACCGCTCTCGCTGCTATCCGCAATATACTCCTCATGAATTGGTGGTGGTGCGAGAGATGGGTCATCCTAGATGAAGTCTGACGACCCAGATCCACCGCCACTGACGTCGCCAACCTCCGCAGAAAGCTCCATCACTTGTTCCACCATGATTCTCCCATGGATGTCAAATATCAGGCGTACATGCTCGTCACCATGGAGCCAAAATAGACGGAACCGAAAAATTCCATTTTCCATCGGTGCTAGCAACCTATACCGCACCCTTTCGATCTCTTTCTTCCCACTCCCACCGATGCTACCCAATATCAGACTCTTGAATTCTGCCAATGAGTTTACTGGTTGGGTATGCAACAGAATGGGATTCTCACACTCAAATGCTACCCTATTATCACTATTTTTCATACGGCAATTGGGATACATACTTACAACCAAGAAACTACTACTACTAGACATTTTGGCTTATTTTTAGAAGGAATAAATAGCAAAGAAGTAGCTAGTGAAATATTTGTGGATGATACAAAGGATTGCACATCCTTTTATAGCCGCTGAAAATTTGTCTTAATGTATCCCGTTTACACTGTAAACGTTATAGTTACCCACTTATTTCGTTTACCGTATAAACGAAATAAGTCAATACGTATCTCGTTTACACAGTAAACAAAATATACGCTACATTTATTCTCAGCCTTATTTTATTTACAGTATAAACAAGATACGTGTTAACTTATTTCATTTATACTCTAAATAAGATAAGTTATGTGATGCTTTTCGATAAAAATGCTCGTTCAGTAATTAATATATTTATTTTATTTATTAAAAAAAAAATCGGTATGTAATACGGTAGAAACATTAGCAATGGCAATGCTCACCGTAAACACAAAACAAAACAAAGATATGGAAAGGGAAATATCCAAACTAATTCTGATTTTCAGTTAATTAGTTTGTTTGCCTTGATGCTCAAAGCTATCTATAGTTGCTACGGTACCTAATAAACTTTAAATAAAATTCAGTCACATTTTTTTTAATTTTGATAACGTTTTTTATTTTTATATTTCAAATTAAAAAGTATTGTTAAATAATTAAAAAAATATTACTTAAATATTGTTAAAATCAATAATTAAAAGATGAGTAAAATATCAATTTAATACTGTCTTTTTTTTTTAGAATGACAATGCAATTTCTAACTAAAATAAATGTCCATTTCAATTCCTGTCTCTGATTTTTATGTGCATTTCTAACTAAAATAAATGTCCTTTCTGTTAGTATTATTGTCAATCTATCATATATTAACGGAAGTTACTAACGTATTACATTAATATATTGAGTTAGACATTAAGTGCCAACAAAAAATGAACTGGACTAATTTGTTCCTCAATCCATATTAATCAGGACTTATTTGTCTTTATTTATGCAAACAAAACAATGACATTTTAAATTTTGATTAGTCAGGGACTTATTTATCAGAGATTTTTTTATCTTAAAAAAATTCATACAATTTTTTTTTCAAATTAAAATTTTATTGTTATAATATTTATTATATTAATATTTTTTTAATAAATTCTTAAATGTATGGGTATAATAAATATAAATTAATTAATAATTAATTTAATAGTAATAGCAATATTG
>NC_029790.2:52402326-52404468 GCF_000816755.2 Arachis ipaensis | reverse complement strand
CCTATATTTATTAGAGTTTACATACATAAATTAATAAAATTTATTTGTTAAAAATAATTTAATATTTGTGCCAGTCAAATGTAGGGCAAAATTGTTAAAAACTGCTGGCCTTCGAAATTTTCTATAATAGTATTATGGAATTGTAATTAGAATTTAGAGTCTCTTATCCTTGTTTGTAATAATTACATAATAATAATTGATACATTGTTAGACATTAAACAAGTATATTCTTAATGCCAAAACACATTAATCCTTATCTTTTTTTATTACTATTATTATGAAAAAACATTCAAACTTGCTCAAAACAATTTCCAAATTTATAAAATAAGAAACCATGAGGACTAACATCAAGTGTCGATGACTAGCACATGCTTTAAAAATAGAGTGAATTATATTTTTTGTTTTTGAAATTTTTTAAAAATATTAAAAATATTTTTAAATTTTATTTTGTTTTAATTTTGTTTTTGGAATATTTTTTTGCATTAAATATATCCCTAATACCTAAATTTTTAAAAAATTTAGGATCAATCCAGTAATAATGCATGATAACTATATTTGATTTGTTTGTATTAAAAATTGTTCTTGTAAAATTATTGCTAAATTGATCCTAAATTTTTTGAAAAATTAGCCACTAAAGATATATTTGATATAAATTAAAAATTTTTTAGACAAAATTAAAATAAAATAAAAAATAGTGTCATTTTTAAAATTTTTAACAAACTTTAAAGATAAAAAATATATTTTATCCTTAAAAATGTTAGTCAATTTTTAACAATACTATGATGTTTATTTATATAAATTTATATATATATTTTAGTCTAAATTATTATATATGGTTATACATACAAACAACACTTGAAATTTATCATAGGTTATTATTAGGTACTGGTGCACGAAATTGTGATATCAATGTTCACATTACTCTCTTACAACTTCGCACAACTAACCAGTAAGTGCACTGGGTCGTCCAAGTAATACCTTACGTGAGTAAGGGTCGATCCCACGGAGATTGTTGGCTTGAAGCAAGCTATGGTTATCTTGTAACTCTTAGTCAGGATATAATATCAGTAATAATTTTTAGTTTGAATTGTAAAAAGTAAAAGGCAGAACACAAATTATACTTGTATGCAGTAATGGAGAATATGTTGGAGTTTTGGAGATGCTTGGTCTTCTGAATTTCTGCTTTCCTCTATCTTCTTGTTCACGCACGCACATCCTCCTATGGCAAGCTGTGTGTTGGTGGATCACCGTTGTCAATGGCTACCATCCGTCCTTTCAGTGAAAAGGGTCCAGGTGCGCTGTCACCACACGGCTAATCATCTGCAGGTTCTCAATCGTACCGGAATAGGATTTACTATCCTTTTGCGTCTGTCACTATGCCCAGCACTCGCAAGTTTGAAGCTCGTCACAGTCATTCAATCCCTGAATCCTAGTTGGAATACCACAGACAAGGTTTAGACTTTCCGGATTCTCTTGAATGCTGCCCTCAATCTACCTTATACCACGAAGATTCTGATTAAGAGATCCAAGAGATATTCATTCATTCTAGGGTGGAACGGAAGTGGTTGTCAGGCACGCGTTCGTGGGGGCATGATGATGATTGTCACGTTCACCACATTCATGTTGAAGTGCGAATGGATATCTTAGATAGGAACACGCATGTTTGAATGGAAAACAGAAATACTTGCATTAATTCATCGAGACACAACAGAGCTCGTCACCCCCAACAATGGAGTTTAGAGACTCATGCCGTCAAAGAGTACAAAGTTCAGATCTAAAAATTTCATGAGATGAAAATTAAATCTCTAAAAGTTGTTTAAATACTAAACTAGTAACCTAGGTTTACAGAAAATGAGTAAACTATGATAGATAGTGCAGAAATCCACTTCTGGGGCCCACTTGGTGTGTGCTGGGGCTGAGACTAAAGCTTCTCACGTGCCTGGGCTGTTTTGGGCGTTCAACGTCAGGCTGTAACCTGTTTCTGGCGTTGAACTCCAACTTGTAACGTGTTTCTGGCGCTGGACGCCAGACTGCAACATCGAACTGGCGTTGAACGCCAGTTTACGTCATCTATCCTTGAGCAAAGTATGGACTATTATATATTGCTGGAAAGCCCTGGATGTCTACTTTCCAACGCAATTA
>NC_029790.2:52385196-52402279 GCF_000816755.2 Arachis ipaensis | reverse complement strand
ATAATTAAATGAGCGGGGCTAGTAGCTTTTTGCTTCCGAACAGTTTTGGCATCTCACTTTATCCATTGAAGCTCAGAATGATTGGCATCTCTAGGAACTTAGAATTCAGATAGTGTTATTGATTCTCCTAGTTCAGTATGTTGATTCTTGAACATAGCTACTTTTATGAGTCTTGGCCGTGGCCCTAAGCACTTTGTTTTCCAGTATTACTACCGGATACATAAATGCCACAGACACATAATTGGGTGAACCTGTTCAGATTGTGACTCAGCTTTGCTAAAGTCCCCAATTAGAGGTGTCCAGGGTTCTTAAGCACACTCTTCTTTTTGCTTTGGACCTTGACTTTAACCGCTCAGTCTCAAGTTTTCACTTGACACCTTCACGCCACAAGCACATGGTTAGGGACAGCTTGGTTTAGCCGCTTAGACCAGGATTTGATTCCCTTAGGCCCTCCTATCCACTGATGCTCAAAGCCTTGGATCCTTTTTATTACCCTTGTCTTTTGGTTTTAAGGGTTATTGGCTTTTTCTGCTTGCTTTTTTTTTTTTTTTTGCAAGCTTTGTATTCACTGTTTTTTCTTGCTTCAAGAATCATTTTTATGATTTTTCAGATTACCAATAACATGTCTCATGTTTATCATTCTTTCAAGAGCCAACATATTTAACATTCAAGAACATCAAATTCCAAAGACATATGCACTGTTCAAGCATTCATTCAGAAGGCAGAAAGCATTGCCACCACATGTAATTAATCAGAATTTCTTGTATTAAAAACTCGAGAAATATTGCCTCCTTATCCTAAAGAAAATCTTCTATTTTATTCATGTTTAATGATGATGAGAAAAATAAATTATAGCTTAATTGGAGATAAAATCAAAATATAGATACTAATTACTACTACTTATACGTAACTTCTAAGGTAAAGCACAAATAAGAGCAATTATCACAAGGTTAAGGCTAAGATTAGAACTCAACAACCTTGAGCTTAGGAAGTGGATGTTCCTCTACTCTGTGGGGTGCTTGGTCCTTCAAGAGATAACTTCTGACGCTTCAGTTCCTTTAAGTCACGCCCTTGCTCTTCTTGTTCCCTGAGCAGTTTGCAGAGCATACTATTTTGATTTTGCTGTTCTTCCTTTATTTGGTCCATAGATTCTTGCAACTTGATAACAGATGCTTCAAGCTGTTCCCAATATTCAAATTGAGGGACTTCTGGGAGGAATTCTTGCGCCCTCCTCTTGGTGTGGTCATCCTGCATTTGTTGTTTTTCCATTGTGATTTTAGTGATTGGTTGCTCCACTGAGATATACTCTATTATTCCCATCTTTACTCCAGCATCTTTGCAGAGCATAGAGATTAAGCTTGGATAAGCCAACCTGGCATCCTTGGAGTTCTTGTTAGCAAGTATGTAAAATTCAGATGGGATCAGTTGATGAACTTCTACTTCTTTTCCCAACATAATACAATGGATCATTACTGCTCTTTTAATAATGACTTCAGAACGGTTGCTTGTGGGCAATATAGAACGCCCAATGAAGTCCAGCCATCCTCTGGCGACTGGTTTGAGATCTTCTCTCTAGAGTTGATTTGGTACACCCTTGCTGCTGGTGGTCCACCTGGCTCCAGGGATGCATATATCCTCTAGAATCTAATCCAGGCCCTTGTTTGTTCTCGTCATTCTCCTATTGAAGGAGTCTGGGTCATCTTTCAGCTGAGGTAGCTTAAAGATCTCCCTGATTTTGTCAGGGTGGATGTGAACAATCTTTCCTCTGACCAAAGTTCGATAGTCATAGAGGGCAGTTCCAGATATTCTCTGCCTGTCTGTTTGCCACAGATTAGCATAGAATTCCTGAACCATATTCCTTCCCACTTTCGTTTCAGAATTAGCTAGGACTTCCCAGTTCCTGTTTCGAATCTGCTCTTGGATCTCCGGATATTCATCTTCTTTCAGATCGAACTTGACTTTCGGGATCACTGATCTTAGACCCATTATTTTGTAGTAATGGTCTGAATGTTCTTTGGTTAAGAACCTCCCTTGATTCCAAAGTGGTTTTGGAATACTCTCTTTCTTGCCTCTTGGAGTGGGTTGTTTTCCTTTGGGAGCCATGATCTTAGTGGGTATGGTTTAGTGATCACGGATAAACACACCAAACTTAGAAGTTTGCTTGTCCTCAAGCAAAAGAAAAGAAAGAAGAGGGAATAGGAGGAGAGCTAATGTTGAATGGTGGATGAGAGGAGGGAGGCCGAATGTGTTTTTAAAAGGGAAGGGGGTGGGTTTTTGAAAATAAGGATAAAGATAAGATAGAAGATATGATTTAAAAAGAGATAAGTATGATAAGAAAAAATATAATTTAAAATTGAAAAGATATGAAAGATATTTGAAAAAGATAAATTTGGATTTTTGAAAAAGATAATATGGAGATTTGAAAAAGATATTGATTAGTTGAAAAGATTTTTGAATGAAAAGAGATAGATTTGTTTTGAAAATTTTGAAAAACAGTTGAATTGGATTGAAAAAAGGATTTGTGCTTATGGATTAAGATACATTTGATATTTTTAAAGTAGGGTTTTTAGAAATTAGGGATTTTAGAAATCAGGGTTTGTAACATGTTTATGCAAGAAATCATGAATTAAAACATGAAAATTAAAATTAAAATGAAAAATATGAAGTAAAAATGAAATTACCTCCTCCCCACCATCCTGGCGTTTGAACGCCCAAACGCTGCATGTTTTGGGCGTTCAACGCCCAACTGCTGCTTCTCCTGGGCATTCAACGCCCAGCTGTTGCTTCTTTCTGGCGTTGAACGCCAGGAACTCCTTTGTCACTGGGCGTTTTTCTGAACGCCCAGGACGCTGTAAATCTGGCGTTAAATGCCTAGAAGATGCTTCTTTCTGGCGTTTAATGCCCAGATGGCTATCCTTACTGGCGTTCAACGCCTAGTGGGTGCTTCTTTTGGGCGTTGAACGCCCAAAACAGACTTTTACTGGATTTTTCTTGCCAGTGAGCTCTTTTTCTCTATTTTGTGTGCAGAATCCTTTTGTAACCCTGTAAACTTATACAATTGACTCTTTACCTTAGTATCAATGAACTTTATATAAACAAATAAAATCAAGAATAGGGCAAAATGCTTAGAGGAAGTGATGCCCCATGGCTGGGTTGCCTCCCAGCAAGCGCTTCTTTATTGTCTTTAGCTGGACCTTGCTGAGTTTTTAATCTAGCCTCAGCCTTGAGCACTCTTGCTCAACATTGACTTCAAGATAGTGCTTGATTCTCTGTCCATTAACAATGAACTTCTTACCAGAATCAATGTCTTGAAGCTCCACATAACCATATGGTGATACACTTGTAATCACATATGGTCTCCTCCACCGGGGTTACAGAAAATACCTGAACTTACAGAAAAAACACACAAACTCATAGTAAAGTCCAGAAATATGAATTTTGCCTAGAAACTAATGAAAATAAACTAAAAACTAACTAAAACATACTAAAAACTATATGAAATTAACCCCAAAAAGCGTATAAAATATCCGCTCATCAGGTACTCTTAGAATAAAATAGAAGAATTCACTCTCTCCAATTAATTTATGCCACATATATTAAAATAACTTTATTATAAATACATATTAATGACTTGTTATTCAATTAATACATCAAAGTAAGAATTATAATTAAGTTACTCCAAGAGCATCTAATAATTTTTCTTGAATTTCAATGTACAAAAAATTTTAATGAAACAGAGGTTGAGAAATAAAGA
Organism: Arachis ipaensis; assembly: GCF_000816755.2. Classification (NCBI taxonomy): domain Eukaryota; kingdom Viridiplantae; phylum Streptophyta; class Magnoliopsida; order Fabales; family Fabaceae; genus Arachis; species Arachis ipaensis. Next base: position 52,398,525 of record NC_029790.2, on the reverse strand, counting down.
TGGAGAAATTGAGACTAAATTAAATCTTTGTATTATGTTTGATGTAAAATGTATTGTATTGAGTTATGTCTAAGTATCTTATTTGATTTAAGATAAATATAAAGATTGAGGGATAAATTTGGAATTTGAAAACTTAGATCATAGTACTTTTAGAAAGAAATATTATTAAAGTTTCAATTTTTAGTATCAGAAATTTCAGTCCCTTCCATTTCCACTTTCTGAAAGTATTGAAGAGACTAAAATTTTATATTCTGAGACTAAAATTTTACTTTTAATCTCTGACTATCGAATATAATAATAAGTCTGAGTCCCCAGTGTGAGTTTCAGTCCTTAGAAACAAACACTACCTAATTGATTAATGAGTATATTATCAAAATTGTACTTGAAAGTTCACATTGCTGACAAAAATAACTCCAAAAGATATTAACGACAAATAAGCTCCCAAAACATTTCGACACTAGATATTAAATATATTCTAAAAAAAGTTTAGAAGTCAAATTTTGATATAATTTTTTTTGCAAGTATTACTAGAAAAGTAAGATCTTTTTATTCTAAAATTTTGATAATTTTATGTTAAGTAATTTTTTTAAAAATATTTTTTATAAATGACTATATTATTTTAAAAAAATAAAAAAATATAGAGATCAAATTTTGCTCTGACTTTTTTTCGTTTTCTAAATATTTATTCAAGTGTTGTTACCAAAATTTTGATCAAATGAATAAATTATTTGCTAAATAGAAAAAATTTGTCACTTATAAAAATATAATGTTTATTAGTTATTTTTGTTATACTTTCAAATCATTCAGGAGTTATTTATCGATATCATCTTTCAGAGTCTTTTTTGTCAGTGCCTAAATTTTTCGAATATTGAATTGGTAATTAACTCTACATTAATCATATTCATCCATACTTTCTAATATATAAAAGATGCTTGATTTCATTTAGTATTACTAATTAGCTAATGTATTTCAAAGTAAAGATTTCAAATTCAATTATTAATTTAATTTTAAAAATGACAAATTAAGTTTGCAATTAATGAAAATAATATTGTGCACATCAAAATTTAATAAGAATATTATAATTAAGGTTAAGTATGATTTTGATCTCTATAGTTTAGTCTGAAAATTGAAATCATCCCTAATTTTTTTTTTGGTTTAAAATGGTTCCCAATGTTCAATTTAATATTAAAATCGTCCTTTTGAAGACAATAATTTTTTAATGACAAAAATAACCCTACTAATATTTCTCCTCTATTCCTCATCCTGTCTCTCTTTATCATCGTTTCCTTCTCTTCTTCTCCCTTCTCACAAAGACAACAATGGCAACAATAGCAAAAGTGAAAGGGGTAGAGCGAATGAGAGAGATGGCAAGAGAAGAAAGCAAAATTGGAAAGAGAAGAAGAAGGAAGGTGCGACGGCAAGAAAAGTTGTCGCTGCTATCACTGGTTTGGTGGAAAGAAAGAGGAGATGGATGCAAAAAGAGAGAGGGTTATTGCCTTCGATTTTGGGTGTCATTGCTGCTTTGCCGATGCTATCATTGGTGCTGCCGCAACGACTTCGGAAGGTGACTATCATTGGTGCTATCCTAGCCGGTTACCTCGTTCGCAAAAATGGCATCGTTCCATTGCTCACCTTTCTTTCCTTATCTTTATTTGTAATTGAAGGAAGTTCCATCATAGCCGGCATCGTTACACCATTCAATCTCTCCTCCTGCATTGCTACTCCGTTCCTATGTTATCACCTGTGTCTTTGCCGCCTGTGCACTGTGGCAGCCTCTGCTCGCGTGCGTCTTAAGTATCTCTGCCCACCATCTCTGTCGTGGTTGTTTTTCCCTTTCAATACATTCAACAACAACAATGTAAACCTAACAAAATTAGCGAATAATTAATCAATAACTTAAATTTTGATAAAGAAAATTAGAAATGTGAGTTTTATATTAAAATAGGTTAGAGCTAACTAATACAAGAATTTTGACACTAATTTCAAAGAATTTGGCCCAAGATTGGGCCAAACAGGCCAAACCTGTAAGAGCTGGAGTTTTTCACGTAAAACCATTTTAATAAAAATAATAATTTTAGTACCCAGAGTAGATTCAAAATTTAGAAGTTTTAATTTGAAAATATAAGTGTGATATTTGATTTCAGGGAATTTTTCTGAGTTGGAAAATGTACCTTCTTCGAAAAGTTTTTGTAAAAATGCGTACTGGCGCTTAAACTGGCAGTACCGGCTCTAGTTTGTCCATACCGCAATTTTGGAAAATAAGATTATGAAAGTTGATTTATTGTTTTGAAAAGATTAAAAATAATTTAGAATAAAAAATCGGACACTAATCTTAAAGGTTTTGGCCCAAAGTGGGCCAAACGGATCTAAAACGCTAATTGATTGGACCGGACCCAAGTTGGGCTCAAGCCCAACATATAGAAGCACATTTTAATGAGCTTTAGGCTCATTTTCAGCACACCCATAATGAAAGGGGCACTGGTGTTGAGAGAGGAGAGGAGAAAGAAGAACACTATTCACCTCCTCCTTCAAAGCTCCATAACTTTTTATCCGGAGCTCCGATTGATGAGCCGTTTATGTCCATGCGAAGCTCTTGTCGAGCTCTTCAATTCTATTTAAAAATTGGTAAGAAATCACGTCTCATACCAGTTTCATGCCCTAGATTCCTACGTATTTTTGGGTTTGGTTTTTGAGTAAGTTTTGTGATTTTGCTTGTTTAGGTGATCTCTAGTAGCGAATAATTATTAGATTTTACCCCTAATCTCATTGAGTAAGGTGAGATTTCACTAAGACCTTGTGTTTAGTTATTTTGTGTATCTTAGGTTTTGATTTTGGTGATATATGTGTTGTTAGTTTGAGCTTTGGTGTTTATTGGAGTTGGTTGAGGCTTTGGATCAAGTTTGGTGACTTTGTTGTGGTGTTTGGTGCATTTAAAAATCGGCCAACGTATGGTTTCAATTTTCTTTATGTAATATGTAATGTTTCTGGACACTTAGTCTAGTTGACCCTAAGATAGGATTGGATGTTATTGGCCTATGAATAATTATTTGTGAATTGATGTAATTGTTAGTTATATTGGATTAGTGTGGTTGATGGTGATTGTTGAAAATTATGGATATTGATGAGTATTTATGGTGATTAGTTATATTGGTGAATAATGAGGATTATGAGAATTTAAGATAATAAGTTAATGTAAAATGTTGTGGTGGTTTGGAATAACAGATATTGATGATTATGATGTGTGATGATGTATGTTGATGATGATTTTTGGATATTGAATCTTGTGGTTGATGTTATGTTAAGGTTGGTGGATTATTGTTGATGTGTAATGTTGTTTAGAGTTGTTGGAGATGGTATTGATGAATGAGGAGAATTAGGATTGTTTGTGATGATTTTTTATTGTTGGACAATAATGATTTTGATGGTGTGAGATAGTGTAAATGGGAGATTATTGATGGTTGAGATTGATGAATGAGTAGTATGAACTTTTGTGTTGATTTAGTATTATTTGGATTGTGAGTAGTTTGGTTTTGAAATGAGAATTTTGGTAAAAGTAAGATTTTAAGATTTTTGGTAAAAATAGATTTGGTAAACTTTGTTAGATCATAACTTGAGCCTCAATTTTCAAAATTGGTTGGGATTTACTTTAAATTAATGTTCATTGAATACTCTTCAAATCGATATAAAGTTTGTAAAATTTGGATTTTTGTAGAGAAAGTTATGATCATTCAAAGTTTGGTGTCAAAATTTGAAATTCTGCAGAGTTGCAGAATTTTGTGATTTCTGGTATGTGCGCACGCATAGCCTTATGCGCACGCACAACCCTGCAAAATTTTAAATCTGTGCACACGCACAGACCTGTGCGTACGCACACGCAGGGGAAGGCTTCCTGTTTTGAGCGCTAGCACAGCTTGTGTGCGCACATACCCAATGAGGTTTTACAACCTGTGCGCATGCACAGCCCTGTGCGTACGCACAAGTTGGAAAAGTTAATGCCTGTGCGTACACACACCTCTATACGTATGCACACATCTTAAAAATCTTCTGGGCGTGCGCATGCACACCCCTGTGCGTACGCACACGTCCTGTTTTATAACTTAAACTTTGTTTTTAAACTATTTCACTTTTCAAACAAGATTTTATACTTCTATGACACCATTTTAAGACTCTTGGGTTTATTTTTGGGTATCAGACATGGGAAAGGTCCTAGGAGGATTTTATTTGGTATTCTTTGAAAGTTAGAGAATGGAGGCTTAGGTTTCTAGTGTATTGAGAATGGGTTTGGGGGAGTGCGAAAAAAGAATGGTATATGAATTAAGAAATTGACGAACTAGTGAGTTCGATATGAAAAGTTATGAATCGATGATGGTTGTGATGAGTTGAAACTTGGAAAGGAATGATTATGGTTAATAGAATGAGTAGGGGTGGAAGGGTGCTTTCAGCATTGGCCCCTGAGATTGAATTTGTAATTATGATATATTTTGTTATCCGTCGTAGGGGCTGTGGCAGTCTCCCGCCTACGTTCGAATGTGAGAGTTGAAGCTTGGCTTCTCACTCACATTTCTCGCAACCAGAGGAAGGTGGTAGGGTACGCTCTCTCGGAATGTTTCCCTCTGAAAGGAGAAGGTGGTAGGGCACTTATCCCTCGGAATTATTCCTCCTGAAAATGCGACTTCTCTCTGATTGTAAGGTGGTAGGGCACTAACATACGAAATCATGCGGCAACCAGAGGAAGATGGTAGGGCACGCTCCCTCGGAATGTTTCTGACGTGGCGGAAAATTGCCGATTAAGAATTTTTAGTAGAAATAGCGTTGCAAGTACAGTTCTTAACCAACGAAAATTTCTCTTATCAATTTAGAAAGATTTGTCACAAATTGAGAATAAAAATACTGGGAGTAGAAATCCTAGGTCGTCTCCCAACGAGTTAACAAAAGAGTGCGAGTTATTGGTCAGGAGTTTTCCAAGAAATTTTAGAGTTGGAGAATAGAAAAATAAATAATTATAAATTAAAGCAATAAAAATTAACAAGAGATTTTATGTAATTGAATTAAAAAGCCTTGACCCGGAGAAGATTAATTGGAAGTTCTATCATTGTTGAAATTCTCCAAGTGTAATAGTAAGAGGTTGTTGTTCTACTTAGTCATCCTTTACCTGATAAAGGAAAGTCAAGTAACTAACTAACCAAATCTGAACCTCAAGTCCTAATCCTCTCCTAAGGAAGGATTAGAGTTAGAGACTAGAGAGTCAGCCAACAACTTCCAATTAAAATTAACACTTGAGTATTCCCAACTCAAGGTTCTCCTCTTAATCAACTCCAAAGTCAGGTTAGGAGTCTACTCCATTAACATGAATACAACTTTCACAGACATATAAAGGGAATAAGAAGAAGACATGATAAATTAAATAATAACTGGAAATTAATTAAAGGTAAAAGTAATTTTTTGCATTAATAAATTCTAAAATCATAAACATCCATATCTGAACAGGGTTAATGGGTGATTAAAAGAGTAAGGGAATAAGAGAACAAACTAGAATAATGGAAACTTGAATGGAGGTAGTAACTCTTCTCAATATCCAAATCAAAACCATAAAACTAGAAATCTATAAATGTGAAGAACCCTAAAGGAAGTGGTATTCTCTCTCTAAGATTCAAAACTAAAACTTAAACTATGCGTAATGTGAATGTGTGTTGAGTCTCTGCTTGTCCCCTGGCTCTAGTCTGTGTTTCTGGGCCAAAAACTAGGTCCAAACTCAGCCCAAAATCGCCCCCAGCATCTTCTGTATTTTCTGCACGTGGTGCATGTCACGTGTACGCGTCACGTACGCGCACGCGTCGATGGTCCTTTACGCGTGTCACGCGTATGCGTCAGGTACGCGCACATGTCGATGTGCAAAGCTTCGATTCACGCGCACACGTCAGGTACGCACACGCGTCGATCCTCACTGGTCATCTCCTTTGTTTCTTGTGTTCCTTCCCTTTTTGCAAGCTTCCTTTCCATTCTCTAAGCCATTCCTGCCCTATAAAGCCTAAAAACACTTAATACACAGATCACGGCATCGAATGGTATAAAGGGGAATTAAAAATTGATAATTTAAAGGCTTAGGAAGCAAGTTTTCAACCATAGAACAAAATTAGGAAGGGATTGTAAAATCATGCAAATTATATGAATAAGTGTGCAAAGACTTGATAAAAACCACTTAATTGAGCACAAGATAAACCATAAAATAGTGGTTTATCAGTTTTCCTCTGAAAGGAGAAGGTGGTAGGGCACTCATCCCTCGAAATTATTCCTCCTTATGTGCAATAGAGAGACTAATCCGGGAGTTGTCGACTGGATTTTCTGTCGGGTTTGGCACAATAACCGACATGTGATATCACAGCTAATAGGACAGACATTCATCATATGCATCTCTTATATGCTTGTTTGCTTTGATTACTTGAGTTCGCCTAATTGTATAACATTCCTACTTGCTTCTTGAATTACTTGCTGTATATGAAAACTATCTGTGCTTTCCTTGCTTGCATTTTTTGTGATTATCTGGTCTGAGGAGGTTAGGTAGGTGGTGGCGATGGGATCGTACGGAGGTTAGGTTGGCACAGGCTGTGGGATACAGCGGTGTGATTAGTTTTAATTAGAATCCTTCAAGTTTAGAAAAACCTGTTTATTGTTTAAGGTTTACGTTAATTATATTTTGTTCTAAGCTAGAATATTATGTATTCGATGTGAAGTTCTAGGATTACCTTCGGTGTCCCAGAGTCTTACATCTTATTTATTGGGCACTATTACTATACTGAGAACCTCTGGTTCTCATTCCATACTTTGTTGTTGTTTTTCAGATGCAGGTCGTAATTCACCTTGGTGAGATTACGAATATAGTGACAGAGCGGAGTATGGGTCCTTCCTTATTTATCTCTGTTTTAATTTTGTTGTAGTATTCCCTCACCTCTTGTATATTTATCTTTATGTCCTTAGAGGCTTATTTGAGAGAATAGTTGTATAAACTGTTTTTAACTCTAAAACTCTGTATGTCTGTATATACTAGTCGGCTTAAACTCCGCAAGCTACGGCTAGTTCCCTATGACTATTATACTCTTACATATATATATGTTTTATTCTTTTGCATCTGTACCTTGTATCTTATGCGTTAGCTTCGTGTGAATGTTTCGCACTTTTAAAATTTTTTTTTCAGCTTAATCCTCCATCGGGCTTTTAGAATATATTATTTCCTTCTATATAAATATGTATAAGCCTTAGAACTGTCGTAACCTCTAATTAACCTTTGCTTTACGGCTAGAGGTAAAGCTTAGGGTAATTAGGGTGTTACAGAACCGGTCAAATCGGGCCAGAAATAGGCCCAAGGCCCAACCCATTGGCCCAATACTTAATGAAGGGAGAGCCCCTTCTTCCCTATTCAGCAAAGAAGGACGCTGAAATAGCCAAGGGGAAGAGAAGGGTTCCAAACCCTAACCTCCATTTCAAACCACCACAACTTCTCACTTCGAGTTTCGATCGCTGCACCGTTTGCGGCCACGTGTCCACCGCGTCGAGCTCTACGAATTCATCGGAACAATTTTATAGGTAAGCCACTCTATCACTCTCAGCCTCTCCTTCCCCTAATTTTTCTGAAATTATGTAAGTGGTGTTGAGTTTTTGCCTCTTTTATGTATTAGGATCCGATTAGCTTGAGGAAAACATTCACTCTTGCTTATACGACGCTTGGGTAAGGTGAAGATACCAGAACTCTAGCTAATCTGTTGAATTCATGTATTGGGTATTGAATTTGGGTATGTATGTGTGACATATGTGAAATTAGGTGTATATATGTATATGTTGGAGCTTGAATTGTGAGCCTTGAAACTTGGTAGAGGTTGGGTGCTTATGCTTTGGTAATTTTGGGCTTGAGGGGCTGTGTTGGCTTTGGTGATTTGCCTTAGATAATACGTGGAAATCGGCCAAGGTATGGTTTAGGTTTCGCGTATTTAATATATAATGTTCTGTGAAAACTTAGGCTAGATGACCATAGGCTAGGTGTGAATGTATGAATGTGTTAAATGCTTAGTACCTTGATAGTAATTGTTGAAGTAGGTTGATTATTAGCTTGGTAATTGATCTTGGTGGTGGAAGAGGAATACTAAATGGTTATTTGATGATGATCGATAAATGTTAATAATGAACATGTATATATAATGAATTAGTGATGATATTGTTGGTAAAGTTGAGGTATGATTAGTTGTGGTAAGAGGTGGGGTTGTGTTGCTATGATTTGATATGTTGAGGTGTTGGTTGTATGCCTAAGAATGTTGATATTGAGTTTGTTGTGGTAAAAAATGAGGTTAGAGGTTTTGAATGAAAACTTGATTTCTAAATGAACTTCGGTAAGCCATAACTCAGCTTCCGGATCCCCAAATTATTTCAAACTTATTTTAAATGAAAATTGTGTTCGTGAAGTTTATGCCGTTCGAAGAACAGATGAAAAATGTTTTAAAACGAAAAAGTTATGAGCATCAGACGTTTGGTGGGCAAAATTAAAATTCTGCAGCACTTAACCAAGTTTACTTCTCTGTAGAATTTGCGTATACGAATCCTGCACGCGACGCGGCTAACCCATGCGGGTTTGGTGTCTCGCGTACGCAAGGAGGAGTATGCGTACACGACTAGTGAATTTTAAAGGGGTTGCGTACGCGACCACTTGCACGTGACACGGCCATTCCTTCCGGGTTTGGTTCCTTGCGTACGCAAGCAAGAGGATGCGTACGCGAGCAAGGAAAACCAGTCCTTGCGTATGCGAGCAAGATGCTTGCGTACACGAACCCCCTATTTTTAGCAAATAATTTTTTGTATTTTAAAGGTACATTTTGAACTTCTAAACCTATGTTTTCATTTCTTTGGTCCTAGATCTTGTTAGTAAGCCTAGTAATGAGATGAAGCTAGGAATAGGTGGTAACTTGGGGATGAAGGAAGTTTGAGAAGTGATGATTTAGGTATGAGAAGGTAGGGTGCTTATATATATATATATATATATATATATATATATATTTCAATTATGAAACTGGCTAAAGAAAGGAATAAATGTTGCATCTAAGCACTCTTTCTTGAAAGTGTGACCCCAGGAGATGGTGGAAGGTGAGGATCCCCTTCCTTGTTCTTCCTGGTATTGTAAAGTTGCCCCCAGCGAGATGGTGGAAGGTTAGGATCCCCTCCTTTGTCCGTCCTGGGCATATGGGAACGTACCTCCTGGGTAGACGCAAAGGTTGTGGTTTCGCCCCACTTGCTCTAGGTTGGTTAGTATAGAGGCTTCCCGGGTAGACGCAAGGGTTGTGGTTTCACCCCACTTGTTCCGGGTTATGATAAACTATGTATAAAGATGCAAACATATGATGTATAAACTGACTTTACAGCCATAATGAATGATTATGAGATGTTAATAAATGAATGTGAAATGATTATCTGAGATATGAGTTTCCCTGAGTAAAATATCATGACTTGCCACCACGTGCTCCAAGTTGAGACTCGATACTCTGTTGACCCTACGTTGTAAGTGTGACCCGGCACTTAGAAATTCCTGGGAAGGTTAACCCCCATTGAGTAAAGTTAAATATATTTATGAATTATGAATGAAAGAGAAAAAGCTATGCATAGACTCATGGGATACGTGACGGGAGACAGTCCAATGGTTTAGCAGCCAGACTTGTCATGTTGGCTTGATAACTGACAGATGAGACTCATCAGCCTTAGGACAGACATGCATCATATGCATATTGCTTGAACTACTTGTTTGTGCATTAACTGGGTGTGCCTAAATGTACTTGCTATGTTAATTGTATAATTGCTATCTGCAATATTTGTACTCTACCTATGTTTGTCTTTATCTGCTTGTCTATCTGTGAAATGTCTTTGGAGACAGAGGAATGAAGGAAAGGTGGAGAGAGTGAGGGTTTAGCTCTAATTTTGGTTAAGTCAAAACCTTAGAGAACCACCCTTTTATAGTTTCTGTTTTAGTTCTTTAACCTTGATATCTGAGTGTCGGCGTTCTAGGATTGCCTCTGGCATTCCCAGGGCGTGGCACCTTACCATGCTGAGAACCTCTGGTTCTCACCCCATACTGTGCTATTGTTTTTCAAATACAGGTCGAGAGGCTCCTCGGTAGGCGTCTAGACTTCTGTAGCAGAGCGGTTTCTGGGTTTTATTTTGATGTATAGTTTATGTTTATATATGTACTTATCTCCCGAACAGCTACTTCGTTTTGTACCTCTTAGAGGTTTATGCAGAATCATGGTTTATCTTTGTATTTTGGATTTTTGGGGTATGTATATATGTATGTAATCCGGCTAGCCTTTGATGACAAGTCATCTTATGCTAGCTTTTCAAGTATTTTTCACTTATTTCATTAGGTTTTATGCACTTTTTTGCATTATAAGTAAGTAATTTGGAATGGATTTGCATGGTTTTGTTTAATCAATCAACCATCCTTTATTTGACTCTAAATCATGAGGTTTAAGCTAGAATTAGTTAGTTTTTGAATGATTTGTAGACCTTGTGAATTTGGTGATGCTTTGATTGGTTGTTTTTATTACTTGTAGGTGAAGAAGAAATGGTGAAAAAAGGAATTTTCGGCACACTTTTGAAGTTAAAGCGCACTTTGGACCTTAGGCCACGCTTTGAAAAGCGTGACCTAAGGAAACAAAAGCGTGGCGCATCAGCACCAAAGCATCAACCAAGGAGGCAAGGGGCATAGCGCTAAGTGAAATCACTTAACTTAGCGCTACAAGGAACCAAAGAAAGCAAGGGCGCTCAGTTAACTAAGCTACCTTTATCGTGGCTGGCCAAAAGAAAAGCAATGCGCAACATCAAGAAAGTGGCCTCACCAAGTTTCGAACCAAGCACCAGGGAGCCAAGAAGGGCGTCACACAAGGAAGGCAAGGGCGCTCAGTTCTCTTACTTCACTGAGCGCCACTTTGCCAAGGAAATTGGCACCGAATTGCATCCACAAAGGCTTAAAGTGGGAGCCTCACTCACAAGCAAGAGCGCTGAGTGAAAACAAGCAACTAAGCACTACAAATGGGCTTTGGCACGCAACAAAATTGAAGGAAAAAGGCAAAGGGAGCGCTGCGCTTTCTCTTTTAACTGAGCGCTCCCCTGGGAAGTGGCCTGGGTCCAAATTCAATTAAATGCCACTTTGGATTCAATTCTTCACCAAATGAAAAAGCCCACTCCAGATTCTGAAGATAAAAAATAGAAAGTGTATAAATAGGACTTAGTTTGATTTGTAGAGGGACCTTGACCTTTACTTTCACTTTTGAACCTTCTTTTATTTTTAGTTTTAATTTGAGCTCACTTTTACATTTTAGCTTTGAATTGGGAGAAATGAGAGCAGAGTTCTCTTCTTCCTAGTTCTTACTTCTACAATTTTTGCTTTCTGTTTCTGAATTTTGGATTGAGATTGAAGGAATTCTGTTTCAATCATTGATCTACAATTCATCTTTGTTTTCTTCTGCATAATTCTAAGGATTGGGAATTGGATTTAGCTTTTTGTCTTTATTTTCATTTCTTCTTCTACTTTTGCTTTCTGTTTTGGAATTTGAATTGAGATTGAAAAGCTTCATTGATTCTAAGTTTGAGAATCATCTTTTACCTCTCTTCTCAATTGTTCCAAGCATTGAATCTGAGTTTCCTTTACTGTTTTCATCTTCTTTTCTTCTGCAAATTGCTCTCTGTTGGATCAAGGAAGGAATTGAGATCTAGACTTGTTTTCTAGTCTCATTGATCCCCTGAGATCTTAAATTTCTTTCCTAGCTTTTACAATTGAGCCGAATTTACTTTCTGTTTTGTTTTTCACTACAATTTTCCAATTCAGTTTAGTTCTATTGCACTTACTTCATCTTCTTTACTTTCTATTGTTAAATTCTGAATCCCAGCATCCCACACATCTTTATTATTCAAGCAATTTACATTTCTTACACTTTAAGTTTCTGCAATTTACTTTTCTTGCAATCTAAGTTTCAGTCATTTACATTACTTGCACTTTAAGATTCAGTTATTTTACTTCTTCTGCTCTTTAATTTACTGTCAATTCTCCCTCTTCCTTTTAGTTTCATGCAATTTAGCTTCTGCTTGGTTACAATTCTCTCAAATCATCAACTGTTTGCTTAACTAAACTAACCACCTAACTAAAATTGCTCAATCCTTCAATCCCTGTGGGATCGACCTCACTCTTGTGAGTTATTACTACTTGATGCGACCCGGTACACTTTCCGGTGAGTTTTGTGTTGGAATCGTTTTCCACACATCAGCCTTAGCTTCGCAGGTTGAGTTAGGAGCTTATTATTTTGTGTTCTTGACCCTCTCTTCCTACTTTCTGTTTGTCTGTGCCTTTGAACCTTAGTTTTCTTCGTACGCAAGTAATCACGTCTCTGGAGCATCGCGCTTTTATTTTTGCAATTTTTGTTTTACGTATTCTTCAAGGCTCCTAGTATACTACCTCCCTTCAACTATTATACGTATTTATATTCTATTTTAGAGGTCGTAGAGCCTCACCACCTCAGTTTTACATCCTAGGTGTAAAGCTCTGTGTGGTAGAGTGTTACAAACAACAACAACAACAACAACAACAACAACAACAACAATAAGAACATAATAAATTTAGAGAGGGACAGAGAGACGAAGGGAGAGATAGATTGCAGAGAAGGAGAAGAGAGGAAGTTGCAGGAGATGTGGCGCTGAGGAAGTGAGATGGTGATAGGATAAGGTAAGCGTATAATTGTTTGAAGGACGATTTTAAAAGCAAAACGGATATTTGGGATGAATTCGAATGCAAGAAAATGTTAGGGACGAATTCAATTTTTGAGTTAAACCTTAGGGACCAAAATCGTACTTATCATTTATAAATATTATTATTTATACCACATATATAACAAATATTGTGTTCTATACTTCATTACATAAATTATTTATATTATAATACTAAATTTATATCCAGAGTTATTAATTTTTAAAAGGATAAAGTATATTTTTTGTCCCTGAAGTTTGATAAAAATTTTAAAAATTCCCCTATATTTATTTTGTTTCAATTTTGTCCCAAAAGTTTTCGATTTGCATCAATATACCCATGACGGCTAATTTTTCAAAAAATTTAATACTAATTCAACAACAATTTCATAAGAACAACCATCAACACAAGCAAATCAAGCATAATTTTCATCCATTATTGTTAGATTGGTCTTAAATTTTTTGAAACTTTTTGGGACAAAATTAAAACAAAATGAAACTTAAGGATACTTTTAAAAATTTTTGTCAAATTATAGGGATAAAAAATATACTTTACCCTTT
>NC_029790.2:52360827-52385184 GCF_000816755.2 Arachis ipaensis | reverse complement strand
CACAATAAATAAATTTTTAAAATTTAAATAATTTATTAATTAGTTTATATTTATTATATTGTAAATTAAAAAATTCATTGAAAAAAATTTCAAAAAAAAAATTTGTGTAAAAATTTTTTAGTATAAATATGTCTTTGACCAATTCGGCGTTAAAATGACATTTTATTTAAAGAAATAGGGATATACAAGCTCCTAATCAATTTAGGTTTGGAAGACAAATTGGTCTCTCTTGATTTCATATTGTTATATAACGTTCAACTCAACATGTTAACTTGACACATTAGTGACTTCTGTTAACATAACAGAAGAGCCGCATTATCTCAAATTAGAGATAAGAGCCAAAATAGATCTTTTTTGATAAAAAATTGTGTTGTCTTTCGAAAATTAGACAAAAACTAGATTAATATTTGACTCAATTAAAATATATTTAGAAAAAAAAAATAGAAGACTAGTTAAATTTTTAAATTAAAAAAAATTAGATTAAAAATTAAATTAATAACTAAATTTTAGTCCAAAACAATAAATTTTAATGATTCCTAATCTTTCTCATTTAACTCAATATAGGCAGGCCACACTTTATATCATGTGATATGATGTGAAGCAAAGCTTGCAACCATAGCTGTCAAGATGATTGCCCATGAAAACGGTGATATCTGGCCAGATCAATATTCTCAATTCTCTACTGCCAGACTCAGAAGAGGTAATATTAATCACATGATTTTGTCTTCTGATTTATTGTTAAGCGGACAATAATAATAACAATAATAATAATAATAATAATGTATCATCATCACCCTTATGCACATGCATTTTTCTAAAGGAAACAAGAGATCAGAGGACGGTCGTCTCCACCAACAATCGACATAATCACAGTCACGATAACATAGCACATCACTTTTATTATTTCTTTTTAAAAGAAATTATGTATAAAAATAAATTGTGTAAGATCTGCAATTTGTTCATATTGTTCAAAAAATTATCGATTATCTAGCATAATTCTTATAATAATTAGATTACACCTTAGCATCAGGTGGATGCTAACTTAACTATAATATAATATATAGAGTAAATCAATAAATTTATCTCAAAAAAATTATTAATTTTAAATTAATTATTAAAAAATTTAAATTAAATTCGTCATTCAAAAATTTTAAATTAGTCATATTAGTCTTTTCATAACTTTCGTTATTAAGAGTGTCAAAATGTGTTAATGCAGCACATCAAGTAACACCACAACACACAATTAACAATTTTAATTAATTAGTTGCTAACATAATAAACTTATAAAACTAGATCAAATTAATACCTAATTGAGGAAGATTTTGAGACATTAAAATCTTTCAATTTGATCTAATGTTATAAACTTATTATATTATCCACCAATTAGAATTGTCAGATGTACTATGTGATGTCACTTAATATGTCATATAAATAAATTCTGATATCGCCAGTAAAAGAAGTGACGGAAGAACTAACGTGACTAACTTAAAATTTTTGAAGGAGAAATTTAATTAAAAACAAATCTTTCGAGAACAAATTTAAAAAATGAATGATCTTTTAGGTATGAATTTAACCATTTACTCATACTATATATTACAGATTTTGAATCTTATATTGTTTAGGGATGAATTAGATAATATGTGAATTAATGCACTACAAGAAATTACCGGATTAGCGACGGATTTAGCGTAATCCCTTAGCGACCAATTTGGGTGGTCGCTAAAACCATGGTCGCTAATCAGAAAACAGCGACCAACTTCGGTCGCTAAACGTTAGCGAATGATTTAGCGACCAATTTGTTAACAAGGTCACAACCCCTAACCAAATAGTATCGGTCGCTAAATCAGTCGCTAACAAAATCGGTCGCTAATTGGTGACCGAATTTTCGGTCACTAAATCGGTCTCTGAGTAAATTGGTCGCTAAATGGCGACCATCTTTTCAGTCATTAAATCGGTCGCTAATAAAATCGGTTGCTGATATCTGACCTGAAAATCTAAAATCGGTCGCTAAATCGGTCACTGTTACTAATTTTCTAATTATAGATTTTTACTATTATTCACAATATCTATATCGAAATATAGAATTAAAAGAGATAAAATTCATAAAATATCCACAATATCTATATTGAAATATAGAAATTAAAAGAGACAAAATTCATAAAATACATCAAATTTTATGATCCACAATCTAAATATACATTGATGGCTTACAATCCACAATCCAAATTCATGGTTCATGGTACATTTACTACTCATATCTTACAACACTAAGCCTGTAAATCTACATTGATCTTCTGACTTTGGAAGCTTGAAGTTATAATAATAATAATAATAATAAAGTATTATTGGTATATTCATGTATTTTTAGAAATATTAGAGGCTAGGTGAGATATCAATTTCTGATGATTTTTTTTCTCTTCTAAATAAAAGCACTACTTTCAATATATTTATATTTACTCTCTTCTCAATCTATTTTAAAAAATATATTTTTTATAATTATATAAAAATTAATATTTAATAGAGTAAATCACCATTTTTGACCATCAAAGATGTGAGCGCTGACAAAACTAACCATCACAGATTAAAACTAACTTAGTATCCACAAAAGATTACATCTGCTTGACAAAACTAACAAAAACGTTAATCACAGGTTAATTTTGTTGAAAATACCATTATTACCCTTCACTCTTTTTCCTTTCCCATTTCCTTTCTACCTCTTCCTCTTTTGAAATCGAAATTCTCTCCCTGAACATCATAACACCCACCAATCTTGATCTAATTGGAAGCAAAAGTTGAACCATTTGGATGTGTATTAACAATATTACCTTTCAATTTAGACTTAACCATAGATGCATCCATTGAGAAATTAGTAATCCTGCCAGCAAGGGAAATTACAAATTCACTATATGGAAATTTAGAATACTGAACCACTAAACACTAAATTTATAACAACTATCACTCCTAACAATGAAATTAACCTCTTGGTTCCAGAGACATAGGAATTTGAATCCCAAATTCGTCTTTTAATTTGCAAAAATGCAAAAAAGTACCAAGACTTAACTGGAAACTATGAACCGAAACTGAAACTTCGTTGAACAGTGAACACCCATCATCAAATGCTTCTCAAAATTCAAATCTTTGGACTTCAACTAACATCTTTGTGCTAAAAACTTCCGTGGTCAGGTTTAGGTTTGTGGAAATATAGTTTTGATGATTGCCACCTATCATCCAAATGCAACTATTATTCTATTAATGAGTTAGCTTCCTCACCTCTGGAGATGTCAGAAGATGAAAATTGAAGCAAACCCATTGAGATTAACCACCGAAAGTTAATAACTTTGGATCTTCACTGCTATCTTCAGCAACAACTCATGGTAAGGTCTCTTTGGTACTGCAGCGATCAAAGCTGACGATGAGGAAAATGGAGCCTCGCCATGTTGTTTGTAACACCCTAACTACCAAAGCTCACACTTCCGGCTGCGCGACTCTGATAGCTCGGACATTACGACGACACTTATACTATTTAATACTAAAATATGAGCCTGTTTAAAACTTTAAACCGCAATACCGCTCCCAAAGATACTTTCGTCCGATAACGTACATCCATAAATACCATTCAACTTACAACAACTCATAAAGAGTACATCCATATATATACATAAATATATATAAATAATATTACAAACAATAATCAATACAATTCCTATCCCTCTTACAGATTATATCAAGATAAAGGCGATGGTACAATAAACCATAGCTAAACCATTGCTACTACCCGCTCAACCCAGAGCCAGTGGAACAACCACTACTGCGGCTACTACCCAGGCGGGTGTTTAAAAGCTCAACCCAAACTTGTTAACTGATTCCTTTTTGCTCAGCCCGAAATCACCGACAATTAGAACCTCGGCACTGCTTGCTCCCTCTCGAAAGCAGAAACAGCTACAAGCGGCATAAACAAACCGAATTCTACCTCCTAAAACCATTAACATCGCAATCACTTTACTACACGGAACATAACACCAACGCAAGGCTTTCGAAAATCAAACATGCTTACCGGAATGAATAAAGAACGGCTGAACCGAACAACGGCGGTCTACGAACCGGTTCGGTGGCAGCTTTAATCGTGACCCGCAATTACCGGAGCTTGACCCTATGATACAAAACCTCAGAATCTCTGGCCAAACATTACAGCATATTGATTTTCAAGAGCTCCGGAATGAAAATGCTTACCGTGAGAAAGGATTAAAGACTGAATCAAACTGCAGAAGCTTCGGTGATGGTTTCGGCGACCACAACAGCTTCTCCGGCAGTGACAACGTAACTTATGACAGCCACTTTATTAAATACAACAGTTTCAATGACAGTTTCAGAGTAATATTGAATTGGCAGAATTAGGTGGAACCAGAAATAGGGCAAGCTCACCAAAACGGTAGCGACCAGAAATTCTGGTGGCGGCAGAGCAATTCCGGCGGCATAAACCGCAGCAACGGCGCGGATCTCCCCTCCAGTGGTGACGCAGGTAGCTTCTGCGCGACTCATCCCTTTCCCTCTTCTCTGTTCGCAGCTTCAACGGCGGCGGCAAGGGACGGATTTGACGGCGGCGACGCGACGGGCTGGTCAGTCAGTGACGACAGCGGAGATGCACGGCAGCGCAGCTCCGCGCGGTGGGTCACACTCCCCTCGCGTGACAGAGACGCGACGTCTTTGATGGCGAGCTCGAAGGGTGACCGCCCCTCGAAAATTGATACAAAATAAAAGAAATTCCATAACAGTTCACCCTTGAACACATTTAAGGAAGAAGCAAAAATATCTGAAAATATAATCATATATACGATTTTCAAATACTTTGATTGTTATAAGCATAAGGATGTAAAGGTAGGAGTGTGATTGCAAAGCAAACGTTACAAGGTAGGCTCAATGCAAAAGATAACATGGGTCAATCATGTGATAGAAGGGCAAAGCATCAAGGCTATAAAACATGATGGGGTTAAAACGACGTGCTCAACATCCGCACACTAATCTCACATCAACCTCAAAGCTTCAACTTTCCAACTCCATCAAGCACTTTACAATCCCCATATCCGATCATAAGCCTAACGATCGCAAGCTCGTTTGCAAGGGACAAAACACCCACAACTTATCATAACGTCACACACCTACCGCTTCACCTTCCATATACACATATCACGTCTTAAAGAACTAACGTATCACGTTACTACGTCTACAAGTCGCACGTGATATCAAAATAATTCTCGAGTCTACTCAGAAGAATACGAGATCTTAAAAAGGAGAGACAAATGTCAAAGACAATACTCATAGATTTGAAAGAATATATCCAATTCCAGATAAACAAGGATGTTCAAGCAATGAAGTTTGCTAGACACAATTCAATTGACAACTTCAAAGATAACCCTTAGATCAAAGAAGTTCAATAGGATCAATAAGAAGAAAACCAGCGCATCAGTTTGAAACAAACTCAAGCTGAGTCGAGGAAGCATGAGGTTTACAGAAGAGAATATTTCAAACCCAAGACAAAGCTCACAGAATTCAAGAGCATGATTAAAAATACTTTCGAATACATTGGTCATGAAAGAGTCGAAAACTTGCGAAAATCACTTTGCAGTCTGAAAGAGAAGGTAAACAACAAACATCCTTCAAGAGAGTAACAAAACATAAATGTGGCCTTGCTCTAATTCAATTTCATGTTGAAGTAGATCATGTAGAGTTTTAAAAACAAAATGCACACAAGTTTGGCTAAGAGCTAAAATATTTTCATCAAATATTTTAGAAAGATAATTAGATGCACAACTTAACCAAAAGCAGTTTATAAAAACTCGGAAGTAATCAAATGCTTGTTCAAAAATTCTAAAAATTCACATTCAAACAAGCGTGTATAACATTTATAGCATGGACGCAAGAGGGAGTTAAACTCTCTTTTGAAAAGAAATTCCGAGGTAGAAATTTGTTTACAATTTAGTAAAGACAATAAGTGGTGCATTACAAACGAACCAATTTCCACTAAACAAGGAAGCTTTCCAAAACCTCATTTAAAATAACACATGCCAACTTTAAATTTAACTTTGTCAAAATTGAACGATGGTTTCAATCTCAATCAAGCAACAGAAAATAAATTCCGTTCAATATTTCTTCAAAGAGAATTCAAAATTTCTTTAAAAAGTTCTAAACAAGACTCCAAAAGTGTTCTTAAAATCACCATCTCAGAAGAACATTCAAGAAGTTTAAGATGTACTAAAAGGGAGTCAAGCCATACAAGAAAGGATCTTAAACCAAAGTATTTCAAACAAGATTCACTAGGCATGAGTCATCAAATAAGCTTTCAATTGATCCAAAAGAATACAAAAGTCATAGAAAAAGACCACTCAATCATTTGTAATTTCTCAACGATAAATCTTTGACTAAAAACTCTTGTAGAGATAATGGGAGAATAAACAATGCACGAACTTGAAACGAATTAAACTGACCCTCATAAGGGTGAGATTCACAAGAGAGGACAAACCAAGATCAATGGTAATGTTCACAAAATGTAAAAGATTAGTCAAAAATAAAGTAAAGTATGACATTCATAGGGATGAAAGGTTAAATAGAGAATTTAGCCTGTTCATAGGAAGAAAGCTATGAGTCCAATGTTTTCAAAAGAACAACAATGGCATAAACCATGTAGTATGCTAAATCAGACTCAAATCAAAATGAATTAAGTGAAGTTTATCAAACGAAACTCAACCAGAATAAAAGCGAAAAATTCTTCCTTTCCAGGATTTCGGAAAATATCCAAATACACAATCAAATAAAGATGTCTATTGGAACTATAGTAAAATTACTAGAAAATCAAATTGTAATTTAAAGTAAATGCAGTTCCGTAAACCAGTAAAAGTACAGGCGAGGTATTAGAAATAAATATTTGTTAAACTGTATAAGTAATCTCAGTTTTATATATACAAATAAGTATATATCTATTCAACAGCAATTTTCATAAAATCTCAAAATTAGCTGTAATCACTGTCAAATAAGAGGAAAACTGAATCAACAAGTTCTCTAAGCATGAACTCGGAATCAGGAGTTAAAATGCACAGCGTAATAGGACAAGTTCAAAGCTATAGCAAGGAATACATGAATCAAGAAAAACTCAAACAGAGAAAGACAGATACAACAAGGATTTCAAACAAGCATATGCACTTAGGATCAAACAAGAATACATATGAATAGAGTGGAACATCAAACTACTTTTCAAGAGGAGTAGCAAACAAGAACTTCAAGTTAGGATATGAAAGAACAGGTCGACTCGAACAAAATTCAAGACACACAATTGAATAGCCTCGAGAAATAGTTTCTAGCGTTCCCAAAACCCGCGATTCGCTTTACTCAAAACTCATATATCATCTATGATAACCCATTAGTGCTCTCATATACATAATTCACTAGTATTAAGCCGGCCAAACTTAATATCAGGAATTATGCAATGCAAGACTAACAGCGTTAATCAATAGACCGTCATGTGCATAAAGCTCTAATTCTCGTCATTCGACAAGACCTAATACATGACAAACACTTAGAGTATGCAACTGAAGCATAGTCAGTCCATTCCTCAGGCTCTACAGGAAGAACTGCTCTGATACCATAATGTAACACCCTAACTACCAAAGCTCACACTTCCGGCTGCGCGACTCTGATAGCTCAGACATTACGACGACACTTATACTATTTAATACTAATCCAACCAACAACCAATCACCACAATCCAACAGAGTCCCAGATGCAAGCACAGATAGGAAGTTCAAGCACAAACAAACAGTTATTACAAGTAGAACAGTTAGCAATTAATCACATAGGCAAACCAAGTATAATATGCACACCCAACCAATGTCACACAAATGCAGATGATGCATGCCTGTCCCTAGTGGCTGATGATATCATCTGTCGGTTATATAGCCAACCCGACACGTCCTGGTAGCTAACCATGGACAGAAACACCCCTCGCGGAGCAAGTAGGTTTGAGCTATAACCCCATTGCTACTACCCGCTCAACCCAGAGCCAGTGGAACAACCACTACTGCGGCTACTACCCAGGCGGGTGTTTAAAAACTCAACCCAAACTTGTTAACTGATTCCTTTTTGCTCAGCCCGAAATCACCGACAATTAGAACCTCGGCCCTGCTTGCTCCCTCTCGAAAGCAGAAACAGCTACAAGCGGCATAAACAAACCGAATTCTACCTCCTAAAACCATTAACATCGCAATCACTTTACTACACGGAACATAACACCAACGCAAGGCTTTCGAAAATCAAACATGCTTACCGGAACGAATAAAGAACGGCTGAACCGAACAGCGGCGGTCTACGAACCGGTTCGGTGGCAGCTTTAATCGTGACCCGCAATTACCGGAGCTTGACCCTATGATACAAAACCTCAAAATCTCTGGCCAAACATTACAGCATATTGATTTTCAAGAGCTCCGGAATGAAAATGC
Source organism: Arachis ipaensis (assembly GCF_000816755.2). Classification (NCBI taxonomy): domain Eukaryota; kingdom Viridiplantae; phylum Streptophyta; class Magnoliopsida; order Fabales; family Fabaceae; genus Arachis; species Arachis ipaensis. The sequence goes on along the minus strand of NC_029790.2, from coordinate 52,376,698 downwards.
TTACCGTGAGAAAGGATTAAAGACTGAATCAAACTACAGAAGCTCCGGTGATGGTTCCGGCGACCACAACAGCTTCTCCGGCAGTGACAACGTAACTTATGACAGCCACTTCATTAAATACAACAGTTTCAATGACAGTTTCAGAGTAATATTGAATTGGCAGAACTAGGAGGAACCAGAAATAGGGCAAGCTCACCAAAACAGCAGCGACCAGAAATTCTGGTGGCGGTAGAGCAATTTCGGCGGCATAAACCGCAGCAACGGCGCGGATCTCCCCTCCAGTGGTGACCATGGTCCGCGGCTTCCTCTCCTTCGGCGGTAACACGACGGCGCGGCGGCAGTGCTGCCGGCCGGCGCCTTCCTTCCTCTTCCCTTCTCCCTCTTCCCGTTTTTCCTCCTAACCCTTTCTTTCTTCGTTCCATTTCTTTTTTAGCTATTGTTGTTGTGTTGCGGCTGGGTTTGGGGGGATTGAGTGGGGTTGAGAGAGAACCGGGTCGGGTAATGGGTTACCGGGTTAGGGTTTCCTCATTTTAAAAATTAGGGTTAAGGGCATTATGGTAATTTCACATAAAATTGGGAATAATATAGTAATTGAAACCCAAATTAAATCCAACACTATTTGTACATAGAAAATACTATTTGCTCATCAATTTCACAAATTATTTTCAATAAAATGCCCAAATCTAAAAGTTAGAAATAATATACTTAATTTCTTCATTTTCCAAAATAGCAGTAATAATATTTAAAATATTACTTATCTAATCCAAATCATATAAAATCCTTATTATTTCATAACTATCAACCTTATACTTTAAATATAGGAAATAATCCAATAATTATAAAATTGGATAATAATCATAACTTATCTCAAATCCAATAAATCAAAACTTGCCTTAATTATCTTTAATAAAATAATCTCTGAAATTAAGGCTATAAATAGCTATATGATTTGAGACTTGATCATAATAAGACTTTTCAAAAGTTATGGGTCTTACATTGTTGTTCCATCAACGGGGCCGTAGTTATGTTTCACCTTGTACTCGTCCAAAAAAAAGAAGATTATGATCAAAACGGGATACATTGGCCGGATCTAGCCATTATCAAATACATCATTGGCGGAAACTGGCGAAATCATGGGATAGGAAAACTGAAGCTGAACTATTCCTCTTCCTCTTGTTCTTCGTTTTCTTGTTCTTGCACTAACTTCATTTTTAACTTTCTCATAGTCGTAGATTCTAAGCTTCATTGCGAAATTATTTTGATTAAGTTTAATTTCAGATTTGAAAATTTTAGGGTTTGTGTATGTTGGGTGATGACAATGGCAGCGATTCTTAGAGAATTTTAGAAGAGGAAGAGGTAGAAGAAAAAGAAAGGGGAAAGGAAAGAGTAAAGGGTAATAAAGGCATTTTAAATAAAATTAACCTATGATTAAGGTTTTTGTTAGTTTTGTCAACCACACTTGATCTTTCATGGATACTAAGTTAATTTTAGTCTATGGTTAGTTTTGTCTACGCTCATATCTTTGATGGTCAGAAATGACAATTTACTCATATTTAATACATTATAATACTAATGGTCAATCATTAAATATTTTTAATCATTCTAATTATTATATTAATTTATATAATTCTAATTCTCAATCATTATGCAAATTGATACACACGTTGATACAAGTTGATATTAATTATTATATTAATTGTATAATACTAATTGTCAATTATTAATATTTTTTAATTATTATTTTTCAATTATTATTTTTAATCAAGCATAATTAGTGACAAATTGATACATAGATTAATGGTAACAAATTGATATTGATATTAATTAATTATTTAATTATTAAGTAGTAGTAGTAGTAGTAGTAGTAGTAGTAGTAGAAAAGGTCTAAGGAGCACTGATGGGATATTTTTGTGGAAGAAACGAATTTCTCCAAAACACCCAAATCTAACCGGCAAGTGCACCGGGTCGCATCAAGTAATAATAACTCACGGGAGTGAGGTCGATTCCACAGGGATTGAAGGATTGAGCAATTTTAGTTTAGTGGTTGATTTAGTCAAGCGAATCAAGATTTGGTTGAGAGATTTGTGATTTGCAGAATTTAAATTGCATAGAAAGTAAAGGGAATGGGTAATTGGCATGAAATTAAAGAGAACTGAAATTTAAAGTGCTAAATCTTAAAGAACAAGAAATTAAATGGCAGAAACTTAGAACGCAAGAAATGTAAATTGCAGAATATTAAAGTGCAAGAAATGTAAATGGCTTGAATTGTAAAGGGAATTGGGAATTGGATTTGTAGAAATTAAACAAGGAAACGTAGAATTGCAACAAGCAGAGAAATAGAAGAAGACTTGGATTGAATCGGATCTAAAAAAAAAAAGAATTGTAAATGAGCATGAAAACAGTAAACAGGGAGTGGGAAATGGGAAATCCGGATCTCAGGACCCAAGAGACTAGAAAACCAAGTCTAGATATCAATGCCTTCCTAGATCCAACAAGAACAATTGCAAAGGAAATGTAGTTTGCAAAGAAAGTAGATGAAAAGCAATTAACCGAAACTGAAATTCAATTAAGCAGAAAATTAAACAAGATCCCAAGGTGAGATTGAAACAGAAGTTCTTCAATTCTCCACCCAAGATCCAAGACAATTGTAATTGAAATTGAAAGCAAGAAAACTAAGAGGAAGGGAATTCAATTCTCCTTCCCCAAGACTTAGAATTTTAAAATTCACTCAATCACCAAAACTCTCCGAAAACTTTCTCTCAAAACTCAAAGGAAAAGCTCCCCTAAAAACTTAAATCCTATGCTATTTATACACTTTCTTCAAATGGTCTTCAAGCCTTCAATTGGGCCTTTGCTCTTGATGGAATTGGGTTGATAGAGGCCTTGGTTGATTGCTCTTGGAGTTTGGAGAAGAACCGAATTGAACCGGGTTGGAATCATGAAAGCTTGAGTAAAAGTTGGAGTAAAAGTTTGAGGCTAACTTTTACTCCAACTTTTCACATCAGCCACCCTCTTTTGCTGATACCAACGTTGGGGCAAAAGTTAGGGGTCTAACTTTTACTCCAACGTTGGCCTCCCCTTGCACACTCATGGCGCCAACGTTAGCCAAAAAGTTAGGGGCTAACGTTGGCGCAAACTTTTGCTCTCCAGGGTGTGTTTTTCATGCGCCAACGTTAGCCGAAAAGTTAGGGGCTAACGTTGGCGCAAACTTTTGCTCTCCAGGGTGTTGATTTGTGATGCCAAAAGTTAGCCAAAAAGTTTGTAGACTTACCTTGGGGATTTCTCTCTTCAGTGGCTAATACTCCAATATCCTCTTGGACTTTTTTTTCCTTCTGCACAATCTTCTGCCTTGGGATATTTTTGTGAATCACCTTGTCAATTTCCATCGAGTCCCTCCTCCTATTACTAAACTGGGCTTCTGGTAATACCTTCAAAGTGACACTCTTATCATGCATCCTAAGAGTTAGTTCTCCTTGCTCTATGTCTCTGATAGCTCTAGTAGTGGCCAAGAATGTCCTTCCCAGTATAATAGAGTCGCCATCATCCCCATCTGAATCCAGAACCACAAAATCTGCAGGGTATATGAAATTGTCCACCTTGACCAGAAGGTTTTCAATCATACCCCTGGGGTATACTGTTGACTTATCTACTAGCTCTAGAGATATTTGTACTGGTTTAACTTCTATATGCAACTTTTTTACCAAGGAGGATGGTATTAAGTTGATACTTGCTCCCAGATCGCACATTACTTTAGTGATGGTTAATTCCCCAATGGTGCAAGGTAGCAAAAAGCTCCCTGGGTCCTCAAGCTTAGGAGGAAGTCCTTTTTGAATCAGGGCTCTGCATTCCTCAGTAAGCAGTATGGTTTCTTTCTCATCCCAACTTCTTTTCTTGTTGATAAGCTCCTTCAAAAACTTGGCATACAGAGGCATTTGCTCAAGTGCTTCAGCCAAGGGAATATTGATTTCTAGCTTTTTGAAAGTCTCAAGGAACTTATGAAATTGTTGGTCCTTAGTCTCTTTGTTGAACCTCTGGGGATATGGCAGTGGAGGTGTGATGCTCTTTCCTATTTGCTGCTGTCCCTGAGTTACTTCTTTTGAACAGTGTGGTTGGTTGTCCTTTTCTTTGAGTTTCTCAATGCTCTTGTTTGGCATCACAACTTGATCCTTGGTTTCATCTGCCTCTGTTTGCTCCTCATCTTCTATTGGCCTTTTGCTGCTCTCTGCTTGCTTCTTTGTAATGTCATTATTGCTCATCAATGTTTTCCCACTCCTTAATTGTATTGCCTTGCATCCTTAGGATTCGGAATTGTGTCACTCGGCAGAGAGCTTGAAGGTCTCTCAATAGAGATCTGCTTGGAGATTTGCCCCATCTGCCTCTCTAGGCTCTTTATGGAGGCTTCATGATTCTTGGTTGTCATTTCCTGGTGTTTCAACAATTTATCCATCAAGGTCTCCAAGTTAGTGAGTCTTTGAGATTTAGGTGATACTTGAGGTAGGTTATGAGATGTGGGTGGTGGATGGTAGGCATTTTGGTTGGTGGGTTGGTTATTGGATTGGTACTGGTTGGGGTTGGGGTAGTTGTTGCTCTTTCAGCTCTTCTTAACCTCCTGAGAGTTCTTTCATCTTGTTCATGAAAGATGGGTGTGGTTCTTTTTGTACCTGACATACAAGCAGAACATAAGAAACACACAAACCAGTGACACTTCAATCTACTGCTAGAATGAAGTTTTAGTTAGCTTAAGCAAAAATTCAAACAGTTAGTGGGTTAATTGAAAATTAGAGAACAGAAAAGAAAAAGTGCTTGATCTAGATCTCCACTTCACTTAATCATTATCAATCTAATCAATCCCCGGCAACGGCGCCAAAAACTTGATGGGATATTTTTGTGGAAGAAATGAATTTCTCCAAAACACCCAAATCTAACCAACAAGTGCACCGGGTCGCATCAAGTAATAATAACTCACGGGAGTGAGGTCGATCCCACAGGGATTGAAGGATTGAGCAATTTTAGTTTAGTGGTTGATTTAGTCAAGCGAATCAAGATTTGGTTGAGAGATTTGTGATTTGCAGAATTTAAATTGCATAGAAAGTAAAGGGAATGGGTAATTGGCATGAAATTAAAGAGAACTGAAATTTAAAGTGCTGAATCTTAAAGAACAAGAAATTAAATGGCAGAAACTTAGAACGCAAGAAATGTAAATTGCAGAATCTTAAAGTGCAAGAAATGTAAATGGCTTGAATTGTAAAGGGAATTGGGAATTGGATTTGCAGAAATTAAACAAGGAAATGTAGAATTGCAACAAGCAGAGAAATAGAAGAAGACTTGGATTGAACCGGATCTAAAAAAATAGAATTGTAAATGAGCATGAAAACAGTAAACAGGGAGTGGGAAATGGGAAATTCGGATCTCAGGACCCAAGAGACTAGAAAACCAAGTCTAGATCTCAATGCCTTCCTAGATCCAACAAGAACAATTGCAAAGGAAATGTAGATTGCAAAGAAAGTAGATGAAAAGCAATTAACCGAAACTGAAATTCAATTAAGCAGAAAATTAAACAAGATCCCAAGGTGAGATTGAAACAGAAGTTCTTCAATTCTCCACCCAAGATCCAAGACAATTGTAATTGAAATTGAAAGCAAGAAAACTAAGAGGAAGGGAATTCAATTCTCCTTCCCCAAGACTTAGAATTTTAAAATTCACTCAATTACCAAAACTCTCCGAAAGCTTTCTCTCAAAACTCAAAGGAAAAGCTCCCCTAAAAACTTAAATCCTATGCTATTTATACACTTTCTTCAAATGGTCTTCAAGCCTTCAATTGGGCCTTTGCTCTTGATGGAATTGGGTTGATAGAGGCCTTGGTTGATTGCTCTTGGAGTTTGGAGAAGAACCGAACTGAACCGGGTTGGAATCATGAAAGCTTGAGTAAAAGTTGGAGTAAAAGTTTGAGGCTAACTTTTATTCCAACTTTTCACATCAGCCACCCTCTTTTGCTGATACCAACGTTGGGGCAAAAGTTAGGGGTCTAACTTTTGCTCCAACGTTGGCCTCCCCTTGCACACTCATGGCGCCAACGTTAGCCAAAAAGTTAGGGGCTAATGTTGGCGCAAACTTTTGCTCTCCAGGGTGTGTTTTTCATGCGCCAACGTTAGCCAAAAAGTTAGGGGCTAACATTGGCGCAAACTTTTGCTCTCCAAGGTGTTGATTTGTGATGCCAAAAGTTAGCCAAAAAGTTTGAGGCTAACTTTTGCTCCAACTTTTTGCCCAAAAGTTTGCACAAAAGTTTGAGGCTAACTTTTGGTCCAGCTTTTTGCTTCCTGGTTCATTTTCAATTAATCCAAAAGTTTGAGCTAAAGTTTGAGGCAAACTTTTGCTCAAACTTTTTGTCCTCTCTTCCTCCTAACCATTCCTTCTTGCTTCAACCTTTCTCCAAGCTTTCTTCACCTATCATTAATCAACCAAACACATCAAAGCTATGCTCAAAATCATGAGATATTCATTCTTTCATAATATGTGACAATTATAGCATAAAACCTCATGAAATTACATTAATTCATACATGGTTGATTAAATCAAAAGAAACATGAAAATCTACCCAATTGGCTTGCTTATGGCTCAAGAAAGTGCATAATTCAATTGAAAACTAAAGAAAAAGACTAGTGAAACTAGGCTAAGATGACTTGTCATCAAGCACACATGTTATATTTTAAAAAAGCAAAACATATTTTTAAATGGATTAAGATATCAATAATTAAAAATAAAAAAATAAACATAATTCTATAATTCTAATTGCCATAAATATGATATTAACGTTGATCCTGTGTTCGCGGTACAGTTTGGTTCGGTTTTTTAATGAAAAGTCATCTGATCCAATGTTATATTAATACTACGGTTCGGTTTGGTTCCATTTTTTTATTAAGTCCATCCGAACCAAACCAAACCAATTAAATTCGGTTTGGTTCGGTTCGGTTTGTTCGATTTTTAAATTGTTTTGAAAACCTTTCCTATTCTAATCATCAAATCATATCTAGGGTACTAAAATAATTAACAATTTTGCAAAATGAGTAGATGCAAATGGAACAATGATCAACTTATAAATCACTAACAAATTAGCAGAAGTACAACAAATTAAAATTATTAGTAATTTTGTTACAAAAACAGCAGAAGCAGATAGAACAATCATCAACCTGAACTGAATCAAGAAAATCAAGAAATACAACCAAATTAATTCCAAAAATTTTGCAAAAATGGTGCAACACAAGTAAACCCAAGAATTACATAAAATTGTTTCAAATAGATTATATGCAACAGAGGTTATGAAAAAGTATAAAATAAATGGTCGGAATGATATAATGGTGAATCTTTTACACCTTCTCATCAATCTTAGGCCATCCTTGTTCAATTTCAGGAGCTTTTCATCAATCATATAATGGTGAATAGCTTCGTGAAAGTCAGCCCATTTTTAACTACTCTGAACACAACAAAACAGAAACCGCCATCACATCATCAACACATCCGATCCAAATTTAATTTTTTTATGTTAAAAAAATGAAATACGCAGATGAAATGGATCATCATAACACCATAAGCAATTGACGAATGCAATTCCAAAATTGGTCGATAAATATAGTCTATTACATTCACTGTCAGCAGAAGTAATCATGTTCAAGGCACGGTCAAGAAATGCACAATAATATTAGAAATGATCGATAAATATAGTCTATTAAAGTGATGTTTATAGACATACCATATGTCGATCGCCTGCTGGACTAATTCATGGTTCCCACATTGGGTATATACCTTAGCTCTTCCAAAGTCTTCCTCTAAACTAAAAAGTTCAGAATCAACCCTAAACCAGAATTTCTCTAAATCAAAACAGAACAAAAATTTCAAAATTAAAAAACTAAATCAGAATCAACAACTCAACCATAGAATCAAGAACAAGCGAATCACAAATAAATTAAACAATGATCAAGAGCAGAAACACAACAACAAATAAAGAGCAACAAATAATAATAAAAATAATATAGCAATAGTACAAAATCAAGAGCAGAAACACAACAACAAATAAAATAAAAATAGAACAACAAATAAAATGAACAATGATCAGTGAACCAGCAATCAGAACAATGAATCAATAACAAGTAAAGCAATAAAACAATGAATTTTCCTAAATAATGAAAAACATTATCTATTATTTATCATATGAGCCTGATTCGTTGTTAAAAGCGTAGTTAATTTGCGAGGTGTATTATTTTTTTTTTTTGAAAACGTTTGGATTAATAGACAGAATCATTTATAATCAATTCACAAGTAATAACGGATAAAATAGTTATAACCAACAACACAAAAATACATCACAAGTAGTTGACAACATTCGGTGATTCAGCCTTTATTAGCATATAGACTGTTAGTTAGAACACCCCTAGATATAGCTAGATAATAACTATATACATATACATACATACAACATCCCAGGTCCTGACCTGTTCAAGAGGTCCCTAAGCTGGCACCTAGGCTAGCCTATACCCTATACTCACCTAGTCCCTCTAAACTACTAAAGCGAGGGAAAGTACGTTCTAGGTCTTCAAAACTCAAGTCAAGTGGAACGTCATCAAAAGATAGAACATCATCTGCTACTCCTCTGCACGATCAGACTTTTCCACAGGACGTCTCTCTGGTACCTCATGAAGTAGCCACACAATAGGAATCTCGTACACAGGATTTAGGTTAAAGTGCGCATACGAACGGGGTGCAGACGTTGGCTGGTCTCACAGTATTTATATATAATCAGAGAACGATATTCACCCTAGACTCAGAAGACTATCTAGAGTAGAAACCTCTTCTTGCGAACGGTCATCAGCGAACTATGGTAAGGTACTCTTACTTCCATCTGAAGGGGGAAGGGAGAGAGAAGGGGTAAGAATTGGGGAGTTCTTAGTAGGGTCAGGGTTATTAGTTACGTTCATTTATTTGGGGTCGATTAGTAGATGAATAACATAATATAGCGAAGCAGTATACAGAAGGTAAAGATAGAAAGAGAAAGTAGAGACAACAGAAAGCAGAACACAAACAAAAGAATACAAGAAAATAAAACACAGAAATAGCATACACGCAGACAAACATAAAGAAGTAGATCACACACAGAAAGGAATGCAACAGAGAGTGATGCACAGACAAGAATGATGCATGTCTAGCCCTAGAGCAGGCCATGAGCTCATGTGTCGGTTAGCACCTGCATTCCCGACATTTATCCGGTCACGAGTTCACGATTTTCCGGATACGATTTTTCGTTCAAATAAATGCGCATATAATTATTAGCAGCTCTATTGAAACAGTCTCTGCTTTCTACTCGCAGGAAATATACTCTTGGGAACGGAAAATTACTCTTGGGTTGCCTTAGGGCAACAGATAAATAAACAAACATCTCTTGGGTTGCATTAAGCAACAAATATATAATATCTCTTGGGTTGCATTAAGCAACAAATATATATAATATCTCTTTATTATATTACTCTTCTCTTTATATCTCTTTACTCTGTTCTGGTTTCTCTTTTCTCTTAACTTCCAGAAATTACCATATAACCCCTTAAACACCAAAAATTTTACTCCCTTACCCTTTCTAAGATCTAAAAGGTGTTCTTCAATGTTCTTCACCATACTCAAAGTGTTCTTCATGTTCTTCATAAATTCTTCAGATTCTTTCTCTGTTTTTACCCGTTTTTTAGTCTTTTCAGCAACAGATTTTTACCATAATTCAAAATAAAATTGCAGCCACTAAAACCCCATCTTTTCTACATGATTTCAATACCAATTGAACCTCAATTTAAGCTTAGGTTTTCGTTTTTCCAGCTGCCCAAGAACATGAACTTTAAAGCTTGAATTTCATCAAATTTCATCAAATTTTCACTAAAATTTCAACAAGAATTACTCATACAAACAATCAATTTCAAGCACAGCCAAGCCATATCATAATCACACAACTCAAACACAATCAATCAAGATTAAATTCGTCAATCCCTACCTGGTTTTGCTGCTCCTAATTCGGTTAAACTTTCAGGTGGTCCTTAAGCACTTTTTCCTCCTAAATCACATCAAGAACAACTTTAAATCCAAAAACTCTCAACTGACCAAATCTCACTCAGTATGTTAGGAAGAGATATATCACCTTAGACTTGCTGGAAATTCACGTTTCTTGGCCCTCAAGTCAAGTTAAGCATGATTCCTAAGGAAGAACATCAAGAAAACACATGTTTTGCATGGTTTTCCTTGAAAACCGAATTGAAATGGGAGGGAGACAGCCATCTCACCTTATTTCCATCCTTGATAAGTTACATGGTTATGTAGAGGAAGAAGAGAGAATCATTTTGGTGAAATCAGAGTTTTGATTTGAGTTTTAGTTCAGAAGAAATCAAGCTTTAAAGATTAAGTGTTCATGAAAGTTTCTCTCTTTTCTCTCTTGTTATTTTCGGCCAAAATGATGAAATGAGACAGCCTTGGAGGTCTTGGGGGTGTAAGGTGAGTTGTGATTGGTTGGCTTGGAGGTGGATTAAAATAATATTAAAATATCTCTGGTGTACAACTACTAAAACTAGGTGTATCGGAACACTCGTAAAAATATCTCTAAAATTTATTTTCTGAGCTACTAGCATAAATGACACTAGTAACATATTTATTATGAGAATAGTACATGTATAATGAGGCCTTAGAATTGCTAAATTCATCAGAGAGTGTTGGTGCTAAGCTGCACCAGTAAACCGTAAACCTGGTTAAACCGATTTTCTGTTTTTAACTAAAACTGACCAGGTAACCTTATAATATTATTCAAGAAGCTTCTAATATTAATATAATGATAATATCATCCTATTATCTCTCTTCTCTCATAAATTGAGTCCGGTTCATCAAACTGAGACTATTTACAAAAAACCAAATCAAAACTTCTAACCGATACGGTTCAAAAACCAGGTTCTTCGTGACCGCGTTATCGAGCTTGTCTCGGAAAAGGTTCTAACTTAAAGATGACATAATGACAATGAGGATTGAGATACTTGATGATATATCAAAGGTTTTCCCCTTATTGATCTTCCGGAGAAATCCGTACTTTCAGAAAAGATTTCGTGTTCTCGAAAACCGGGGTTGTTACATGGGTAGCTCGGTGCTATGGGTGGCAAGAAACGGTGCTGGGGGTGGCACTGGTGTGTGTCGACGACCACGACTCCACGAGGGTGGTGCTGGCTAGGGATCGGTGGTGGTGTTCGCGAGGAGGAAAGGTTCGGTGGCTGATGAGCGGATATTTTATACGCTTTTTGGGGATAATTTCATATAGTTTTGAGTATGTTTTAGTTAGTTGTTAGTCTATTTCTATTAGTTTTTAGGAAAAGACCTTTTTCAAAAATAATTTTTCTGTTAAATCCTGTGCCAAACTTTAAGTTTGGTGTTTTCAAAAATAATCTCTCTTAAAATTTTCGAAAATTTTCATAACTCATTTGGCTAGAGCGTTAATCTGTGTTCTTGGTACTTGGGTTAGAGTCTTTTATATTCTTTTCAAAACCACCTTTTTCATAAATAATATTTTTTCTATTAAATCTTGTGCCAAACCTTAAGTTTGGTGTTTTCTTGTTGATTTCCCTTTGGTTTTCGAAAATTCTGGTTTGGTTTTCTAAAAATTTTAAGTTTGGTGTTCTTTCTTCATGTTCTTGTGTTCTTGTGAATCTTCAAAGTGTTCTTGAGTTCTCCTTGTGTCTTGATCTTAAAATTTTTAAGTTTGGTGTTCCTTGGTGTTTTCCCTCCAAAATTTTCAAAAACAAGGAGCATTAGATCTAAAAAGTTTAAATCTTGTACTATCTTATTGTTTTTCTCTCTCCTCACTAAATTCAAAAATATCTTTTCAAAATATCTTTTCTAACTTCCTAACTTCTGATCTTTTCAAAATTTGTTTCAACTAACCAACTAACTTTTTGTTTGTTTCTTAACTTTTTCAAAACCACCTAACTAACTCTTTCTCTCTAATTTTCGAAAATATCGTCCCTCTTTTTCAAAAATTTCTTTTTTTAACTAATTAATTCTTATTTTCTTTTACGAAAAAAAAAATTTAATTTCAAAATTCAAATTCTTTTTAGTTATTTTATTTTATTTAAGTATTTACTTCTTATAGTGGCATTGCCACGGATCTCAATATGGAGGCCATTTCGGAGGTGAGCGAACAGCCACCAAGGTCCTCCAATGTGGCTTCTCTTGGCCCACACTCTATAAAGATTCCCGAGAGTTTGTACGTAATTGTGACAGTTGCCAAAGAGCTGGTAATCTGCCTCATGGTTACGCCATGCCTCAACAAGGAATCTTGGAAATTGAGTTGTTTGACGTCTGGGGAATTGACTTCATGGGACCTTTCCCACCATCATACTCAAACACTTATTTTCTGGTGGCAGTTGACTATGTATCAAAATGGGTTGAGGCTATTGCCACACCCACCAATGATACTAAAACAGTGCTGAAGTTCCTCCAGAAACATATTTTTAGCAGGTTTGGTGTCCCTAGAGAACTAATCAGTGATGGGGGCACTCACTTCTGCAATAAACAGCTTTACTCTGCCATGGTTCGGTATGGAATTCGCCACAAGGTGGCCACTCCATATCATCCACAAACCAATGGGCAGGCTGAAGTCTCTAATAGAGAATTAAATAGAATCCTGGAACAGACAGTAAATACCCGTAGAAAGGATTGGGCAAGGAGCTTGGATGATGCTTTGTGGGCTTACAGAACAGCATTCAAGACCCCTATAGGGACCTCTCCATACCAACTGGTGTATGGTAAGGCATGTCACCTGCCCGTGGAACTGGAACATAAGGCCTACTGGGCAACCAGATTCCTAAACTTTGATGCCAAATTAGCAGGAGAAAAAAGATTGCTCTAGCTAAATGAGCTAGAGGAGTTCAGATTCACAGCTTTCGAAAATGCCAAGCTATATAAAGAAAAATAAAAAAAGTGGCAGCTATATAAAGAAAAATAAAAAAAGTGGCATGACAGAAAGCTGTCATCTAAAATCTTTGAACCAGGACAGAAGGTTCTGTTGTTTAACTCTAGACTCAGGCTATTCCCCGGGAAACTGAAATCCCGGTGGAGGGAACCATACGTGATTACAAGTGTATCACCATATGGTTATGTGGAGCTTCAAGATATTGATTCTGATAAGAAGTTCATTGTCAATGGACAGAGAATCAAGCATTATCTAGAAGTCAACATTGAGCAAGAATGCTCAAGGCTGAAGCTAGATTAAAAGCGCAGCAAGGTCCAGCTAAGGACATTAAAGAAGCGCTTGTTGGGAGGCAACCCAATTTTTATTTACTTTCATGGTTTTTCATGTTTTGTTAGGTTCATGATCATGTGGAGTCACAAAACAAATATTAAAAATTGAAAACGGAATCAAAAACAGCAGAAGAAAAATTACACCCTGGAGGAAGCACCTGTCTGGCGTTCAACGCCAGAACAGAGCATAGTCCTGGCGCTGAACGCCCAGACCAAGCATGGTTCTGGCGTTCAACGCCAGAAATGGCTAGTAAATGGGCATGGCACTGTGAAGAGAGCTTCGGTGGTGCTGGGAAGAAGGCTTCTACGGCGCTGCCAGATGGTGGGAGGAAGGGCTTCGAGCTCGAGACTAAGAGTGCGAGAGTGCGAGACTGAGAGAATAGAGCTAGGTTTACATTTGGGGCAATTGGGGATTTGCGGGTGGGGGGATTAGGTCACGCACATTTTGGGGGTGGGGTGTGGGGTTAGTTTTTTAAGGTTTTTAATATACCGGTTCGGTTCGATTCGATTGGGATTTTCATAATCAAAACCGAAAACCGAACCGAACCGCAATAAAAACAGAAAAACGTATTTTTTTTGTTTATTCAGTTTTCGATTTATTCGGTTTTCGGTTTTCTTGGTTTGGTTGATCGGTTTAGATTGGTCGGGATCGATTTTGAACACTCTGATGAGCGGATATTCTATACGCTTTTTGGGGTTAATTTCATATAGTTTTTAGTATGTTTTAGTTAGTTTTTAGTTTATTTTCATTAGTTTTTAGGAAAAATTCATATTTCTGGACTTTACTATGAGTTGTGTGTTTTTCTGTAATTTCAAGTATTTTTCTGGCTGAAATTGAGGGAGCTGAGCAAAAATCTGATTCAGGCTGAAAAAGGACTGCTGATGCTGTTGGATTCTGACCTCCCTGCACTCAAAGTGGATTTTCTGGAGCTACAGAACTCGAAATGGTGCGCTTCTAATTGCATTAGAAAGTAGACATCCAGGGCTTTCCAGCAATATATAATAGTCCATACTTTGCTGAAGGATAGACGACGTAAACTGGCGTTCAACGCCAGTTCTCTGCCCAATTCTGGCGTCCAGCGCCAGAAAAAGATTAAAAGTTGGAGTTCAACGACAGAAATGGATCCAAACCTGGCGTTGAACGCCCAAAATGGCCTTATACACGTGAATTGCTTAAGTCTCAGCCCCAGCACACACCAAGTGGGCCCCAGAAGTGGATCTTTGCGTCATCTGTCATAGTCTACTCAATTTCTGTAAACCTAGGCTACTAGTTTAGTATTTAAACAACTTTTAGAGACTTATTTTGTATCTCATGACATTTTAGATCTGAACTTTGTACTCTTTGACGGCATGAGTCTCTAAACTCCATTGTTGGGGGTGAGGAGCTCTGTTGTGTCTCGATGAATTGATGCAAGTATTTCTGTTTTCCATTCAAACATGCGTGTTCCTATCTAAGATATCCATTCGCGCCTAACTATGGAGAAAGTGATGATCAGTGACACTCATCACCTTCCTCAATCCATGAACGTGTGTCTGACAATCACCTCCGTTCTACATCAGATTGAATGAATATCTCTTAGATTTCTCAATCAGAATCTCCGTGGTATAAGCTAGATTGATGGCGGCATTCATGAGAATCCAGAAAGTCTAAACCTTGTCTGTGGTATTCCGAGTAGGATTCAGGGATTGAATGACTGTGACGAGCTTCAAACTCGCGAGTGCTGGGCGTAGTGACAGACGCAAAAGGAGGGTGAATCCTATTCCAGCATGATCGGGAACCTCAGATGATTAGTCGTGCTGTGACAGAGCATTTGGACTATTTTCACAAGAGGAGGGGATGTAACCATTGACAACGGTGATGCCCCAACACACAGCTTACCATAGAAGGATGTGCATGCGTGAATCAGAGGACAAAGGAAAGCAGAGATTCAGAAGACAAAGCATCTCCAAAACTCCAACATATTCTCCATTACTGCATAACAAGTAACCTTTAACCCATGCTCTCTTGTTTATTCACAATTCAACTGATAAATATAATTGACTTCCTGACGAAGAATTGCAAGATAACCATAGATTGCTTCAAACCAACAATCTCCGTGGGATTCGACCCTTACTCACGTAAGGTATTACTTGGACGACCCAGTGCACTTGCTGGTTAGTGGTACGAGTTGTGAAAAGTGTGATTCACAATTTGTGCACCAAGTTTTTGGCGCCGTTGCCGGGGATTGTTCGTGTTTGGACAACTAACGGTTTATTTTGTTGCTTAGATTAGGAAAAATTTCTCTTTTTTAGTTTAGAGTCTCTTATTGTTGTCGGGTTAAAATTTTAGAACCCTTATTTTCCTTTTCTTAAAATCTTTTTCAAAAAAAAAATAATAATAATTTTTCTATTAAATCCTATGCCAAACTTTAAGTTTGGTATTTTCTTGTTGATTTTTCTTAAAATTTTTGAAAATTTATTCTGGTTTTCTAAAAATTTTAAGTTTGGTGTTCTTCCTTTGTGTTTTTGTGTTCTTGCGAATCTTCAAAGTGTTCTTGAGTTTTCCTTGTGTCTTGATCTTAAAATT